>NC_141137.1:180500273-180812023 GCF_053477565.2 Lygodium microphyllum
TCCTAAATGTTATGCATAAAGAGAACAATGAGACTTTTTATTATTTCGGTGCTTAAACTATGGTATAACATCATCCTCCCCCTCACCGTTTAATATTTGCTGCGGTGCATAGATGTAGAGGTTCTTTTATGTCATTTTTTATATATAAAAGCAATAAATACGCACTTTAATACAAAATACAAGGGCCAAACTAAGGCTTAACATCATGCCTTAGCCCCGCCAGACATTCACATAAATAGATCTTATTTTTCTATTTTTTCGAACGCAAGAAACCAAACTTTTCCCATTTTTGTCTATTTTTATCTATTTATTTTTAATAGAAAATAGGTATTTTATAGTTTTTTTCTGATGATTGATCATTGAAACTAAAACTCAATATTTTTTCTTATTTTATCCCATGTCCACTCATTTTCTCCCACTCAAAATCAAAGAAACTATCAATTTCCATCAAATTTTGTGTTTTTTCATGTTTTAAAAATTTATAATTGATGTTAATGAATACGGGTTCTGCATAACAATGATTGCAGCCCTCAAACATAATGTAGGAATATTTAAATAAAATTTCAGCCCATGTGCACACCATTTAGACCATGAACGATAAAAAACAAGTAAAATTCTTTCATAAAATAGAGCATACCGCCTTTTTGCGTGTTTTAGATTTTTTGAATATTTAATTGGGATTGTGTATCGACCCACCAACCATGCATTTCAGCATAGATCTTTAGCCTTTAGCCTCCTCAGCCTCTTGGAACAATGTGGTGCCTCCCGATCCATCTCCCGATTCCCTTCCTGATTCTTGCCACATGAAGTGCCTTTATGTAGGTGAGAGAGAGAGGAGAGAGAAATACTAGATCTGCATCTTCACAACTCGGTAGCCATCTCTGAAGTTGAAGGCAGTGATGGAGAGCGAAGATAGGATGTAGTTCATTCATCAGATCAATTGGGGGGCCGGGGGGGGGGGGGGGGTTGCATTGAAGTGCCATAGCCCCTCATCTTCATCAAATGAAAAAGTGGTGCCTTCTCAGATTGCACCTGAAAAAAAACGGATGCATCCCCCCATCCCACAGATTCGTTTTTGTTTTGGGCTCCCAAAGGGAGCCCCCAAAATGCATGACTTTTGGGCCTCCAAAATCCTATTCACACTTGGCCCTTGACCTTCTGAGCACTTCCATTTCCCTGTTCGGTATCCAATTTGCAGTCCAAAATATCCTCGGCATCCGTCTTGAAGTCCCACACTACCAGGCATCTCCCAGGGTCTTGTTTGATATGCCAAAAATTTATGAGAATTCACCAACTGTCATCTAGTGGGTCTTTTAAGCACTTTCGGACATTGCCGCTTAAAATCGTACTGATTGTAACTGCCGCCTTTGACGAAGTCTATTTTTCCCCTGATATTCAGAAATTTTGGCTATTTTTAAGCAGTTCTTGGGATAAAAAATCATCCGTCATTGGTGACCATAGAATAGGGCGACTCAGCCCGTCGAATCCCACGAACAGATCTATGCATAAACACAACCACAAAGAGCATCAAGCTAATACAAAATAGATACACAACAAAACACATCACAGCTCTCACCCTACCCCCTATCAAAACCAAGGCATGATTCCACAAGGAGTAGGCCTAGCATAATCTGATAGAAAGCCTAAAGCTAGTCACTAACGAACTACTGCAACACAGCCAAGCTAAAAAGAACAAGCAAAGAGCTCATCGTAAGTGGTGGCCTGAACTACCTACCTAACTATGGACAACTCAACTAGGAGCTTCTACTAGAGGCGAGAACCATTACAACCTGATTAAGAAATAGTTTCCTTTAGCACATTGCTCTTTTAGCCTCTTATTTTCCATACTTGAGCATGTAAAAACGAGGAAGAGTGTAGTGACCCAAGGAGAACAGGGCATCGGCCTCAAGTCCTGTCTTGGTACACAAGAACCTACCAAGCCCTCGCAAGGCGACACTGAATGCTTTTCTAATGCTCGCTTTTATTTTTACTCCAACCTTCTTGTATTCTTTGTTTTAGCTATTTAGATGTCACCCCTTGGAAGATAGGGCATTGGCCCCGGGTCTTGTCTTGTCCCGACGAACCTACCATGCCTTTGCAAGGCGATACACGACATCTCAAGGATTTTTTCTTTCTTTCCTTTTCTATTTTTATAGGGGTTAGAACCCCTTTTTACGCACCTCCATATATTCATATATTGTCTTTCACATATTTAGTGTTTTGCCTCTTTTCATCATTATTTTAGTAGGCTTCTTTAACTGCCTCATAACTGACAGGAACTCCTAGAATGGCTGCCTAGCAAGTCAGCAGAACACGGTCACTAGAATTGCCTTCTAAAATAGGTCTCTCAATGCTTGACAATGCCTTTGCAGGAGGCAATGACTACTCAGACCTCCCCTAGACATATAGAGCCTAAACCTGGGACTTCATGCCTCAAGTGCGGGTCCCCAACAAACAAAAGAAAGTAACCCTTACATACACATATATAATTAATTGCTTAAGGAGAAAGACTTAGAAAGGGGACGAAACCACCTGGAATGGCCACAAGAAGCTTCTTCGCAACAAAGGCTCCCTCCAACAACTTCATCAACCTGTATGATGCAATCACTACAACAAAAAGCCCATTAACTGTACTTGGCCCTCTTGGCCTAAAGAAATCAAACATGACACAACAAAACTAACAAGCCCTTCTGGCCTAAGGAAATAGATCATTAAAACCTTAAAACAACTGGCCCTCTTGGCCTAAAGAAGTCAAGCAAAGCAGCTCATATAGCTCCCTCTTTGGAAGAAGGCAGATATGCAAAAATACACTCCATTCCAAGGGAAAAAATAGGGCTCTCAGCTGCCCTAAACTAAATGCATCAAGTTGTGACCCATACCTCCTGCGTATATAGCAAGAGGCGTATGCATACCATGCCGTCTTATCAACCTATGGGTCCAAGTTAATAGTGGTAGATGGGTCTCGGCCACTCTTTGCATCACCCATATCAACCATTGCCTGCCATATAATGCGTGGTCTGATAACATTCCCCACAAGCGACCAAGTCTCGTCTCGTTATCAAGAGTGACATCAGGACTAGGACCATAGTTGAAGAAGAGGTCCTCTTCATAAGCAAAATAAGCTAAGGAATCTGCAAACTGATTCCAATAACTTGGAATCAGCTGAAGAGATATGCTCTCAAATTCATCAAGTAGGGTTATAGCAGTTCAATGATACATACGAAGGATGGGATTCCAGACTATATATGTCCCATTGAGTTGATTTAAGATCAACTGGGAATCCCCCTTTGCCAACAACCTCCAAATACCACTGTCTTGGCAATATTCAACCCCATAATCAAGTCTTTATACTCTGCCATGTTGTTAGTGAATCCTACCCCAAGATAAACAACTAATTTTATTGCAAATCTACGTCGGGGATCTCGGATAACTACTCCAACACTCCCTTTTTTATTAGGCCCTTGGAATGCTCCATCAAAGTATAATGTGTACGTCCATAATGGGTTTATACAATGATCCATCATGAACTCCCCTATTCGTAATTATGATAGTCAAAATTCAACATATTTAGAGGATGAACTGACGGCTCCATTCCACCTTCTTCATTAAACTCAACAGGGATGCTTGTCAAAATTTGTAAATAGTGATGGCAGAAAACTTTGATCTCCCACACAAAGGTACCATCTTCTTTCTCAATCACGTTGTATCCCTTGCTTCACCATATAAGCTTCCCTTGATGATATATTTGCTTGAGATATGGGCGCTCCAAATAAGGGATTAACCACCCCATCAACTAGTTTAAGCTCTCTTGCAGGTCTCAAATTAACCCCAGCATAGACTTGCAATGCATTTAGCACGTTAGCATATTCAGAAATAGTAAGGCTTAATCTTATTAAGATTAACCTTATTCTTAAATTCCACTCCCTGTAGATTAGCTAATAAAGCCATGGACTTATTTTTACCTAGCCGAACTATCTTGTAAGGGCCATCCCATCTAGGTTCTAGCTTTCCTAGAAATAGCTCCCTACGCTCATCATAGTATAGAACTAACTGCCCTTTCTTAAAGGTATATTTCTTCATTTTTAGATCATGCAACTGCTTCATCTGATGTTTAGCCACCTCCTGGTGCAACAGACTCTACAATTTAAGTTAATCCAAGTGGGCTATAGTTGTAAACCGCTCAAATAGGGCATCTTCATCACCCAAAGAATGATTGATTGCGAATCTTATGGTCAGCAACTCAATTTCTAAGAGCAAGACACACTCCTCTCCATAAACTAATTTGAATGGGGTGTGGCTAGTGGCTCACTTAAATGTCGTGTTATACGCCCAAACTGCCACATATAATTGTGTATCCCAGTCCCGCTTCTTTTCAGAGACTATCTTAGATAGGATACCCAAAAGCTGCTTATTGGTACTTTCAACTTGTCCATTTGCTAATGGATTGTAGGGGGTTGTCTTGTTATGCTTAATTTTCCATGCTTTAGTCAGGCTTTTAATTACCTTGTTCAAAAAATAGGTTCCATGGTCCGATACTATTTCCTTTGGTGAACCAAAATGGCAAATAATCTGCTCAAGTAGGAAACTGGCAGTCTCTTTTGCATTGTCCTTCCTCGTTGACCATGCTTTTGACCACTTTGTAAAGTAATTAGTTGCTACTGTAATGTATCTTTTCTGAGTAGTAGACGATGGGGTAATAGGTCTCACAAAATCGATGCCCCACTTCTCAAATGGAAGGGTAGCCATAATTGACGTTAAGGGGACGCTTTCTATTCTCTATACTGTTATGTCTTCGACATGTATCACATCTCTTGACACAATCAAATGAATCCTGGAAGATGGACAACCACCAATATCTAGCTCTTAAAGCCTTTTTGCCATTAACTGCCCAGCAAAGTGCCCTCCACAAGCAGAGTCATGGCACTCTTCCCGTATAAATGGAACCTCGTCATGCATCACACATCGGTGATAGATATCATCAACACCCTGTCGATATAGTGTTCTTGCAATCAAGGAAAATTTCAATGCCTGCTGTTTAATTTTCCTCTTCTCCAATTTTGATAAAGTAGCTCCAGTCTCTCCCATAGAAAGATAGTGTGTTATATTAGCATACTAGGAGGGAATAGACATCGTATCAATCTTGAAAAAAGTTTTTATATCAATTCCTTTAGCCGAGATCTCTTTTGGCTCTCCGAAATCCACAAGACACTTGACAATGCCCTGAAGCTTCGGCAGCTTGCTCTTAATCTCATAATCAAATTCTTGCAAAGTGATTAACCACTTTGCTAAACGATCAGGTAGCTGTAACTTATTCAACAACAATCGAAGCCCTTTGGCCTTCGTATAAAAAACCACCTTATCATAAAAAATGTAGTGCCTGAACTTTTTGGTCGCAAATACCATCGCAAGGCACAACTTCTCCATATAGGTGTAGTTAATCTCCGATATACCCAACTTCCAATTAGCAAAAGCTATCGAATGGTGCCACTTCTCCTCCCAAATTTGGGGTAATCAGTATACATGGTTGCTACTGAAAATATATAGAAAAATTTTCCCCTTTTAGGTGCTTTTAAAATAGGTGCTTTGGCAAGCTCCTGCTTCACATTGTCAAAAGATACTTTGCAAGCATCATTCCATGAAAACTATCAATTAAATGACAATAGGTTTGTCAGTGGCAATGTTATTTCTACCAAGGCATTGATAAACCTTTGATAATACCCTACCGATGATAGAAAGCTATGCACTTCCTTTGGAGTACACAGGCAGACTCATGGCGACTATGACCTTGATCTTTTCAGGGTCAGTCGCAATCCCTACCAAACTGACCACATGGCCTAAGAATAGCCCACAAGGCACTCCAAAGACGCACTTCCACGGGTTGAGAGCTATGCAAAATTGTCTGCAATGCTCGAAACACTTTTGCAAAATAATCAACTGCCTTTCTCTTACAGTGGCTGCCCCCAGGTCATCAATGAATACTTTCAACTCCTTTGGGGAGATGTCACCAAAGGTTTTGTCAACTGTTCTTTGCCACGAACCAAGTGTATTACATAACCCAAATGCCATCATATGGTACGCAAAGGTACCGAAGACTGATAAATGTTGTTTTCAGCTTGTCTTGCTCAGCAATCACCATTTGGTTATACGTTGCAAAGAAATCCATGAACAAATATATTTCCCTACCCACCAATTGATCCAAAATTTGGTCGATAAACGGCAATGGGTAGTAATCTCTAACAGTCTATTTATTTAGCTCTCTAAATTATACACAAAGATGGATTTGATTATTCTTCTTCTTTCTAATCACAACTGGCAAACACCATTCAGTATGTTGAATTGGGAAGATCAAACCCACCTTCCGCAACTTCTGAAACTCTTCAAACAACCCATCCCTTAGTTCAAAAGGCATACACCTTACTTTTTGATGTACAGGGTGGGTACCTTCCTTTACAGGAATGGTATGCATAGCCACTCTGGGAGAAATATCCCTAAGTTTGTCGTAGCTCCAAGCAAAGATGTCACACAATTCCTGAATCAGGGACACATAGTCCTCTCTCTCTTCTGAACTGAGCATGGAACCTAATTTGATTGGCCACAAATCATTAGGCGTGCCAAGGTCCAACTCAATAACGTCTGCATCTCTTATTCAATCTTGAGGCTCTATCGACTCATTCAAGGTTATCTGATAAATATCCTTTGTAGTGGACCCTTCTTTAGATCCATTGCTCGATGACTTCTCACTACCAGATGGATCATCTACTATTTCTAGTTCATTGGAGGATAATGGAGCTTTCTCACTCTGAGGAGACTCAGGGTAAGCATCCACTATTACACGATGGGCACCTCAACCTAGAATCATTCAACCAATGGGTATATCAACTTGACAGTCTGTCCATAGAATCCATGGCCTGCCTAGCAAAACTCGATAGCTAGGACATCCTACAAACCTTATCACCCTAAAGTCTAGATAACATTCCACACTCGCAACTGTAATGTGGACCTTAGTAATGCAACCTTCCAGTTGTCTTAGACTATCATTAGCCATCCTAAGAAGTGTGGAGCCGTCTTTTTGGATCTCTAGTCCTAACCTCTCCATCAAATCTGAACTCATGATATTTACGAAGGATCCAATTTCCACGATAGCGTGCTCCACTAATATTCCATCCACATACGCTGGAACCCTAGGGCAATGCTTTTCAGCATGATTGAACGAATCTTCTCCCACTCTAGCTATGCCCAAAGGTTCTACAATATATCCTATACGCAAGATTTTCTTGAATTCCTTGCGTACACCTAGAGAAAGTTTAATAAAATGTAGGAGATTTATATTTGGTTTAACTTCGCAAAGAGAACTTACTAGGTCAAAGTCGTGGTAGTTAGCCAAAGTTCTCTTCTCCCGCCAAAACATTCTCTCCTTTGGACTTTCAATCGGCTTTGATGCCTCTTTTTTAGCCTTTACCTTCTTTCTTGGCAATCCTTTATCCTTCTCGGGATCAACTTTACTACCAATAGGTCTTAAAGGTACACCTTTAATATTAGGATTCATGACTCACTTTTCCATAGCATCTTACTTAGGGCTTCCCTCGATAGGTTTTACAATTCCTTTGTCACCCTCTTTGATCTTTTGACCTCTTGTTACGGCTTTTAGATTAGAAGTTTTAGCATCATTGACATATACAGCCTCAATAAGGCTGACTCCACTGCCATGAGGCAACTCCTCTATAGTAGCCTTTCCTCGTTGCAGTATTTGTCTTGGTCCCTCATCTTATTGAAGATTATTCCCTTGTGCACAATGGTTAACTGGACCTGGTTGTTTACTCCCTTGTTGGAGAGAATTGATCTTACTCCAATAGGTAGCAGCTAAGTGGCCAAAATTTCCACAAATATCGCATTTAACATTCGAAAAATTCCTAGGGAAATGTTGGCCACCACACCACTTACAACTGAATTTTGAGGGGGCTCCTCAAGGCATTGACTCCCTATCAAATTCTGTTGCTTCTTAGGAAAATTGACATCCACAGCTATATTTCTGTATTGTTCAAAAATCATATCGGTATAGTGCTTCATCATGTCCTTAACTTCGCCAAGGACATTAGAGGCACTCGACTCATAGCTGCGATCATCTATCTGTCGTCCCATCAGCCTAACTACTTAATTAGGAATTGGCTGTGCTGACCTACTGGGACAACATTAGGATTCATTGTTTGGCTTCCACCACTATTTAGTGAGGCCTCCTGACTAGCCATGGGTATAGTCATGCTAGGAGGGACTGGTAACATAGGCAAATTCGGCATGATACTCCCTCTTCCATTCGCATTTGACATGGGATCACCTTGACTCCCATTGGTCTCAAGGCTAAATTATTACCATTCTAATTTATCCTTGCTGCATAAGCTTCTTGCAAGTGTGACTCTACTTCTTTTGCATGGGTAATAGCAATGTCAATGTCAGCCAAAGCGACACTACTAAGCTGCACTTGGATATTGGAATCCAATCCATGTAGGAAATATTACAATTATGCAGCTGCTAGAATGGGAATATAAGCATTAAGTTTGAGAAAAACTTGCTTTAGTTTCTTGGCATAGGCTTGGACATTCTCATTTGTCTCTTGTCATGTTACGTTCAAGACACGCAACCAATATTGTCTACCTTCTTAAGAGCAAACTCTTTTAATGCCGATAAATCTAGTGTCCCTATTGGAATTGCAATGGGTTGTGGCATGGCTACAACCAAATTGACAACAGGAGTTTGTGTAGGTGCAACTACACCCCCACTTGTTGTGGGTTGATTAACTGGAAGAAGTGAAGTACCAAGACTTCCACTTACACTGAAAGGGCTACTTGTGACACTTAGGTTATTAGAATCACTACCGCTTATGCGTAACGGGCTGCTCCTTTGAGGATAATAGAGTCTTAAAATCTCCAACCGCCATCTAGCCCTCTCAGCACGTTCTGCTTTTTGTATTTTGGCTTGACAATCCTTGTTAGAGGACATAAACAAACTATTTGGTCCCTAGAAACCCTAGATTGAAGAACCACCACTTGTTGGCAGCTCCCGGCAAACACATTAGTGATGGGACCTAAAATGGGCCGGCATTGGCTATAGTAGTAGCTGGACCTTTGACATGCACAAGACAACCCCATAGCCTCGCAGTCAGGAGCACATTGCCATGCCATCGTACATGCATTCTACATTTGTATCATGTTTTGTAGTTCAACCCTTAACCCTTTCTGACTCCTCAGAGGGAGACCCTACACATTTTTGTGTAATTCACCACGTAGAACAACATAGGAGGCACCCCTCAGCTGATTGCCGTAGCCCCACTACAACCCTCCTACACCTTGGGGATTGGCCCCTCGATGCATCGCTAACGCATATAACACATATGAAATAGACCTCGCTCTTGGTACCAATATTATATCGTTCCAGGAATGTTCCAGTCCTCACTTACTTGTCCCCTTGGACCCACTGTCTAGACCTATAGCTTGGGTGCCTTACTCTCTCCAACATGGGTCATTTATACTTCAACCAATTGCTATGCATGCCAGGAATAGATACCATGTAAATGATTCATGCAATGGTGGATTCTTTATCATACACGAAAAATCATGGTTTGAAATCAACCTGTGTGTCATGCAAAAATAGCCCTTTTAATGAATTTGTGCTAATATGCAATGCTTCGTTGTAGGAACCTAGCACCAAGGCTAACCTCATGCTGCTAGATCCATTATTTCCAAATAAACCGCATCCTAAATGTTATGCATAAAGAGAACACTCAAACTTTTTATTATTTCAGCTCTTAAACTATGGTATAACATCATCCTCCCCCTCACCGTTTAAATTTTGCTGCGGTGCATAGGTGTAGAGGTTCTTTTATGTCATTTTTTGTATGTAAAAGCAATAAATACACACTTTAACACAGAAAAAGGGTCTTTAATCTCATGCTTCATTCCTGTCAAACATTCACATACATAGATCTCCTTTTTCCATTTTTTCGAACGCAATAAACCCTTTTTTTTCATTTTTATCTATTTTCCTATTTATTTTTAATAGAAACTATTTTTTTTCTAGTTTTTTTCTGATGACTGATCATTGGAACTGAAACTTAGCATTTTCTCTTATTTTATCCAATGTCCATTCATTTTTCTCCACTCAAAATCAAAGAAACTATCAATTTTCATCAAAATTTGTGTCTTTTTGGGTTTTGAAAATTTATAATTGATGTAAATCAATATGTGTTCTACATAACAATGATTACAGCCCTCAAACATAATGCAAGGAATATTCAAATAAAATTTCAGCCCATGTACACACCATTTAGACCATGAATGATAAAAAAACAAGAATTTTTTTTTCATAAAATAGAGCATACCGCCTTTTTGCATGTTTCGGGTTTTTTGAATATTTAATTGGGATTGTGTATCAACCCACCAAACATGTATTTCAACATAGATATTTAGCCTTTAACCTCCTCAGCCTCTTGGAACAATTCGGTGCCTCTTGGACAAGCATCCATCTCCCGATTCCCTTCTTGATTCTTGCCACATGAAGTACCGCTATGCAGGAGAGAGAAAGAGGAGAGAGAAATACTAGATCTACATCTCCATAATTGGGAAGCCATCTTTGAAGCCAAAAGCGATGATGGAGAGCGAAGATAGGATGTGGTACATTCATCAAATCAGTTGGGGGCAATCATCAAATCGATTGGGGGGGTTGCATTGAAGTGCCATAGCCCCTCCTCTTCATCAAATGAAAATATGGCACCTTCTCAGACTGCGCCTGAAAAAAATGGATGCCCCCCTCCCCCCCCACAAATTCGTTTTTGTTTTGGGCTCCCAAAGGGATCCCCGAAAAGTCACGCCTTTTGGGCCCCCAAAATCCTATTTACACTTGGCCTTTGGCCCTTGGCCTTCCAGGCACTCCCATTTCCCTGTCCGGTATACAATTTGCAAACTGAAAAATCTTGAGCATCCATCTTGATGTCCCACACTATCGAGCATCTCCCAAGGTCTCGTTTGACATGCCAAAAAATTATGAAAATTCACCAACTATAGTCTAGTGGGTCTTTTAAGCAGTTTCAGACATTGCCGCTTAAAATCGTACTGATTACAACCGACGCCTTCGACAAAGTCTATTTTTCCCCTAAAATTTAGAATTTTTAGCTATTTTGAAGCACTTCTCGGAATAAAAAATCATCTATCATCTACCAACTTGGTTAAGATTTTACACAAAACTTTTTTTGTAGACTCAACTAAGCCATTAGCTTGTGGGTAGTACAGAGAGGATCTCTTATGTATAATAAAAAAGAACTATGTAAACTCCTTGATTATCTATTTAGAAAATATGTACCTCTATCACTGACAAGTTTGATTGGAGTGCTAGATTGTGTGAAGCTATCTTTAAAGTGCCATTTGATGACTGTATTTGCCATATTGATAGTAGGTAGGGTCCATGCTTCAACCCATTTGATAGAAAAATCAATTGGCATTAGGATATACTTATTTCTTGTGTAGTCACAATCAAAGAGATAGGACAACCCCCACTTTTGGAAAGGTTCTAGAGGTAGGATTGGCTAAAGGGGTAAGTGGTATCTCGATCCATGCTGGCTCAATAGTCTTTGACAGGAATCAGAGTGCTAGATCTACTAGCTAACGTCACCATGCATAGTTGGCCACCATAATTCAATTTGCTAGATTCTATTGGTAGTCACTTCAGGAACAAAGTGGCCACCAACAATTCCTTGATAGGCTTCCTCCAGGATGGCATGGTGCTCCATAGGGATAACCACTCTTTCTAGTACTCTAGAGAGCATACAATAGTATAACTGTCCCATGACAATTTCAAAATGCTGGCTCCAAAGAGCTAGTTGTTTCCATTGGTCCTTCTTGAGATGAGAGAGAGGTACTCTAATTTCTAAGAAATCATCATTTATTCATACTATGACTACAAAGGGTTGGGTGGCTTTGATACATTCACTTTTGTAGCAAATAGGTGGGCATCATCTAGGAAGTCATCCTCTTTACTAGTTGGGGTTGTTTGGAGTCAAGGTGGGATAAAAAATCTGCAATGATGGGCTAGGTTCCAGGATGATGTACAATTGTGTATTCAAAATCTTGCAGTATGGGAATCCATCAGGTAAGTCACCCATTAACATTTTGTTACTTGAACAATAGATGAGTGTTGAATGATCCACATGAAAGTCAAAGGCATGTCCTAGTAGATAATACCAAAATTTCTTAATGAAGTAGATTATGCCAAGACACTCTTTTTTTGTTACTAAATAATTCTTCTCAACATTAGATAATCTTCTCTAGCATAAAACACAAGTATGAACCAACCATTAGTATCATGTTGTATAAGAATGCTGCCAATAGCAAGGTTAGATGCATCTACAAATACATGGAAGGTCTTTGCCTAATCTAGTGGAATCACAATAGGAGATTTTGAGAGTAAGATTTGGAGGTGTTAGAGTGCCAAGTCATTTTCTTCATTCCCTTGGTAAGTTGATTTGACCACATGCACCAATATGTTGAGTGAAAAAGCTAGATGTGCCAAAAGGTATAGATGGGGACCATGCCACTAGATCTGGCCTAAAAGTGGAGAAACACAAATGGAAAATCCAATATTATATCTTGCATAATTGCTACCACCTTGATAAGGTTGAAAATTATGTCATTTTATGAAATGATGTGGTCTAGAACCTTGAACATCAAACACACACTTAAGGATTCAAACTTGAACTTACCTCTTGCCATCTAGTGAGGAAAAAAAAAAGTGTGTCAGGTGAAGTGTGGCCTTTTCAAAGACATTAAAACCATCCAAGAAGACCCTCATGAAATCTGTGAGGTAGGGACCAAAGATCTTCTATATATCTCTCTAAGAGGAGGCCAAATAATTATTGAGACTGAACTGCATTAGTGTGCATATATACACTCTCCATGAAGTGATGAAATCATTTTTAGCTTGGTCTTTTGGATTAAGGCAAACTTGATTGTACCCACTCAAACCATGAAGAAATGAGTACATCTCAAGTCTAGCTACTTCATCTAGTACGGTATCAAGGTAAGCAATAGAGAAAGAATTTGGAATCGTAGGTATGTTAAGCTTCTAGTAATCCACACATATCCATAGCTTCATGTTCTTCTTTGAAACACTGAAAATAAAGGTTATCAAATTTGCATGATCCACTAGAGTGATGAAGCCTATCCATATTTGACCTACTTAGCCATGTGAGGGTTCATTTAATAGCATTGCATCTAGACTAGAATAGCATCTAGTTTCAATAAAATACGGTGCTAATAGAAATGAGGATCTAGCCCTTTCATATCTAAATATTCCCACGTGAACACATCCTTGAATTTGGTTAGCAAGCTGATGAGTTGCTCATGAAAGGGTGTTTGTAATCTAGCATTGATCTAGACCCGTTTGGTTTTGTCTAATAGACCCAAATAGAATGTTTCCAACTCATCTTCTTTGAATCTTGTTATTTTCTAAAATTTCACTTCAAACTTGTGCTCTTGATTTAAGATTTCATTGATGTCAACATCAACAATCCATTCAGTGTTGATGTTGCCTTTCGTGTAGTCTCTGCTTTGAGTTCTAGAACTATTAGGAGGACTATTGTCCTATTTTTTCTCTTTCGAGGTTTGATGTTGGAGACTTTGGAGTTTCATGTATTGTTAACTAATTTGGAGAACATTGATGAGACACCAAGATTGCAAATTGGCATTAGCCTTCAAGAACTCATCTTTTTCATTATCACTGAGTCCCTCCACCATGTTATCTGTTTCAGCTAACCGGTCATTAGTTGTGTAGGGTAGGTGTGAAAACATTGGTCAATAAGACCATTACCTTGTGATGATTTCTTCATATAGTTAGTTTATCCTTATCCCAATTGTGACTCTTGCTTGATGTAGCCAAGGCCTTCCCAATAGCAAGCAGTCATCTTCACTAGCATGCTCTATATTTAATAATACTAAGGAAACTAGGAACTACACTATGGAAATTTCTAGAAGAATGGACTTGGTGATGCCCAAAGGTCATACTAATTGTTGCAGATTGGCCATTCACATTAGAAAGAGGTCTAGTTCCCATTCCATCAATCCCAATTGTTTGCAAGCTACAACTATGATGATATTCACACCTAATGCACCATCAAGCAGAATTTTTTGGATAATTTGGTCCTTGTACAAAATAGGAATCTCTAGAATGGTTGGATCGAATAGGGAGCATTTTGACTTGATAGAATACCTACCCATTTGAGTGAATCTAGGAAAGAGCTTTCTAGATTTAGTGGTATAATGGGTGGAAAGGCAGAATTGCCAGGTTCTAGAGAAGTGGAATTTGAATGATGCTTCTGGAATTCCAAAGAAGCTTTTTGTGCTTTGGATACACCTGTTGAGATATTTGCAATCACACCTACTATAGCCTTTTTGTATGAGAAAGTTTTGGGCTTAGGACATGCAAGCAAACTGAATCCCATATGCATAGAGAGGGAGACTGCTACCCATCCAGCAATTATAAAGCATTGTACTTGACTACCACTTTTTCATATAGATGATGAATGTAATATCATGATGATTTACCATTTCAATTAGTGTCTTGTTCATTGTCAATCTCATACTCAAGCTTGTGTTTATGAGCCCAAGCTTTCATCTTGGAACCGAATTAACTTGAGTCACAGTCAAGTCTTTAGTTTATGTCATCATGAATAGCCTCTTTGTGTTCCATTTGCCATAGCCATGCTCTAGATCCTACATATTTTGACATGGTATCATAGCTCAGTTGAGCATGGCCCAAATCTCCTTTCACTCCTCTAAGCTCCTCTTCATCTCAGTCTAGCTCACTGTGAGTGTATGACTCTAATTTCTCACTTGAACCCCACAGTCACTGTTTGGCAACCATAGCCAGACAGGACCTACAACACTTGGAGCTTCCATATCTTACTCTACAGGCCATATCAGCTCACGATTCCTTCTATGGACATCCTTCTCTACTTAAGGCACTCCTCCTTGGAATCTCACAGTGCAACATTGGCCACTATATGATTCAACATTGAAGAAATTTTCTGCACTATTCAAATTGCACCTGTTGTTATTCATACTATTGGCGCGCTACGTGCAGGCCGCGATCTTGCCCAGGATCATAGGGATTTGTAAACTCATTAACCAATCTTCATTCCCATATAAACATTTCTAGAAATGGTTGAGGATACAATGCACATAGAGTGAAAAACTAGGGCTGTCAAGAAATCCTAGAGTTGGCAGCTATAGCCAACTTCTTAAAAGCTTCATCTTTACATCATTTTCTCTCTCTTACCACTCAAAAAAATATTTTTCCACTTTGATCTAAGAAAACACTTTCCCATCAAATCATCAAGCAAGAAAGATCATCATCAACACCAAGTTCACCAAGATAGTATCTCTTGATACTAAGTTAGTGCTTCTTGGCACTTGTGCTCTTTAGCACATTCAAGATCAACTCTTTGCTAGTCATTTTGGAGCTGATATCCTATCATCAGAATGGAAAATAAGAAAAATTTTATATGGCTACCTCCAACAAAGAGTAGCATTACTCTTGTTGCTCATTTCAAGCACATAGAAGATGTGCTTGTCTTACCTGTAGGAAATGATGGAGTTGTGAGCATTCAAGTGCTATCACTATTTGAAGAAATACCTCCTACCTTGAAGAAAGTGCAAGAGTTTGAAGTAATTTCCATTGCCTCAAAGATGATGCCTTTGCTTGATGGGGACATGGACATGAAGACTAATGCAAGCAAAGCCAATAAAGAAGAAGACCATGAGAACCTAGAAGAAGAGGAGCAAAAGAACAAATCAGTGTGGACACTAAAGCTGCAAGTAAAGTGAAGAATTGACCATGAGAACCTAGAAGAAGAGGACCAAAAGAAAAAATCAGTGTGGACACTAAAGCTGCAAGTAAAGTGAAGAACATGTACAAGATCAAAAAGAGAAAGCTAGAATACACTGACAAGAAGACCTATAATAAATGGAAGATCTATGCAAAAAGAAATACTAAAAACTGTAAGGGCTTGTCAGTGCTTGACCAAAATTTTTACTAGAATTTTTTAGCCCTGTAATGCCTAGCCCTAATGCTTTTGACATAAGCATGTAAGCTCCTCATGTAGCCTTGTACTATAGCCTCTGTACACTTTGTGAAGCCCTTATTATAGCCTCTAGATGTCCATCATGTTTGTGATACCCACACTTAGCCTTTTCTATGACATCCTCTTGTGTTTTGCCATGTTTTTGGTGTGCTCACACTTTTCAGGTGTTGCTTTCACTAAAGCCTCTACACACTTTGTACTTTCTGGTTGTGATTGAGGAGGGGTGTTGAGATATTTGCAATCACACCTGTTGCAGCCTCTTTAAATGAGGCACTTCTGGGCTTAGGACATGTAGGCAGAGTGAATCCCATATGCACAAAGAGGGAAAATACTACCCATCCAACAACTATAAAGCATTGTACTTGACTACCACTTTTTCATATAGATGATGAATGCAATATCATGATGATTTACCATTTCAGGTTAGTGTCTTGGTCATTGTCAGTCTCATACTCAAGATTGTGTTTATGAGTCCAAGATTTCATCTTGGAACCTAATTCACTTGAGTAATAGTCAAGTCTTTAGTCTATGTCATCATGAACAGTCTCTTTGTGTTCCATCCGCCATAGCCATGGTCTAGATCCTGCCTCTTTTGACAACACCCTTACTGAGGAATGGAGTAGCCTTAGAAGATGGTATCGTTTGGTGATGTCTAGACCAAGACAGTTGTGAATGGCCTAATGCCAAAACTACCTCAAGCAGACATTATGAATGCTTATACATTTAGGTCAACATATAGAGGAACGATAATGCTAGTCACCATGTATAATTGGTATCTAAGAACAACTACCAACAACAATGACAGTGGGAATATTCAAACCCAACACTAATAATTACTCATATCACTTTTGATATACGATGCCCAAGTTGGAGAGTGAGACAAAATCACAGCATAGATGTCAAACATAAAGTGTACTCAAACTCAATCCAAAATGTATTATCAAAGTAGAAATCAGTACAACAATTCAGTGGCAAATGGTTGCAGCACAATACAAGAAGGGACTAAACTGTTGCAGGATACAATGACAGAGACAGTACTACCACTAAACACAATGATTATCGATAGTATAATATAGAACTACTATACGAGAGCACTTAAGATGCCAGCCAAAGAAGACTAATAGAAAGAATCAAGTAGGATATGGCATGGAGAAAGAGGGCCTTTTGTGGCTCAATCTCTAGGACTATGAGTATGCTTAAAGAACAACCAACTAAAATGATTCACTCCCCTCCTTTATATAGTCTATTTCCTACAACAAGACATTCTCTTTGTCCATGTGCCATGTTAGGCAACGGAACATTCTCTCAGCCCATGTATCATGTTCGATAGATTTTACTGCATTTGCACCCATCGGATCCTTAATGCACCCTTGTTGACTTTGGCTTAAATGTCATTGACTACCATCACCTTTAACAATGCTCTAGGTGCTTGTGTCCACAGAGCACCTTCTTTAACCTGCATACATATATGGGATGCTCTAAATCCTTATAAACTATTGACTACTCCATATGATACCTCTTCTTAAAATTCTCCACGCAAAAATGTGTTCTTTACATCCATTTATTGCAAACTCCAACCTTTGGATGTTGCTAAAGCAATCACACATCTAACAATTGCCATCTTAGTAATAGCTAGACTGAATGTCTCTTCATAATCTATATCATGTGTTTTAGAATATCCTTGGGAAATCCAACTAGCCTTGTACCTACTAACAGAACCATCTACATTTTTTTTAATTTTCTACACCTACTTACAACCAATAGCTTTCTTGCCCTTAGAAAATGATACTAGTTTCCAAGTCTTATAGGCCTCTAATGTAGCCTTCGTCTCATCCATTACTTCATCCTAATGAGCATGAACAATAGATACTTAAAATAAGTGGTCTCAACATCCTCAACCACCTATACCATATAAGCATAATAGAGAGTTGTATAGCCTTTGAAACCAAATATGTTAACAAGGTATCTCACCCTGTTAGACTTGCATACCAATGGATCACTTAGTGGAGTCTTTGCATTACAATATTCTCTCTAGTCACCTAGTGTCTTAATGGAAGAAATGTAGAGCTTATAATCCAAACTATTTGAACCATTGGAATCTCCATAGAATCCCAAATGACTAGTAGATGCATCATTACTATATCATCTGACACTTTCTTCTTCCCTTTGTATTTACCTGCAACACTTGTAGATGCACCTCAAAATGAGGGGCTGCTCAAGGGCTAACTGTAGATGTAGTATCAAATGATATTTCTTGTCCACTAATGCTCCGTGATTCTTGCTTTTCTATCTGCAAGTAACTATCATCATCATCATCATCATCCAATGCATCACCACTAGATGCATATCAATTGCTCATCTCATAAAAAATAACATCCCTAGTCACTTTGAACTACTCCAAAGAGTTTCCAATCATTGGATATCAATATCATTTCTACTCCAAAGAGTATCAATACATTTCTACTCCAAAGAGTATCCAATCATGAAAATACATTTTTCATAATTTGGATCAAGCTTCCTTTGCAACTAATCTAGCACATAAACATATGCAACACAATCACACACTTTCAAGTGTGACACATAAAGCTTCTTGTATGTAAAACATTCTTTGGATCTTATGGGAGTTCTATTCATAATATAGATAACAATCATTCAAAGCAAAAATATTTTGGCAAATTTTGTTGAGCCAATGTTAATGCCCATGTAACTTCTATAATATGCCTATTTTCCTTTCTATAAACCCATTTTGGTGTGGGATATACCTACAAGTAAAGTGTCTCTTTATCCCATGAGACCTCAAGAAGTTAATGAACTCATTAGAGAGGAACTCTCCCCCTCCATCTAACCTCATGCACTTAAATTTCAAGCCTCTTTGTGTTTCAACACTAGCCTTGAAAGTCTTGAAGCACTCATACACATCACTCTTTTCCTTCTAAAATACATTAATATCTTTCTTGAACAATCATGTATAAAATCACAAATACTTGGCATAAAAAATGGTTGATCAAGAATTTCAAGTGAGGTTTTACAAGTATGGTTGTTTCATTGAGTAGTTTAGGAATGGAAAGTCTAGCAAGCTTATTGCTCATAGTCAAAAGCAAGACAAGTTATTTGCTTTAGATACAAGAACTCTCATAATTCAAAGCTCTATGTATATTGAGACGACAGAGCATAAAAAAGATAAAGATGTAGAGCTATGAAATAGAAGGATACATGTGAATTTGCGAGACTTAAACATATGCAATTTAGAGAAGTGTTTTGTGGAATTTCACAATTTGGGTATAAAAATTATGACAATGTATGTGAGGCTTGTCAGTTTGGCAAGCAATCTAGACTCCCATTTCCAAAGAGGGGGAGAGTGAGCAACTAATCTTTGAAAATGATACATTTTGATATTTGGAATCCATATTAAAATGTCACTTTGAGTGGAAAGTATAGATTCTATATCACTTTCATTGATGACTTTAGTAGGATGACATGGATGTCAAGATTGTAGGAGAGAAGGAAGGAGTCTCGCTCGAAGCTTTCTCGCTTGCACAATGGGGGAAGACACACAGAGATGGAGGCGGAAAACGTTTTTCTCTTCTTAGTTGTGTGTAAGCCAAAAGAACTCAAGTACAAAGAGAAATAGAAGAACCCTAGATATAGGTCTCAAACCAAACTCAACTAACTAAAGTGGCATACTAACTGAGCCACGAACTAGAGTAGATAAGGATAGCTATCATGTGGCTATTATTCATGGGCGGTGTACCAACCGCATCTGCAACTGACAAGTCGATGACATAAATACACAATGGTCACCCTGGCGTATCACAAGTGGAGTTCGATATCTCAACACTCCCCCTCGAGCTCAATCCCAATTCTCGCACACCAAGCAGGTCTCTGAACTTGCGCAGCTTCTCTGCGTCCAATGCCTTCATGAATATGTCAGCTACCTGATCCTCTGTGCTGACATAAACTAGATCAATAAGACCTAGTAAAACCCTCTCTCGCACATAGTGATAATGCACCTCAATGTGCTTTGTTCTAGCATGATAGACTGGGTTATTTGCCAAGTGTATACTACTCATGTTGTCACAATAAATGACAACAGGCCCATCTGTAGGCTGATGCATATCATAAAGTAGCTTATGCAACCAAGCTACCTCACATGCAGCCATTGCTGCACCCCTGTACTTAGCCTCTGTGCTCGACAAGGCAACTGTAGGCTGTTTCTTGCTGCTCCAAGTGACTGCAGCACTCCCAAAAGAGAACACATATCCAGTGGTAGATCGTCTATCAGAAATACTACCAGCCCAATCAGCATCAGTGTATCCATGCAACTGTATCTGAACCCCAGTCTCAT
Source organism: Lygodium microphyllum (assembly GCF_053477565.2). Classification (NCBI taxonomy): domain Eukaryota; kingdom Viridiplantae; phylum Streptophyta; class Polypodiopsida; order Schizaeales; family Lygodiaceae; genus Lygodium; species Lygodium microphyllum. The sequence continues at coordinate 180,520,742 of NC_141137.1, forward strand.
AAAATAGTCCATACTGCAATGTGGACTTCACATACCTGAGTATGCGTCTAGCCGCATCCAAATGTGGTTTCCTTGGAGCCTGCATAAACTGACTTACCAGTCCAACAGCATAGCTCAAATCTGGCCTGGTAATAGTCATATAAATCAAACTTCCTACTATGCGTCTGTACATAGTAGGGTCTTCTAGAAGCTCACCTGCATCTGTGCTCAGCTTCACATTCTGCTCCAAAGGAACTGAAATAGGCTTACAGCCTGTCATCCCATATTTGGACAGCATGTCCAATCCATACTGCCTCTGCAAAAGCTGTATCCCACTTGGTGATCTAATCACCTCAATGCCCAAGAAATAACGCAGCTCTCCCAAATCCTTCATCTCAAACTTCTGCTTCAATAGCATTTTCACATGAAGGATATCTTCATCACTGTCACCTGTCATAATCAAATCATCAACATAAATGACAAGTAGCATGATACCTTTCTCTGTTTTTCTCACATAAAGTGAGAAATCTGCCTTGGAAATCTGAAAGCCAATAGTGACAAGATACTCTCCTATCTTGTCAGACCATGCTCTAGGTGCTTGCTTCAATCCATACAAGGCTTTCTTCAACCTGCAAACAAACTCAAGATGAACAGCATGCACATAACCTGGTGGCTGCTCCATATAGACCTCTTCTTGCAAATCACCATGCAAGAAGGCATTCTTTACATCCATCTGATGTAAAGACCATCCCTTTGATGCAGCCAAAGCAATGACTGCTCCTACAGTTGCCATCCTTGCAACTGGACTGAATGTTTCTTCATAGTCAATGCCATATGTTTGTGCATACCCCTTGACTACTAATCTTGCCTTGTATCTGTTCACAGAACCATCTGCATTGTGCTTCACCTTATAAACCCACTTACAGCCAATTGCATTCTTACCTTTAGGCAAAGGTACTAACTCCCATGTAGCATTTGCTTCCAAGGCATCCATTTCTTCATCCATGGCTTTCTCCCATTTTTATTTTCCCATAGCTTGCTCAAAAGAAGTGGGTTCTGGTTCCTGTATCACCTTCACCATATATGCATAGTGAGTGGCTGTAAATCCATCATATTTCAGCCTATCCACAGGATACCTAGTTCTCGTAGACCTGCGCAAAGTAGGTTCACTCCCAGGTGCTCTCAAAACATCCCTGGTCTTCCTTACTCCAGGTGTAACAATAGAAGGAATACCCAACTCATCATCAATGCTCTGTTCTGAGCCACTGGATTCACCATCCACATAAGAGTGACCTGCATTCACATCAAACATGGGCTGATCAACCTTCTCTTTTCCTTTTCGTGATACCTGCATACCACTATCTGCATTACTTTGAGAAGATTCTCTTGATCTCAATCTGCCTGTCCATGGCGAAGAATGTGAACCAATACTAGAGGACGCTCCATGTCCACTAATATTTTGTGACTGCTGCTATGAATTTTGTGCAGCATTACCATTTTGTGCATCTACATCATCAATCACATTTACTGGTTTATACCAGCTACTCATCTCATCAAAAACAACATCTCTGCTCACTGTAAACTTACGAGTAGAAGGGTTATAGCATCTATACCCTTTTTGCTGCAGAGAGTAACCAATAAAGATGCACTTCTCAGCTTTTGGATCCAACTTGGATCTCAACTCATCTGGCACATGTACATAGGCAATGCAACCAAAAATTTTCAAATGAGAAATATCTGGTTTCCTACCAGTATACCTCTCCTCTGGAGTCATCCCATGTATTGCTGCAGTGGGAGTCCTGTTCATTATATAGACTGCTGTAGCAACTGCTTCAGCCCAATAAAAATCTGGCAAGTCTTTTTCATTGAGCATGGCACGAGATACCTCTCCAATATGCCTATTTTTCCTTTCTGCAATTCCATTTTGTTGTGGGGTATAACTGCATGAATATTGCTGCTTTATGCCATGCTCCTGCAAGAACTTTGCAAACTCATTTGAGAGGTACTCTCCCCCTCCATCTGACCTTAGGCATTTTATTTGCAGACCTGTTTCCTTTTCAGCCATAGCTTTAAGGGTTTTGAAATGCCCAAAAACTTCACTTTTCTTTTTCATAAAATACACCCAAACTTTTCTGCTATAGTCATCAATAAACGTGACAAAATAATGAAGCCTCCAAGAGATGCAGCTTTAGTAGTCCACACATCAGAGTGGATTAATTCCAATGGCTTCTTACTCTCTTGAACATGTCTAGGAAATGGTTTCCTTGCCTGTTTTCCAAACTGACAGGCTTCACATACCTTATGCATTTCTTCAACCTTGAATTTTGGCAAACTTGCAACAATATTTTGGGCCTGCATTGATTTAAGTCGTTGTACATTAACATGACCAATGCGTTTATGCCAGATATCAATATCTGCAACTACACCGGTCCCATGTGCAAACATTGCTGCACTCAATTCAGACATGTCTACATCCAGTGTAAACATTCTGCCCTTCTTCTTTCCTTTTGCTATCAAGCGACCTTTATTTTTCATATCCTCAACAAAGCATCCATGAGGATTAAATCTGACCTGCAAGCCCTGCTCAACCATTTGACCGACAGAAACCAGATTCTTGGTGATATTCGGGACATGAAATACATCGGACAAGTATTTCTTTTTCCCATCCTGCATAGACAATGGAATTTTTCCAATCTGCACAATAGGATGTGCAGTATCATCACCAGTCTCCACAAATCCTGGTTTTTCCATTTCCCTTGCATCCTCCATCCATTCTGCATGACCTGTCATGTGGTTTGATGCACCTGAGTCAACATACCATACATCATTTCTTTCTTCTGCACTTGTCACAGAATTGTTTATGTGCTGCACCATGAACAAATGCTCATTTCTGTCATCACCCTGTCTGCTAGAAGATGCATAATTCCCTTGTTGCAGTTTTCCATTCATGATGTCATTCTGCTTTTTATAGCAGTCTTTAGCCATATGACCCATTTTACCACAATAGTAGCATTCAACATTATTGTTTGCATTTTGGCCTCTTTGCCATCCACCACGACCTCTTTGGCTCCCCCTGCCTCTAGAGTTACCACGTCCTCCTCCATAGGACTGGTTTTCTTGAGTTTGCTGCATACTCTGATTTCTACCACGGCCTCCAAATCGGCCTCCTCTACCTCTGCCTCTACCTCTTCCAGCATTTGAGTAGAAGACAGCTTCTTTTGAGGTTCCTCCTGAAGAAGATGCACCACCATTTCTCTCCTCCTCAGAAATTAGAAGAGCAATCAACTCCTCAAAATCAGGAAATCTTTCACGAACTGAAATGGATGTCCGAAACTGTGCATAATCCTTTCCTAGACCATTCAAGGTCACGGAAACTAAATCATCATCTTCCACTGGCGACCCAATGGAAGCAAGTGCATCTGCAATCTTCTTCACCTTCATGTGGTAGTCGTTGATGCTCATACTTTCTCTCTGCACATTATGCAACTCTTGCTTGAGCTGCATTTTCCTGGCTTGCGTATTTGTGCTATACATTTTTGACAAAGTATCCCATGCCTCCTTTGGCGTACTTGCATCCTGAATATGCACAATCATAGAGTCCGAAATACTGATAGACAGCCAGTACATAACTTTCCTGGCTCTCTCATGCCATGCTTTGAATGCCTGCATTTGCTGTTGATTGGGAACATCAGGAAGAACTGGTTCTTCTTCATTTCCTGCAACAAATTCCCAATATCGTTTTCCCATAAGGAAATTCATCATTCTAAACTTCCATGCTTGGAAGTTGTTCTTGTCAAGTTTTTCAGTGACAATCTGGGAAAGAGAATCAGATGCCATTACAGAAGACTGCAAAAAATTCTGTCATTGCAAAAACCACAGCTTCACCCTCACAAGGGAAAAACTGCAAAACTGGCGAAAGTGGTATTTGACCACACAGTCACTTCCTAGTGACGATTTTGCATAAACAGGATCCAAGGATGATACTGTAACCCAATGTCTCTGCACACAAGCATACGATGCAATTTCTGTGGTAACTTTTCACCAACCTGTAGAGCAGTGGTCGCAAAGCATAAAACAGGGCTTTCTCCTGAGTGCGTGCAGAAAACTTCCGCCTCCAAAACAGGCCCCGAAATGGCCTCAAATCAAAAAAACAGGGTCGCCAAGGGCTAAAGCCCTTACCCGCAGTATATACTGCCCTCTTGCTTCACCGCGAAGGGCATCTCAACCTAAGACAATGCACTCCTGCAATTTTCGGTTGTGCTGCCTGCAGAGATCTGCTCCCAAAACAGAAAATGAAAGCAACACTGCTCCTCTTACCAGAACACCGCGAGCTTGGCTTGCTTTCTTGAGCTCCTTACCACGAACAAGGCTCTGATACCATGTCAAGATTGTGGGAGAGAAGGAAGGAGTCTCGCTCGAAGCTTTCTCGCTTGCACAATGGGGGAAGACACACAGAGATGGAGGCTGAAAACGTTTTTCTCTTCTTAGTTGTGTGTAAGCCAAAAGAACTCAAGTACAAAGAGAAATAGAAGAACCCTAGATATAGGTCTCAAACCAAACTCAACTAACTAAAGTGGCATACTAACTGAGCCACGAACTAGAGTAGATAAGGATAGCTATCATGTGGCTATTATTCATGGGCGGTGTACCAACCGCATCTGCAACTGACAAGTCGGTGACATAAATACACAATGGTCACCCTGGCGTATTACGAGTGGAGCTCGATATCTCAACAATGGATATACTTTTTGCAACATAAAAGTGAAGCATTTGAAAAGTTTTTGGAGTTTAAGACTATAACCAAAAATTAATTTAGGGGCTACATTAAATATTTGAGATTGGATATGTTGAGATGGCAAGCTCAACATGTGCAGACATTGATGATGGACCGCTTGGCTAGATGAGTCCGCTCATCTGCACTTAGCACGTTGGTGGTCATTATGATACTCACATGTTCATTAACTTATCACTTATTATATTTAGTTTGTTACACCTAATTATAGCTGGTAAAGACATAGCGCCAGTCGATTAGTGTAGTCTGTTATGCACTGTTTGACTTAGTAGGCCACTTTCCTTTATGTTGTATCTTATCTATACTTTTTGTACATTGTATAGTGTGTGGAAGAAGAAGAAGAAACCAGCAAGAAAAAGTTTTGGCCTCCATCTCTCTTCTTGTGTTCTTGAGTGAGTCTCCTCTTGTGTATACAGTGTGCGTTTGGCACAGCAGCTCAAGGAAGTCCCCCCACCACGCGATTCTTGATAGGATAATGGCGGAGAATATATGTCAAATGAGTTCTCTTACTATTTGAGAGACCATGAGGTCAAAAGATAGGTTACTTGCATGCCTATACCACACCAAAAGTTTTAAGACCATAGCAAAAAAGTAATTTGGGGGCTACATTAAATATTTGAGAATGGGATAATGGTGGAGAATATATGTCAATTGAATTCTCTTACTATTTGAGAGACCATGAGATCAAAAGATAGGTTACTTGCAAGTCTATACCACACCAAAATGGTGTGGTAGAAAGGAAGAATGGGATTGTTGTAGAAGTAGCAAGGGAAATGATAAATTAGATACACATGACCTTGACATATTGGCTTGAGATGGTACATATTGTAGTCCATACCATGAATAGGACACCTACAATTTTGATGCATCATATGTCTCCATATGAGAAGATGTATGGCAAGACACTTGTAATTGCATACCTTAGAGTATTTGGTTGTGTATATTATGTACATATCCCTAATGATTTGAGAAAGAAGATGAAACCAATAGCTATTAAATGCATTTTTCCAATATATCTAGATGAAAAGGACTATAAATGTTATGATAATGTCACTAAAGAGGTTCACATAAGTAGAGATGTGAGATTCAATTTGTATGAGTTTTGGTATCGATCGAAAGCTATAGTTAACATGGATGTCTATGAGAGTAGTGATAATGGGTAGATAAAGAAAATTGTAGTAAATAATAGTTAGAGAAATTAGCATGTTGAGGAAATGTCTAGACCTCAACATCAAAACCATGAAGAAAGTCATGGTAATTATAGTCCATGGAGTGGTAGGTTAAGGAGAGTGTACAAAAGAGGGAAAATGTAATCGAGTTTGAGCATCACCGCCATAGTGCAAAATGCATCATACTTATAATTGACACAAGTGGACGTTGACATCCCAATCTATAGTTAGTATCCAAGGTGTAGAGATAGACATCCTCAAAACAATATGGAGACAAAGATTATGTACTCAAACAAGAATTTCAAACTAAATATTAATATCCAAATCAAATACAATGGTGTCAAAAGAGATGAGGTTGATAGTATTTGAATACTCAGGGATAATGTGCGAGGAATATCATAGCTACATAGATTCAACGATGTAGTTATACAACAAAGATTGGCTATCCTATTACCAATGATCATGAAGAAATCCTCTTACTTGGAGGAGCCTTTTCCTTTTATAGCCTACCGCCAACTATACTATTCTCTCACTATTCTCATGTCATGCAAAATGACCATAAGTATTGTTGCACTCATCTGCTCATCAATGCACCACCGATTGTCTTGCTTTAAATGATGCTAATAGCTACTGCCACCCTTAACACATGGTGGACTCAAACCTACAAAGTTATTCTTGATGCTACCTTCATTCGTGGTGATAGGTGCATCCTCTTGTTGGATTTGGTCTTGGGTAAAAAATAGGGCAAGTGATGCCATATTCGAAGGAGGGATGGGAGAAAGTAAGGGGTGGGGCTGATTGGGGTTTCATGGAGGCCAAAGGTGGGGTGCTGCCAAATTGGGTGGTTGCCTCAAAATGCTAGCTTCGGAGAGCTAGTCATTTTCATTGATCCTTATACAAATCTTGGGACTGAGGCACTTTAGTCTCTACGAAGATCAACATTTCCAAGCTCTAGTTCATTTGCTTCTATAGCAAATAAGTAGGCATCTTGAAAATCATCATCAAATGTTAAGAGAGATAGAGAGAGACAGATAGAGGAAAACCAAGAGAGAGCTCATTTATGCTCTCATCCTTCTATTCATTATTCCATTTGATTCAAATTCACTTACCCCTATAAGCCATACACTAGGTTTAACTAACCACGACTAACTCTAGTTAGGTCAGAGTGACTAACACAAATTATTTAATGTCCCACACTTGTTGATACATCTAGATATAGCTAAGACACTATTGCTCACACACAAGAGCTTGAAGTCTCAATGCTCCCCCTCAAGCTCAAGATAAAACCTGTACACCAAGTAGCTGTCGAAATCGACTAAACTTATCTTTACCCAAAGACTTGTTAAAGATATCTGCAACAACCTGTTCATCAATTTTTACATGCATAAGATCTAGTTTCCCTGCAATAACCATCTCTATGGTAAAATGGTAGTGTACATCAATGTGTTGAGTCCTTGCATGGTATATTGGATTCATTTCCATGAGTACATTGTTGAGATTGTCGCTTAACAAGGTCACTAGAGCATCCACGTGTATGTCCAAATCAACCATAAGCTTGATCAACCATGAAATATCACATGCTGCCAATGCAACACCCTTGTACTCTGCCTCAGTGCTAGACAATGCAACTGTAGGTTCCTTCTTACTGCTTCAACTAATCATCCACTTCCAAATCCAAAAGCATAACCACTTGTAGATCTGTGATCATATGAGCATCCTGCCCAATCTCCATCCTTGTATCCAACTAGTGTCAAGGGCTTATATTTCACATAAAATATCCCAATGGCATAATCTATAGTGGACTTTACATATCTCATAATCTGCATAACAGCATCTAAGTGTGGCTTTCTTGGCTTTTGCATGAACTGACTTATGAGCTTGACAACACCACTCAAGTTAGGCCTGGTGATGGTCAAGTAGATTAAGCTTCCAACCATCTGCCCTTGTAATATAGTCACATCATCAATTTCAGCTCTAGTGCTAATGTCCAACTTGACATTTTGATCAAGAGGTGTAAGCAAAACCATATTTCTTTAGCATTTCCATGGCATAGTGTTTCTGCATCATCCATAAACTATTTTCAGCCTTGATCACCTCAATACCCAAGAAATACTTCAATTCACCTAAGTCTTTTTATCAAATTTTGATTTCAACATTCATATAACATGCTATATCCCCAAGTCATCAACACCTATGATTATCAAATCATCAACATAGATAACTAGTACTACCTTTGTCTGTCTTTTTCATAAACAGACTATGATCAACTATGCCAACACTGAATCCCAAACTTTGCAAGTAACTACAAATTCTTGCATGCCACATTCTCGAAGCCTACTTTAGCCCATGCAATACTTTTTTCAGTTTGCATACATTATGCTGAAAATTAGGGTGTACATACCCTTCAGGATGATCCATATAAACATCCTCTACTAAATCACCATTGAGAGACACATTCTTAACATTCATCTGCTGCAATTTCCAGCCTTTAGTAGCAGCCAATAAAATCAATATTCATATGGTTTCCATCTTAGCAATATAGCTAAATATTTCCTCATAGTCTAACCCATACTATTGAGCATATCTTTTAGCAACCAGCCTAGCTTTGTACCTCTCTACACTAACATTTGACTTGCATTTAATCTTGTAGACCCATTTGCAACCAATGGTCTTCTTTCTTTTTGGTAGTGGCACAAGATCCAATGTTCCATTTTCAGCCAAGGCAGATATTTTCTCATCCATAGCTATGCACCAATTTTTATCCATCACTACTTGAACATATGTAGCAGGTTCTTTGACCTCCATCACTTTTGTCATGTAAGCATAATGCTTCACAGAATAACCACTGTAAGTTAGCCTATCCACCGAGTACCTGACTCTCTGTGAGCGTCTAAGCAATGGTGCACTACTTGATTCCCTCTCTCATGAGGCAAAATATACATGTTCTGCCTAGTGTCCAGGCATGTACAGAGTCGTAATACAAAGCTCACTGTCTAGACTGTCAGAGCTGAGTCATAGCCTGAAGCCATCATTCCACGTTTCATCATACCAAATACATCCTCAAAAATGACTTTTTCTTTTTCTTTGCTGTCTATCATATCATATCTTATCTCCCCCTCAGTGACATCCTCACTGACGACATAGTGGTGTCAGTGGATGGTGAGCCAGATCTATGCAATCTCTCTGTCCCCATCATACCACTAGGGCCTGTTAATGTAGTACTCTACTGCAAGTCAGCTATAGAAACATGTGTAGAAGGCATATATGATGGCACTGTAGCCGGTGATGCATGTCAAGAGGCCATCTCATAAAACATAATCTGATAGTCCCACTATAGGACTCCCCTCCCCCCTAAATGATTTTTTTTTTGAAAAATAGAAGTAACCCCCTAGTTACGCCGCCAACTGTGTAATGTGTCCAACTATCCACTTGTAGGACACGTCTTAGCAGCCCATCAAGAAGAGAGTCTAGAAAGCATCGCCGGGCACTCCCATGGAATGTCATGGGGTTTGCGATCTAGGTCTTCCCGAGTCTGCCACGAAGCGGAAGCATTCTGGCCGTTCCCACTTAGGACCAACCTCAATCAGGGTTTTCCTAGTGGTCAAATTCCTAGGACGGTAGCTAGCGTCGAGCCCAAGCGAACTACTTTACGTAGAAATGTCAGGGTCAAACCGGATTTATATTGCACTTGGTTCAAGGAGAATGGGAAATGACAGGGATGCGAAGCTCAACCTCTCTGCTTGTAAGGCATAGTCCCATTCTGTTCCCCTAAAACAATATAATTTGAGACTCTAGCTTTCTAAATTCTAGGTCATCGCTTACCTTGCTGTCATTTCCTTTGAGAAAAGTTCCCGGCCAACCGGAACCACCCTTCCGTAGGATGGACCCATGGTCACATCCATCGCACTTTCCTCAGGGTTGCTTTAGTTGTCTAATTACCTACTACATTTAGTTTGATAAGAAAAAATAGCTTCCTTAATTAGCCAATTAATCACCGGTTCCTTCACATAACTTAAGCACTGATGGGACCTAAAACGGGCCGGCACTGGCTCATGCACTAGCTGGACCTCTATCATGTGCTCAACAACCCCACGGCCTCCGGCCAGGAGCGTGGATGACACATACATCATCTTCCTAAACATATTGCATTTGTATCACGTCTCGTAGTCCAACTCTAATCCAACTAACACTCCTTTGAGGGTGTCCCAACACATTGCCAAATAGCATGAAGTACAAACATAGGAGGTTCTCCCACGGCTAACTGCCGCTACCTCACTGCGACTCTCCTACACCTTGGGGATTGGCCCCTCGATGCATCGCTAAACATATATAACACAATATCGTACACATTTCCACTCAAGGTACCAATTGATCGTATCCAAGAATGTACCTTACCTCACTTTCTTTCCCCTAGACCCAATGCCTAGCCTATAGCTCGGACAACCTTACTCACTCAACATTGGTCATATTCCTCTAGAAAGCAATTGCCATGCATCCAAGAGGTATTGTCTGATACTTTTTTCCATTTCATGCTTCATGCAAATTATGAATGCCCATGTGCTCAAACAATTAAGAAAATCAGCATTTGTGCATATGTGGAAAACATTTCTTTCAATGAATTCGACTATAGCTCGTATGTGAGTTGCATGAACCTAGCATCGAGGAGACCTCGTGCTACTAGGTTCTTAATTTTCAATTATCGACCAACCTAAATGGTTTGCATAAAAACCAGTAAGCTTTTCATCATTTCCTTCAGCATTTAAACACCTTTTATACACTCTACCCCCTCACCCGTTTAGGTTGTGCATTATTGATCGGTTTAGGGTTCATTTTCCATGTTTTTTGTTGTATGAAAAGCAATAAAAACTCACTATAACATAAAGGTAGGGCTGAATTGAGGCTAAACCTCATACTTTAGACCCCCCCCCATACATCCACAAACATGAATCTTATTTTTCCTTAATTTTCAGGACTCAAAATCTAAATTTTCCCATTTTTTCTATTTTTCTTGTATTTTTTGCAATATTAAATGACTGAAAATAAAAAATGAGTTGTGGGCTATGGCCCTTAGGTTCATTTGCAGCAAAAACACAAATTTAGTTGGTGTGTCTTATTATATTTTCCATTTATATCTCAAAAACACCCAATTTTTCCATATTTCGCACATTTTACGAGTTTTACACTATTAATTTCATTCACAGCACTTATGATTTTTTGACTTTCTGAGCATAAACCGATCAAACTCAACATTATAATACATAATCATCCCATGGGAACAAATATTCATGAAGCAAATTGCATAAACCATCAATTTCCTTTGTAAAAATGAGATTACCGTTCTTTGCGGGTTGCGGGTTTTTATTTGCCATATCTCGGGACTGATTTCTAGGCACCATTAATGTCCATGACAACCCACAATCAGCAATCTTCATTCCTCTTGAACCACGGAGCAATCCGGTCTTCATTGGACAAGCATCCATCATCCATTCTTCTCCTTCTTCTTCACCAAATGAATCTGCCCTTAGAAGAGAGAGAGGGAGGAGAGAGAAATACTGAAATCAGAGATCTTCATAGAGACCGCCATTGGAGGAGCGAAGCACGGTGATATGCTCAGCATCCAGGGGGGAATGAAGCCCCATAATCATTGTGTATGGTTGTTCATAGGTTCCATAATGCCTCCATCCCCAAGAAGCACATTTTTCGGCGCAGATATGGCACCTCCATCCTCACGTTTTTTCTCTCCATCTTGTATGTGAAATTTCATGCTACATCAAAAGTTGCATGTCCCCCCCTCCCCAAAGGTAATGACCATTTGGCCAAACTTTGGTCCCCTATTCAAATCTTGACCGATTTCTTGGCTCCTTCCCCTCCGGACTCCGAATTGAGCTCTGAAAAATCCTGGGCATCTGACTCGACATCCCACATTGATCAGTAACTCTTGTCAACCCACACGACAATCTAAAAAATTATGAAAAATCAACAAGTGTCGCTCGGGCGCCTTTAAAGTACTTTGATGCTTAAAATCGTCCTAGATCGAGCTGCCGCCTTCGACGTTGAATATTTTTCCCTTGATATTCGTAATTTTTAGCTATTTTTAAGCACTTCTTGGCACCAAAATTCTGCTCTTAAGCATTGACATAGAAAAACAATGTCAAGCAAGTTATTTTTCAACAATTGATCTTATTTATTAGTCTTTGGAATACATCATATAATCCAACCCAAAGGCTAATCCATAATCCGCCCGAAGGCAATTCCATAATCCGCCCAAAGGTGATTCCAGCAATCCTCAGGGATCACTATTCCAAGTTTTCGCCCGTAGACTAGTATGCGGGCCTCGAGATCCAATCTCGAGTCATGTCAGCCTCTTGTGCAGGAGTCGGAGGAAAGGGATTTACATCCAGAGCCCCCCTTGGCACCCAAGTGTCCTCCTGCTCCAAGTAGCACCCACGGAGAGACCTCTCGTGGTGGGTTTGGTCCACGTACCTGGTGTGGCTAACAACCCCCTTGGATAGGGTCAAGCAAACAGTCGAGGGTAACTTATGCTGCCTCTCCCTCCGGGCCTTCAACTTGAAGCATTAATTATTTTTCCAGCTTTATTTCATTGAGCAAAGAAGTACAAACAGTGCTCCTAACTCTACAAACACAATCAATCTAGTGGTCCTTTGTTTGGCCAACTGCTAAGGTGTGAATCCTTCCCTCCAAATGCATCTAGCATTCAATCTGGGATCCATTGCGACTTGGCAAGATCCCAAGGGTTTCGTAAGCTATGTTGCTAGTTTATCCTCTTTCCTTGGGTTAGGGTTTATACCCTCTTAACCCAAATTAACAAATACCTTAGGTTCCTTAAAGGTCAATAAATTCTGGACAACCCCGTTGTCCTATCTTGTTTGGTCAATTTCTTGCTAGGCAATACATAACTTCCCTAACTTCGCAAATCAGCCCAAAGAAGGGTGAAGTAGCAAGATAAGTACTCATCCCCCCTCTTGCAAATCAGTCTTGTACTTAGAACCTATCAACCCTTGTTCTAAGGAGTGGCAATGCTATTTTCTGGTTTAGACACAAACCATGTGACATTGCAACTTGTTGCATGAGACAAGTGTCGCATCTATCTTGTGGGATCATTTCTCCCATCGCATGGTATTCCTTGGTCAAGAATACCTTTGGTCAGGATGTAGGAATTGGGATGTCCTCTTGACCCAACCCAACCTTTGTCAAGATTGTGGGAAAGAAGGAAGGAGTCTCACTTGTATCTTTCTCACTTACACAATGGGGGAATACACACAAAGGTGGAGGCTGAAAACAGTTTTCCTCTTCTTAGTTGTGTAAGCCAAAAAGAACTCTAGTACAAAGAAATAGAAGAACCCTATAAATGGGTCTCAAACTGAACTCAACTAACTAAGGTGGCATACTAACTGAGCCACGAACTAGAGTAGATAAGGATAGCTATCATCTACCTATTATTCATGGGTGGTGTACCAACCGCATCTGCAGCTAACAAGTCGGTGACATAAATGCACAACGGTCACCCTGGCATATCACGAGCGGAGCTCGATATCTCAACACTTCCCCTCGAGCTCAACCCCAATTCATGCACACCAAGCAGGTCTCTGAACTTGCGCAGCTTCTCTACGCCCAATGCCTTCATGAATATGACAGCTACCTGATGCTCTGTGCTGACATAAACTAGATCAATAAGACCTAGTAAAACCCTCTCCCGCACATAGTGATAATTCACCTCAATGTGCTTTGTTCTAGCATGATAGATTGGGTTATTTGCCAAGTGTATACTGCTCGTGTTGTGACAATAAATGAAAATTGGACCATCTGTAGGCTGATGCATATCATAAAGTAGCTTATGCAACCAAGCTACCTCACATACAGCCATTGATGCACCCCTCTACTCAGCCTCTGTGCTTGACAAGGCAACTGTAGGCTGTTTCTTGCTGCTCCAAGTGACTGCAGCACTCCCAAAAGAGAACACATATCCATTGGTAGATCATCTATCAGAAATACTACTAGCCCAATCAGCATCAATGTATCCATGCAACTGTATTTGAACCCCAGCCTCATAAAATAGTCCATACTAGAATGTGGACTTCACATACCTGAGTATGTGTCTAGCCACATCCAAATGCAGTTTCCTTGGAGCCTGCATAAAATGACTTACCAATCCAACAACATAGCTCAAATCTGGCCTGGTAATAGTCATATAAATCAAACTTCCTACTATGCGTTTCTACATAGTACGGTCTTCCAGAAGCTCACCTACATCTGCGCTTAGCTTCACATTTTGCTCCAAGGGAACTGAAATAGGCTTACAACTTGTCATCCCATATTTGGACAGCATGTCCAATCCATACTTCCTCTACAAGAGTTGTATCCCACTTGGTGATCTAATCACCTCAATGCCCAAGAAATAACGCAGCTCTCCCAAATCCTTCATGTAACGCGTCCCCTGGTATCATCCAGGACACGTCTTAGCAGTCCATCGGAAAGGATGTCTAGAAATCTCCGCCCGGCACTCCCATGGAATGTTATGGGTTTTGCGATCTAGTTCTTCCCACGTCTGCCACGTAGCGGAAGTATCCTGGCCGTTCCCACTTAGGATCGACCGGAATTAGGGTTTTCCTAAAGGGGTCATTAGCTAATAGCAACTAGCATCAGACTCGAGCAAACTACTTTACGCAGAAACGCCAGGTCCGAAGTGGATTCACGCTGCACTTGGTTCAAGGAGAATGGGAAACGAGAGGGATGCAAAGCTCAACCTCTCTGCCATAAGGCATAGTCCCATTCTGTTCCCCTAAAACAACATAAATCGGGTAAGACGTAACTCTAGGTCATCGTTCTCGTTATTCTTTTTGATGATGATGATCATTCCACTGTTCTTCGAGATTTTTGAGAAAAGTTCCCGGCTAACCAGGACCACCCAACCGTAGGACGGGATACATGGCCCATCCTCTGCACTTTCCTCGGTTTGTTTTAGTTATGTAATTATGTAACACATTAATTTGACATATAACAATCAGCTTCTTTAATTAACCTTGTTAAGCACTGGTTCCTTCACGTAATCTTATCACGAGACATAGAAAAACAACATCAAGCAAGTTCTTTTAACATTTCATCATTTTATCTTTGAAATACAAGAAGTTCCGCCCATAGGCTTTTCCATAATCTCCAGGGATCACTATTCCAAGCTTCCGCCCGTCAACTAGTATGCGGGCCTCGAGATCCAATCCCGAGTCACGTTAGCCTCTTGTGCAGGTCCCGGAAGGCGAGGGATTTACGGCCAGAGCCCCCCTGGCACCCAAGCGTCCTCCTACTCCAAGTAGAGCTTAACGGAAAGACCTCTCGCGGCGGGTTTGGTCCACGTTCTCGGCGTGGTCAACAACCCCCTTGGTTAGGGTCAGGCAGGCAGTCGGGGGTAGCTGAAGCTGCCTCTCCCTTCAGGCCTTTAACCTGAAGTGTAGGTACTTATTTAATTTGTAATTCATAATTCAAACAGAGCCCTAAAATCTCTAGCAAGCACAAACATTTCCATTAATCAACCCAGTTGTATGGCAAGTGCTAACGAAGTGTTCTTTCCTTTTTGAGTGTATCAACACTCGTTCCCAAGGTGTCTTGTAACTTGGCAAGATCTCTTATATTTCGGTGTAGGGCATACCCAACTTGGTTAACCCTAAGGTACCTTAGATATGCTAGTTTCTATTTTACAACTTTCCTTATTTAGAAGGATATCCAAAACTACATCTTTTTGCAAGATAACTTGCGTAAGGATCTGCCGTCCTTGATGAGGGCTTCTTTTTTTTTTCCTTTTCTCCTTGTGAATCAATCACAAAATTATTTCATACATGTTGCGCAAGTCCTGCGATGGAATAATCTGTTTAGATTCTTTAAGCTGACGTATGTCAGGCCTAGGGTTTCTTCATTTAGGGACAAACCCTAGTTTCTTATCTTTATGAAATTATTATCCTTACGGTAAGGAAAGTAGTCAAGTGTTTAGGGTATGAATGTTTCTATGTTTAGATTGGTTTGGTTAGCTTTTGGAAGGTAATCTTACTCGTCTTGTCATGGTTTTACTATCCTTGTGACAATTAACTTTCCTAATCAATACAGTTTAATTTGGCATATAGCATAATGCCAAGATGATACAAAGAGCGACAATACTCCTTGGGACAAAAAGGCCTAGTTGAGAAATTGGTGTATACACACTTTATTAGTCCCAAGTCCTCAAATAGCAGGGAAAAAGTGTTAATAGAGTGTCATCTAGCAATTCCCCATTACATTTTCTTTCCAAATGAGTTCGTATATCTAATTTTTATACTTGTTAATTCCTAACATTTAACTTCTGTTTTCTTTAATGATGAACTCATGCCAAATAACAACAGTTGTCTTGCTAAGATGTGCAACTAGCAAAGATAACTCCCTAGTAATTTGAGCATCGAAAGAAACCTTTCATGAATTTAGCCATTTTACCATGATTCGTTGCGAAAGGAATAAGACTAATGGTGCAAGATATAATTTCTACACTTTAGGAATATATTACTATGGTAAATGGTTAATCTTGCCTATAGTTTTATAATGCTTGATGCAATTTGAAGAAAGCTAATTTGAATACATTGTCATTCATAAGCTAACTCCGTTAAAAATAACTCGAACAATTATATCTATCCTTAACAATTTTTCTTTGCATGATTGACTTAAAACCGAATTAACACCAAGAAGAAAAACCTGGCTTTGAGGTGCGATATCCACATGGATACCGGGAGATGACTCTCCCACAGCTACACCTTGGACTTTCTTCAGCGGCGTTGTAGTTCGAATGTGAGATAGCCTTTTCCTTTTTCTTCTTGGAATTCCACCGTCTTCTCCTTCCTTTTCTTTTACCTTTTCCCCACTCTTTCTCCTTCACTCCCTCTTTTCACTCCCTCTACTTCCCTCCCTATCTTTTATCTCACGGCTATTTCTCCCTTACGCAATACCATACGAGGCCATGATGAAGAATTGGATTTTTAGGACATAGGAGCGTGTGGACATCGGCTTGTTTGATAAAACTAAGAACACAAAGCTCAATTAAGAGAGCACTCACACAAGAAGATCTAAAAAGTGAGTGAAGGAATTAATGCAAGAGAATGGAAGTCTGCAAGGTAGCCTAAGGACAAAGTAGGCCTATGGGTGTGACTTGAATAGTCTAAAGAGCTATGAGGAGGGGAAAAAGGCAAGGGCTTGGGGGGGAAAATTTAAAACCGGGAGGGGAAACAAGGGGCTTAGGGGGGGGGGGGGGGGGGAATTTACCGGGAGGGGGGGGGGAACAAGGCTTTAGGGGGGAATTAAAAACCCGGGAGGGGGGTGAAAGGATTTTAAGGGAAGAGTATAGGAAGGGGGGCTTAGATGACCCCCCCCTTAGAAGCTTCTCAAGAAGCTTCTGAGATGCTTCTGTGGGCAGCCACGTGGAGGAAAAAGGCCACTTAATGGATTACGAAGGGCGGCGTCGACAGCAACTGGTCGTGGCGTAGTGACAAGCAGCACTGACGGCGTACTCTAGCTCGGTGGCTGATGGCTTGGACAGGCGGTGACCACCACTCTCCCACCACGACGATCTCCAGCAGCAACGAAGCCTCCCTCAGTCTGGCGAAATCTCCCTTCTCTCACGGCACTCGATCAGGCAGCTTCTTCCTCCTACGGCTCGGCAGCAACACGAGCAGGGCGTTGGCTTCGTCCTCTTCTCCCCTTGTCTTGCTCAGGCTCTTCTCTCACGGCCGAGCCTCCTCTATACAGCGGCCCCCTCCCCTCGTTTAAATAGTGGAGGGAGGGGGATCTTCTCTTCTTGCGTGTTGACACGCATGTCCTCCCTCTCTCCACAGGCTCCACCAAGGAGCTTAGTATCTCCTTCTATTCCCCTCCCCCTCCAGCTCGTTAGTCGGCTGGAGGGATAAGGGGGGAATAATTTTTAAAAAAAATCTATTTAACTAATTCATTCTTATTAACGCGGGATATTACACTTCATCTCAAACTTCTGCTTCAATAGCATTTTCACATGAAGGATATCTTCATCACTATCACCTATGATAATCAAATCATCAACATAAATGACAAGCAGCATAATAACTTCTCTATTTTTCTCACATAAAGTGAGAAATCTGCCTTGGAAATCTGAAAGCCAATAGTGCCAAGATACTATCCTATCTTGTCAGACCATGCTCTAGGTGCTTGTTTCAAGCCATACAAAGCTTTCTTCAACCTACAAACAAACTTAGGATGAACAGTATGTACATAACCTGGTGGCTGCTCCATACAGAACTCTTCTTGCAAATCACCATGAAAGAAAGCATTCTTTACATCCATCTGATGTAAAGACCATCCCTTTGATGCAGCCATAGCAATGACTACTCTTACGAATGCCATCCTTGCAACCGGACTGAATGTTTCTTCATAATCAATGCCATATGTTTGTGCATACCCCTTGACTACTAATCTTACCTTGTATCTATTCACAAAACCATCTGCATTGTGTTTCACTTATAAACCCACTTACAACCAATTGCATTCTTATCTTTAGGCAAGGTACCAATTCCCATGTAGCATTTTCTTTCAAGGCATCCATTTCTTCATCCATGGTTTTCTCCCATTTTTATTTTCCCATGGCTTGCTCAAAAGAAGTGGGTTCTAGTTCCTCTATCACTTTGACCATATAGGCATAGTGAATGGCTATAAATCCATCATATTTCACTCTATCCATAGGATACCTAACTCTGGTGGACTTGCGCAAATTAGGTTCACTCCCAGGTGCTCTCAAAACATCCCTAGTCTTCCTTACTCCAGGTGTAACAATAGAAAGAATACCCAACTCATCATCAATGCTCTGTTTTGAGCCACTGGATTCACCATCCACATAAGAGTGACCTGCATTCACATCAAACATGGGCTGATCTACCTTCTCTTTTGTTTTTTGTGATACCTGCATACCACTATCTGCATTGCTTTGAGAAGATTCTCCCGATCTCAATCTACCTGTCCATGGCAAAGAATGTGAACCACTGCTAGAGGACACTCTAGGTCCACTAATATCTTGTGACTGCTGATGTGAATTCTGTGCAGTGTTATCATTTTGTGCATCTACATTATCAATCACATTTACTGGTTTATACCAGCTACTCATCTCATCAAAAACATCTCTACTCACTGTAAACTTACGAGTAGAAGGGTTATAGCATCTATACTCTTTCTGCTACAGAGAGTAACCAATAAAGATGCACTTCTCAGCTTTTGGATCCAACTTGGATCTTAACTCATCTCACACATGAACATAGGCAATGCAACCAAAAATTTTCAAATGAGAAATATCTGGTTTCCTACCAGTATACCTCTCCTCTAGAGTCATGGCATGTATTGCTGCAGTGGGAGTCCAATTCATTATGTAGACTACTGTAGCAACTGCCTCAGCCGAGTAGAAATCTGGTAGGTCTTTTTCATTGAGCATGGCATGAGATACCTCTCCAATATGCCCGTTTTTTCTTTCTGCAATTCCATTTTGCTGTGGGGTATGACTACATGAATATTGTTGCTTTATGCCATGCTCCTGCAAGAACCTTGCAAACTCATTTGAGAGGTACTTTCCCCCTCCATAAGACCTTAGGCATTTTATTTGCAGGCCTGTTTATTTTTCAACCATAGCTTTAAGAGTTTTGAAATGCCCAAAAACTTCACTTTTCTTTTTCATAAAATACACCCAAACTTTTCTGCTATAATCATCAATAAAAGTGACAAAATAATGATAGCCTCCAATAGATGCAGCTTTAGTAGTCCACACATTAGAGTGGATTAATTCCAATGGCTTCTTACTCTCTTAAACATGTCTAGGAAATGGTTTCCTTGCCTGTTTTCAAATTGACAAGATTCACATACCTTATGCATTTCTGCAACCTTGAATTTTGGCAAACCTGCAACAATATTTTGGGCCTGCATTGATTTAAGTCGCTGTACATTAACATGACCAATTCGTTTATGCCAGATATCAATATCTGCAACTATACCAGTCCCATGTGCAAACATTACTGCACTCAATTCAGGCATGTCTGCATCCAACGTAAACATTCTGCCCTTCTTCTTTCCTTTTGCTATCAAGCGACCTTTATTTTTCATATCCTCAACAAAGCATCCATGAGGATTAAATCTGACCTGCAAGCCTTGCTCAACCATTTGACCAATAGAAACCAGATTCTTGGTGATATTCGGGACATGAAATACATCTGACAGGTATTTCTTTTTCCCATTCTGCATAGACAAAGGAATTTTTCCAATCTGCACAATAGGATATGTAATATCATCACCAGTCTCCACAAATCCTGGTTTTTCCATTTTCCTTGCATACTGCATCCATTCTGCATGACTTGTCATGTGGTTTGACGCACCTGAGTCAACATACCACACTTCGTTGCTTTCTTCTGCACTTGTCACAAAATTGTTCATGTGCTGCACCATAAACAAATGCTCATTTCTATCTCATCACCCTGTCTACTAGAATATGCATAATTCCCTTGTTGCAAATTTCCATTCATGATGTCATTCTGCTTTTTATAGCAGTCTTTAGCCATCTGACCCATTTAACCACAATAGTAGCATTCAACATTGTTGTTTGCATTTTGGCCTCTTTGGCATCCACCACGACCTCTTTGGCTCCCCTTGCCTCTAGAGTTACCACGTCCTCCTCCCTAGGACCGGTTTTCTTGAGTTTGCTACATATTCTGATTTCTACCACGGCCTCCAGATCAGCCTCCTCTACCTCTGCCTCTACCTCTTCTAGCATTTGAGTAGAAGACAGCTTCTTTTGAAGTTCCTCCTGAAGAAGATGCACCACCATTTCTCTGCTCCTTAGAAATTAGAAGAGCAATCAACTCCTCAAAATCAGGAAATCTTTCACGGACGGAAATGGATGTTCGGAACTGTGCATAATCCTTTCCTAGACCATTTAAGGTCACGAAAACTAAATCATCATCTTCCACTGGCGACCCAATGGAAGCAAGTGCATCTGCAATCTTCTTCACCTTCATGTGGTAGTCATTGATGCTCATACTTTCTCTTTGCACATTGTGCAACTCTTGCTTGAGCTACATTTTCCTGGCTTGCGTATTTGTGCTATACATTTTTGACAAAGTATCCCATGCCTCCTTTGGCATACTTGCATCCTGAATATGCACAATCATAGAGTTTGAAATACTGATAGACAGCTAATACATAACTTTTATGGCTCTCTCATGCCATCCTTTAAATGCCTGCATTTGCTGTTGATTGGGAATATTAGGAAGAACTGGTTCTTCTTCATTTCCTGCAACGAATTTCCAATATCCTTTTTCCATAAGGATATTTGTCATTCTAAACTTCCATGCTTGGAAGTTGTTCTTGTCAAGCTTTTCAGTGACAATATGTGAAAGAGAATCATACGCCATTATAGAACACTACAAAGAATTGTGTCACTGCAAAAAACACAACTTCAGTCTCACAAGGGCAAATCTGCAAAATTGACGAAAGTGGTATTTGACCACACAATCACTTCCTAGTGACGATTTTGCATCAACAGGCAACAAGGATGATTTTGTAACTCCCAATGTCTTTGCGCACAGGCATACGATGCAATTTCTACGGTAACTTTTGACCAACCTATAGAACAATGGTCGCACAGCATAAAACACGGCCTTTTCTTGAGTGCGTGTAGAAAACTTCCGCCTTCAAAACAGGCCCCGAAATGGCCTCAAATAAAAAAAAACAGAGCAACCAAGGGCTAAAGCCCATCTCCCACAGCATATACTGCCCTCTTGCTACACTGTGAAGGGCGTCTCAATCTGAGACAATGCACTCTTCCACTTTCTGGCTGTGCTACCTGGAGAGACTTGCTCCCAAAACAGAAAAATGAAAGCAACACTGGTCCTCTTACCAGAACACCGCGAACTTGGTTTGCTTTCTTGAGCTCCTTACCACAAACAAGGCTTTGATACCATGTCAAGATTGTGGGAGAGAAGGAAGGAGTCTCACTTGTAGCTTTCTTGCTTGCACAATGGGGGAATACACACAAGGGTGGAGGCTGAAAATAGTTTTCCTCTTCTTAGTTGTGTAAGCCAAAAAGAACACACATACAAAGAAATAGAAGAACCCTATATATGGGTCTCAAACCAAACTCAACTAACTAAGGTGGCATACTAATTGAACCACAAACTAGAGTAGATAAGGATAGTTGTCATCTAGCTATTATTCATGGGCGGTGTACCAACCACATCTGCAACTAACAAGTCGGTGACATAAATGCACAACGGTCACCGTGGCATATCACGCGTGGAGCTCGATATCTCAACACCACCTCCATAGGACTAATTTTCTTGAGTTTGCTACATATTCTCATTTCTACCACGGCCTCCATATCAGCCTCCTCTACCTCTACCTCTACCTCTTCCAGCATTTGAGTAGAAGACAGCTTCTTTTGAAGTTCCTCCTGAAGAAAATGCACCACCATTTCTCTGCTCCTCAGAAATTAGAAGAGCAATCAACTCCTCAAAATCAAGAAATCTCTCACGGACGGAAATGGATGTTCGGAATTGTGCATAATCCTTTCCTAGACCATTCAATGTCACAAAAACTAAATCATCATCTTCCACTAGTGACCCAATGGAAGCAAGTGCATCTGCAATCTTTTACACCTTCATGTGGTAGTCATTGATTCTCATACTTTCTCTTTGCACATTGTGCAACTCTTGCTTGAGTTGCATTTTCGTGGCTTGCATATTTGTGCTATACATTTTTTACAAAGTATCCCATGCCTCCTTTGGCGTACTTGCATCATGAATATGCACAATCATAGAGTCTGAAATACTGATAAACAGCCAGTACATAACTTTTCTAGCTCTCTCATGCCATCCTTTAAATGCCTGCATTTGCTGTTGATTGGGAACATCAGGAAGAACTGGTTCTTCATTTCCTGTAACAAATTTCCAATATCCTTTTCCCATAAGGAAATTCGTAATTCTAAACTTCCATTCTTGGAAGTTGTTCTTGTCAAGCTTTTCAGTGACAATCTATGAAAGATAATCAGACGCCATTACAGAACACTGTAAAAAATTCGTCACTGCAAAAAACACAACTTCAGCCTCACAAGGGCAAATCTGCAAAACTCACGAAAGTGGTATTTGACCACACAGTCACTTCCTAGTGACGATTTTGCATCAACAGGAAACAAGGATGATTCTAGTACTCCCAATGTCTCTGCGCACAGGCATATGATGCAATTTCTACAGTAACTTTTCACCGACCTGTAGAATAGTGGTCGCACAGCAAAAAAACAAGGCATTTTCCCGAGTGCATGCAAAAAACTTCCGCCTCCAAAACATGCACCGAAATGGCAAACAGGGCAACCAAGGGCTAAATTCCTTTCCTGCAGCATATACTACCCTCTTGCTACACCGCGAAGGGTCTCTTAATCTGAGACAATGCACTCTTGCACTTTCTGACTGTGCTACCTGCAGAGACTTGCTCCCAAACTCAAAAAATGAAAGCAACATTGGTCCTCTTATCAGAACGCTGCGAAGTTGGTTTGCTTCCTTGAGCTCCTTACCACAAACCAGGCTCTGATACCATGTCAAGATTGTGGGAGAGAAGGAAGGAGTCTCACTTGTAGCTTTCTGACTTACACAATGGGGGAATACACAATGGGGCAATATGCATTCAAGATTGCAACTTGGAAGTGCAAGCAATTTCAAGTGCACGTTATGAAACTAAATCTTGAAAATCGGGTAATCAATTAAAATTTCCAAGTGTAATTAAACTTGCCTATGAGAATTTGACATGCCTAGTGCATTCTTTTCATGCAGAATCAATTTTAAAAACCTGGGCATTGGGGTTCGAGGTGTTATCCACACGCGAACTTGGAGTGGAAGCTCCCACGTGTGCGCCTCGCGTCTTTAGCTTCGGAGCCATTGATGAATCAAATCCTAGTTCATCAACTTCCTCTCACATTATGAAGCTCTTTATGCTCGGGGTTCTCTTCTTCTGCGCAGGAATGGGCTTTATAGTTTTGGTTTTTGGAAAACCCGAGAGCACGGGTGAATAAGGCTTAAGGGGGATTTAATTTGGAAGCTTCCAAAGAAGCTTCCAAGCTTCTATGGTGGGAGAAGATTATGTGCAGAGAGAAGGTAATAATGGAGAGGATGATGGGGCGGACGACGAAGGAGATGAAGAGGATGATGGTTATGATGATGGTGGCGATGGTGATGACAAAGGCGGTAGCCTGGCGGATAGCATGGCAACGATGGCGGCAGCATGGCAACTCCATGACCTACTCTCTCTCCTCTCTTCCCTCCCTCCCCAAGCTTGAGAGGGGGGCAGGCTTTATAGGCTAAGATGGGGGGGTAGCCACCAAGTGTCGGGCCAGCATGATCCCCTCCCCATGCTCCTCCTCCACTTCACTCCTATCACACTCATACTCCCTCTCCCCACCATGCATCAGCTGAGGGGGAGGGGGTTATTAATTAAAAAAATTTGCCAACATTTAACCATTATCCATTTGTCTTTCCCCATGAAGGGTGTTGTGTATGGGCTTGCGGTCTTCAAGCCAGGGCCTTCCATTCATGACACGGGGCTGGAAATTTATCAATGCGCGTGGAGGGAACACTTAGCCACCAACATTTATCAATGCGAAAGATTATTTTGAACCACTTTTTGCGCATCATGTGCGGGGTCATTAATATTTCGTGCGAAAATATTATATTCCCTCCCCCTTAGAGGAATTGAGATGTTCTCATCTCGAGAAGAATTGGGGGTATTGTTGGTTGAGAGTACTTTCATCCATCCAAGTCGCATCCTCTTTGGGATAATCTTTCCACTGGACGAGGTATTCTCTCAAGGTTTTGGATCTCAAATGCTTCTCCCTAACATCTAAGATCCTGTCAGGCCATAGCTCAAGGACTCCTTGGGTAGGCATTACAACTTGTTGATCATCAAGCACGTGACTAGGGTTAGGCACATACTTTTTCAGTAGACTGATATAGAATACATTATGAACTTTTAGGTTTTCGGGGAGTTGCAATCTGTAATCATTAGGCCCTAGGCACTTGAGGATCTTCTAGGGTCCACAATACCTTGGACTTAGCTTTTTGCATTCACCCAAGGATAGGGAACACTTCTTTGGACGTAAGCAAATGAAGACCATGTCACCTTCAACGAAGGATCTATCTTGGCATTTCAGGTCCACGTAAGCCTTCTCTCTGTCCTTGGTAGCTTGGATGTCCTATCTTATTGAATTGATTTGGTCATTCATGTCTTCCAGCATCTACTTTGAGGCTTCAACCCTCAAGGTTGGATGCGAAAAGTTTAAAGGACTACGACAGTCATGCCCATACAGTGCTTGAAAAGGGGTCATCTAAATGCTTTGTTGGTAGGAAGCATTGTAAGCAAACTCAACCAGTGGCAAATATTGAATCCACTTTTTAGGTTCATGACAACAATGTGCCCTTATCATATCCTCAATAACTTGGTTGACTCGCTCCGTTTGACCATCAGTTTGGGGATAGTAAGCTGTACTAAAATAGAGTTGAGTCCTAATGGCCTCGAAGATAGTCATTCAGAAATGTGATGTGAAGAGGGAGTCACGATCACTAATGATTCTTCTGGGTAACCCATATAGTTTGAAGATTTCCTTGATGAACAACCTTGCAATGTTTGAGGCTTTATAGTTTGTCTTAACAAGAATAAGATGTACAACTGTGGTGAGCATATCCACCACAACCATAATGGAGTTGTAACCTCCCTGAACTTGGGGTAGGCCAACAAAAAAATCCATACTAATGAATTCCCATTTGATTTGAGGAATGTCAAGTGGTTGCAATTTTCCTGGAATTTTGACATGTTCGGCCTTAATACGTTGACAAGACAAACATTTAGTGATATATTTGAGAACGCCACCTTTAAGCCTCTCCCAATAATAGCCCTTTCTGACCGCATAGTTCCTTTCGTGGCTCTAGATCATGGGTAGCATAGTTCCTTTCACAGCTCTAGATCATGGGTAGCATAGTTCCTTTCATGGCTCTTCAGTTTCCTTGAAGAGTATGCTACAGGATGACCTTCTTGCATAAGCACACATCCTAAGGCAAGTGTGCTAGCATCAGTTATATTACTTCAAACTCCTTGCTAAGGTCCGGGAGTTTCAAGAAAGGTACTGATACCAAGCTTTACTTTAGTTTATCAAAGTTGGATTATTCAACAGGTGACCATACAATTGATACTTGCTTCTTCAGTAGATCGGTCAGGGGCGCTGCAATCAAAGCATAGTTTTTTATAAAGACCTTGTACCATCCTGTCAATCCAAGAAAACTACGTATTTCTTTGACAATTGTTGGTGTTGGCCACTCCAGATTGTCTCTCGGGTCTACTGAAATTCCTTCTACTAATACAATGAATCCTAGATATTCAATCTGTCACTTGAAAAATTCACACTTCTTCTTCTTGGCATAAAGCTTGTGTGCCCTCATAGTCTCAAGGACAATGCAAAGCTAGGGTTCATGATCTTCTTCCTGTTTGGAGTAGACTAGGGTATCATCGAAGAAGACAAGTACGAAGTCATCAAGATATGGCCTAAAGATATCCTGCATCAACTTGTTGAAGGTAGTAGGTGCATTTGTTAGCACGAATGACATGACTAGGAACTCAAAGTGCCCATACCTTGTGCTGAATGCTGTCTTTGGGATATTCTCTTCCTTAATCCTTATCTGATAATATCCAGACCTGAGATCAATCTTGGAGAAGATCTTCGCACCTTAAAGACGGTCAAGAAGTTGATCTATTCTTGGAATGGGATATTTGTTCTTAATGGTTGATTGATTCAACCCTCTATAGTCAATGCATAACGAAAGCGTTCCATCTTTCTTCTTATGGAACATCACTGGAGCTCCCCATGGCGAACTGCTAGGATGGATGTAGCCTTGGTCTAACAGTTTCTTGAGCTGCTCCTTCAGCTCAATCGCTTCCGGGATGGACATTCTATATGGTCTCTTTGCAATTGGTGCAACTCTTGGCACTAGCTTGATTTCATGATCGACTTCCCTTTGAGGAGGAAGTTCTGTTAGCTCTTCAGGAAATATGTCTACGTACTCCTTTAGCCATGAAGGTTCTTCCCTAGACTCCTGATTCCGATCTAGCTTATTTAGCTTAATCAAATAGACAGGTAGCCCCTTTCTAACTCCTTTTATTATCCGAGATGTTTTGGCCGATTGAATTTTTGGCCTACCAGCCTCTCCTTGAGTTGTGACCAATTCCCTTTCAAAATTTCAAAAGGAAACTCGGCCCTTTCCACAGTGAATGTGGGCATCATTAGGTTTAAGCCAATCCATTTCGAGCAAACACTCGTGGACACCTAGGTTCATAACCTTGAATCTGATCGAATTCGACTTTCAACCTAGTAGGAACTCCACCTTAGCAGTTTGCCTGGTACAAGTGACCTCACGACCATTTGCTAATTCCACAAGGTAGGTGCATTAATTGTGGCTATTCCTAATCTTCTTGCACAAACTGGTGAAATGAAGGAATGCGTACTGCCACAATCAATCAAGGTTTTGAAACTTTTACCTTGATAATCCGATGGAGTCTGAATCACCGAGAACTGGCGATTTGGGCCTTTCTTGTGAAGAGAGGCATGAACTATTGCCTTCTCAAAGTCGACTTCCATGGTTGGGTCTTGTTCATCACACAGCTCCTTGTTGGCAACATTGGAGGTTCTCCCTCTGGTCCTGGCGATGGCTCCTTGGCCATGGACGGTTCCTTGGAATGGCCCTTGATGTTGTCCTCCATTAAGCTTGGGACACCTCCTTTTAAAATGACCAGGTTCGTTGCAATGGAAGCAACGGAGATTGCAGCCATTACCTTGGGTAGGAATGAAGTTGTTGGCAGCGTTCGCCCTAGCTTTCTTCCTTTGTGCCTGATTTTGGCCTTGCGCTCTCTTGGTCTCCTTTGTTCTGATCCTTGTAAGACCAAGTCTTATTATTTCTTGGCCAGGTCTGCACCTCTTGTATTATGGGCGTAGCTCGAATGAGCGCATCCTGAAGGTCTGTTGGGCGCATTGATTTGAGGCGAGTGTTTATAGGTGGGTTTAATCTAGCACAAAACGTTGACACGTGTTGTGTCATATCCATTTGTGGCGCATACTTCAAAAGAGAGACGAACTTTGAATAGTATGCATCAAGGGATAGACCAAGCTGCTTCAGTTCGTAGAACTTGTTCATCTTTTGCGTGCAATAGGCAGGTGGTAGATATCTTCCTCGCATGGCTCTTTTAAGCCTCCAAGTAATTGACCCTTCCGAGATCCCTTTGTCTTTGCACCATTGTTTCCACCAAATCCTTGCTTCACTGGTAAGCTTTAGCTTGGCGAGCATTGCTTGGTTGGTGGGTGCAATACCTGCTGCTTCAAAATAATCCTCCATGGATTCAATCCAGATCTCGACATCAATTTGGATGGTTCTTCCCTTACCATCAAATTCTGGTGGCTTGATTTTTTTGAGAAGAAAGTTCTTCTCTTGAATTATAGCCGTACTCGGTGTAGGGGTTGGACTAGGAATCTGCACTTGAGGTTGTGCCTGGGTATTAAGATTCTTTATGTTAAAAACTTGCTAAACATTTCTCACATTACATTACATGTCCAATTTAGCTTTTTAGCCAAGTGACCTAATCACTTAACTCCGTACCAACACTTACAGCCAAGACAATCATCAATTAAAAAAAGTCTATTTTATCCATATGGGCATAGCCCTTTTAGAGTACAATTATTTTTTGGGAAAATGGACCAAGTTGAAACATTAATTCGGGGAGAATAAGATTGTGTTACATTCAACTACGAGAACTGAGTAATAGTATGGATTGGGGTCATGGATTTTTAGGAATCGATAGGTCATAGGAAGATTAGGGTATCCTTTCATTTGATACTCGTTCTTTTCATAATGTCCCAATACCTTGATTCTGTCGGCAGGGATTACTCGAGTCACTTCCTCGTACACATACTTATTCTACTTGACCTTTCAACCACCGACATGTAGGGTTGTGTTTGCGTGAGCCTCAACAAAGATGAAGAGCTTCACGATCTTTAAGTCCTCCATCCATTTGATTCTCTTCAAGTTGGTCTGAAGGTACGCAAGTCGATGGGCAACTATGTAATAGATTCTTGAATCACCCGTCCATCTTCGTTCCACATACAGGGGTGAAGGATTGTAGATGCAGTCTAGGATATTCATTATACCTAGCCTTCATCGGTAATTTGAAGCATGCATCATGGTCATAAACATAACCTGGAACACCAAGAATTTGTTCCATGCTTCACGACTCTGTAGGCTAGTATTGATAAGTAAGTAAGGAAATGTTCTTAACAGCAACATTTGATCTACCTCTCCTCATTAAGTTTCCTTGAAAATTACTAGATCTCATTTGTTCGCTCTGATACCAACTGTAACGTGT
Organism: Lygodium microphyllum; assembly: GCF_053477565.2. NCBI lineage: Eukaryota > Viridiplantae > Streptophyta > Polypodiopsida > Schizaeales > Lygodiaceae > Lygodium > Lygodium microphyllum. The sequence goes on from NC_141137.1 coordinate 180,550,157, forward strand.
CCAACTGTCCACTTGTAGGACACGTCTTAGCAGCCCATCAAGAAGAGAGTCTAGAAAGCGCCGCCCGACACTCCCATGGAATGTCACAGGGTTTGCAATATAGGTTTTCCCGAGTTCTCCACAAAACGGAAGCATTCCGGCCATTCCCACTTAGGACCGACCTCAATCAGGGTTTTCCTGGTGGTCAAATTCCTAGGACGGTAGCTAGCGTCAAGCCCAGGTGAACTACTTTACACAGAAACGTCAGGGTCAAAGTGGATTTATACTACACTTGGTTCAAGGAGAATGGAAAATGAGAGGGATGCGAAGCTCAACCTCTCTGCCCATAAGGCATAGTCCCATTCCATTCCCCTAAAACAATATAAATCGAGACTCTAGCTTTCTAAATTCTAGGTCATCGCTTACCTTGCTGTCATTTCCTTTGAGAAAAGTTCTCGGCCAACCAGGACCACCCTTCCGTAGGACAGACCGATGGTCACATCCACCGCACTTTCCTCAGGGTTTCTTTAGTTGTCTAATTACCTACCACATTTAGTTTGACAAGCAAAAATAGCTTCCTTAATTAGCCAATTAATCATTGATTCCTTCATATAACTTAAGCACTGACATAGAATAACAATGTCAAGCAAGTTCCTTTTCAACAATTGATCTTACTTATCAATATTTGGAATACATCATATAATCCAGCCCGAAGGTTAATCCATAATCTGCCCAAAGGCAATTCCATAATCCGCCAAAAGGCAATTCCATAATCCACCCAAAGGCGATTCCAGCAATCCTTAGGGATCACTATTCCAAGTTTTTGCCCATAGACCAAGTCACTTCAGCCTCTTGTACAAGAGTTGGAGGCAAGGGATTTATGTCCAGAGCCCCGCTTGGCACTTAAGAATCCTCCTGCTCCAAGTAGCCCCGATGAAAAGACCTCTCGCGGTGGGTTTGGTCCACGTATCTGGCACGGCTAACAATCCCCTTGGATAGGGTCAAGCAGACAGTCGGGGTAACTGATGCTGCCTCTCCCGGCAGCAAGCCTTCGTCCTAAAGCATTAATTATTTTTTCATCTTTAGTTCATTGAGCAAAGAAGTACAAACAGTGCTCTTAACTGTACAAACACAATCAATCTAGTGGTCGTTTATTTGGCCAACTGCTAAGGTGTGAATCCTTCTCTCCGAATGCATCCAGCATTCGATCTAGGATCCATTGCGACTTGGCAAGATCCCAAGGGTTTTGTAAGCTGTGTTGCTAGTTTATTCTCTTTCCTTGGGTTAGGGTTTATACCCTCTTAACCCAAATTAACAAATACCTTAGGTTCCTTTAAGGTCAATAAATTTTGGACAACCCCGTTGTCCTATCTTGTTTGGTCAATTTCTTGCTAGGCAATACATAACTTCCCTAACTTGGCAAATTAGCCCAAAGAAGGGTGAAGTAGCAGGATAACTACTCATCCTCTTGCAAATTAGTCTTGTACATAGAACGTGTCGACCCTTATTCTAAGGAGTGGCAATGCTATTTTTTGGTTTAGACACAAACCATGCGACGTTGCAACTTGTTGCACGAGGCAAGTGTCGCACCTATCTTGTGGGATCATTTCTCCCATCACACTGTATTCCTTGGTAAAGAATACCTTTGGTAAGGATGTAGGGATTGGGATGTCGTCTTGACCCAACCCAACCCTAACCTTACTAGGCCGACAACGTTTGGCCCTAGGGTTTCTAATACAAACAGAAGTCTAGTATTTGGTCAATTGATCCTTAGGGTAAAACCCTAGATCGTTGTTGCATGGGCATTTAGCTAACCCTAACATTCCGTGAATGTGGGTAGGAGCTTTGAGGTTGGAAATATTAAGTCGGTTTCTCCAGTGCGATACTAGGCAGAATTTTATCGCGACTTAGCTCTACCTAGCGCATTGAGGTGATCATCATTTGAGTTACACCACTACAAGAGATTTACCTAATTGATCTAATTGTCTTGCGACAAGAGGTGATCTTTGCTTAGAAGAGATGCAAATACTTTTCGTAAGAGATATAAATAAATTCAAGATACAACATTCCATGCAAATATGCAAATCATAGACTTTTACCTTCTTTGTAGCTAAAAGTTCTACAATGATCGTTACTTTTCCTTGCCTAAACTATAATGATTGACAATTCAAAGCTATGCCCATAAACCCTTCGTTTAATGCATTGAATTCAAGCTTTAATATGAAATTTCATTCTTCCTAAATACAATCTTTGATTTAAAGACTCCATGCATGAACGAATACCATGAGACCATTATTGATTTAATTCATCCTTCAGCAGCCTAGGATGTAATTTTCACCGCATGCCATTTGCAAGGTACATAAATCCCTTTCATGCAATGCAACTACTTGGACAACATCTAATGGACGTCAACAATTATCTCATATAAATCGCAACTATGAGATTATAACCTAAATGCATTATGTGCTATTCTTTTTTGCGGGGAAATCAAGGATGCATTTAGACAAATCCACCTTTTAACTTATGCATTATGCGTTCAAGATTGCAACTTGGAAGTGCAAGCAATTTCAAGTGCACATTATGCAACTAAATCTTGAAAATTGGGTGATCAATTAAAATTTCCAAGTGTAATTAAACTTGCCTATGAGAATTTGACATGCCTAGTGCATTCTTTTCATGCGGAATCAATTTTAAGAACCTGGGCATTGAGGTTCGAGGTGTTATCCACACGTGAACTCAGAGTGGAAGCTCCTGCATGTGCACCTCGCATCTTTAGCTTCGCAGCCATTGATGAATCAAATCCTCGTTCAGCAACTTCCTCTCGCATTACGAAGCTCTTTTTGCTCGGGGTTCTCTTCTTCTATGCAGGAATGGGCTTTATAGTTGTGATTTTTGGAAAACCCGAGAGCACGCGTGAATAAGGCTTAAGGGGGCTTTAATTTGGAAGCTTCCAAAGAAGCTTCCAAGCTTCTGTGGTAGAAGATTATGTGGAGAGAGAAGGTAATAATGGAAAGGATGATGGGGCGGTTGATGAAGGAGATGAAGAGGATGATGGTGATGATAGAGGCGGTAGCCTGGCGGATAGCACGGCGGTGATGGCAGCAACACGACAGCTCCACGACCTACTCTCTCTCCTCTCTTCCCTCCCTCCAAGCTTGAGAGGGGGGGTAGGTCTTATAGGCTAAGGTGGGGGGGGGGGGGGGGGGTAGCCACCGCCAGCATGATCCCCTCCCCATGCTCCTCCTCCACTTCACTCCTCTCACACTCATACTCCCTCTCCCCGCCATGCATTGGCTGAGGGGGAGGGGGTTATTAATTTAAAAAAATTCCAACATTTAATCGTTATCCATTTCCCTTTTCCCGTGAAGGGTGTTCGTGTGTGGGCTTGCGGTCTTCAAGCCACGGCCTTCCATACACGACATGGGGCTGGAAATTTATCAATGTGCATGGAGTTCGGAACACTTAGCCACCAAAATTTATTGATGCGGAAGATTATTTTGAACCACTTTTTGTTCGTCATGTGAAGGGTCATTAATATTTTGTGTGAAAATATTACAAACTGGCAAACAACGTGAGGGTGGGGGGCTATCATGTCAATTGAGGTGGCAAGGGGGGAACCTGGCAAGGAGATGGCAAGGGGGGGTTACCACATGCCATGAGAAGAGGAGGGAGAACCTCTATTATAGATTCCTCCCCCCCTCCCCCCCCCCCCCCAAAAAAAAAAATACCTATAAAAACCATCAAAGGGTAGAGAAGAATGAGGGCACGATTTGCTGCTACTCAATAGAGAAGAAGAGAGGAATACGAAGGAGAGGGAGAGAGTGAGTAGAGAAGAAGAGGGGAATAAGAAGGAGAGGGAGAGAGTGGGTGGAGAAGAAGAGAGGAATAAGAAGGAGAGGGAGAGAGAGGGTAGAGAAGAAGAGGGGAATAAGAAGGAGAGGGAGAGAGTGAGTAGAGAAGAAGAGAGGAATAAGAAGAAGAGGGAGAGAGAGGGTAGAGAAGAAGAGGGGAATAAGAAGGAGAGGGAGAGAATGAGTAGATAAGAAGAGAGGAATAAGACGAAGAGGGAGAGAGTGGGTAGAGAAGAAGAGAGGAATAAGAAGAAAGGGGGAGAGAGAGGAGAAGAAGAAGAGAAGAAAAAGAAGGAGGGTAAGAGAAGAGAGAAAGAGAGATAGAGAGAGAGAAGGAAATTGTTTTTTTTTCTTCCCACATTGAAGAAATCGGAGCTTGCTGTCTCTCTTTCCTTTCCCCCCCTTGGAGAAAAAGCCTTGCAGACTAGTCCCTTCCTTGAGGAGCAATCTCTTCCGCAATCTGGGTGCATAGCCACAAAGCAAAAGACAAATCATACGATGCCTCCCAAACGAAGTAAGGTCCAACCAAACATGAATCCCACCTCAACCGATGGAGCCATGGGGCAAGGAACCACGTCACTTAGTAATCAGGTGCGTTCCATTCACCCTACCCTGATGGGGAGTCTTAAGGACATAGGCCGGCTTCATTGGGAATGGAAAACTATTCGGCAAAAGTCTTTCATAACTAACCATCATTTAGTTTACATCATTTTATCATATTGGAAATCGTGTATTCATGCATGCAAAAGAAGAAGCTGAGACCTTATTGATTATGCTCCTAATACTTCAGATTATGCACTAATCTTGGCATGCTTAAAAAAGGATTGTTGAAACACTTATGCATATTCGCCAATTAATTAGAAATCATACTTTTTTTTCACAAACTTGTGAAATTGGAAAGATAGAAGTGAGAGTTTGAATCAAGTACATGAAATTCTTGAATTGCTATGATAATGTTTAAGTATATCTAGACCATTGCAAGACTAAAATAGGTATCTGACTCCGATAAACTTTCAGGGGGAGTGTTAATTTTTTGCCTTAGGACAGATAGCTTTGCATCCTCCACCCTAGGAATATATATATATACTGATACAAGTCTCTATTTGTGTTTGGCATAAGTGCATCGAAATGAATTCCCAAAAGCAAAGGCCTGCTTTGCAGCATTGTATTGTCTAGGAAAGCTACACCTTTAAATTGTGTGGCATCATGATCGATCTAGTTGCGCTGCTAGGGATTCATCTTGAAGATAACTATCAACCGCAATTATGAAATACAAAAAATTGTTCAAGAGTCATTCAATATAAATGAACCCTATACACACAAGGATAGGGTTCAACTCAACTTATTCAGGGTTTCAAAGAAACTAAGCCAATCTAGGGTTACTTCATAGGGGGACGGAACGAAGAGATTCCCTACCCTTTGAAGGATATTGGAAATTGATGGGACCTGAAATGGGCTGGCACTAGTTATGGCACTAGTCGAACCTCATGCTCATAACATACAAACACACCCTCATGGCCTCGCAAACCAAGAGCGTCTATCTACTGCTAAAGGATAAACTGCCCTAAAGCCTAATCTATGCATTTATAGTTTTATAGTTTTGTAGTCCAACGTTTCCCTTTCTATAAACTCCACAGAGGGAGAACCCATACACATTAGCAATAAATACCATGATAATCACATACATGGGAGGCAACCTCTCGGTGGAAACACCACGGCCCCACTGCAGCTCTCCTACATTACAAGGATTAGCCCCTTGATGCGCTGCTCAACATATAAAACAAACAAACAAACTCCACTCTTTCATTTCGAAAGTAATCCAGGAGATACCATGTTTCCTTACCAAATAATCCCCCAAGAAACGAATGTCTATCCTACAACTTAGGATGCCTTTCCACACTCAAACATGGGTCATTGTCATTGAAAACAGGTGCTATGCATCCAGTCTTTTATCCCAATACCATGATCGTCATGCACATGCAAAGGTGGATGATTCTAAAGTGCTCAAACATAATTTTAAATCAGAAATGTGATGTGCACAGCCAGGCTTTTCCATGCTTATTCCCTAACGTGTTGCAGTGATGAAAGGATAGCACCGAGATAACACTCGTGCTACTGTCCTCTTAATTAATATACCACAAACTCTATGACATGATGTGCATCAGAAAATCAGCAACAATCAACACGCAAATCACATCATTCAAACATCCCAACCCCCTATGTTTAGGTATTGCTTTCGTTGCACAAGTGTAGAGGTTCAGTTTGTCATGTTTTGATGTATAAAAAGCGATAAATCACAAACTTTGACAAAGAGATAGGGAAAACTGAGGGTAAACCTCATGCTTGCCACTACCATACATCCACAAAAAATCATTATATTTTTACTTATTTTTTTAAGACGTATTTCTATTTTTTCTATTTTCTTGATTTATTTGGCAATAAAATATAATATTTTTTATTTTTCTTACTCCAATCACTTCAACATACTAACATTCAATTTATCTTCCATATTCCCCCCATGGGAACACCTTTTCCCCACCCGAAACGGAAAAACTACCATTTTACCACTTAAAAACCACATTTTGGGTTTACGGGAATTAAATAAAGCATGTAAATCATTACAAAATCAAGATTTTATAATACACAATAATTACTCATAATGCAAACAACACACAAATCAATTTTCATCCAATAAGAACATAATTATCATCATAAACTATACAAAATCCTTCATTTTTCTTCATAGAAATAGTCATACCATGTTTTTACGTAACCCGAGACACCTTGAATGACTTCATAACCAACAGACGAAGCCTCCATTGCTCTCAATACAATGCTACACATCAATCTTCAGCATCTTCATCAATCTTCATCACCCCTTCCTTCATTCTCCATCCCGGTTCCTTCTTCAAGATGGTACACATGAACAGTCCATAGAGGGGAGAGAGAGGGAGGAGAGAGAAAGACTAGAATATGTTCTCTTCATCCGGACATCCATTCCTCGCGTGAAGACCTACAATATGATTAGCCAAGAGGGAGAAGTTGAGGGGTATTCTCTGTCAGATGGGTTGCATTCAACCTCCATGCTTCATCATGATGGGAGAGGGCGAAAAAAACGGCGCCATGACTGCTCCACGCCTTCACACCATGCTTCACGATTTTTCATCCTCCTTGCATAAATTTTTTTTTTTGGGGGGGAGGGGGGGTTCAAAGGTCCCAAAGGGCACCCCCCCCTTTGGTCCAAAGTTTGAACACCTTTTCATATCTTGGCCCATTTGTGGCCCATTTCTTGTCCAGACTTTGATTCGAGCTCTGAAAAATCTTGGGCATCCGGCTTGTCATCCCGCACTGACTGACAACTCCTGACATCCCACACGGTAGTCAGAAAAATTATCAAAAATCCACAAGTGTTGCTCGGGCGCCTTTTAAAAGCCGTCTTTCACTTGGTGCTTAAAATCGTCCTAGCTGCAACCGCCGCCTTCGATGTTAAATATTTTTCCCCTAAATTTCAGATTTTTTGGAAAATTTTAGGCACATCCCAGGCTCAAAACTCTGCTCTCAGAATTTACCGCTAAGGCATGAAGGACAACGCTTGGGTCAAGAGAGGGACCCCACCTTAGCAAATGTCTCAAGCTCTCACCTGCACCTTTGTTTATGCTTGTAAATTTAGGAACACTATTTCTAAATTTAAAGATTGTGTAACCCCAAACTCATAAATAAGTATAGAGAATCAGGTGGAACTTTTGGAGGGTGCGCTAAACCACCCCTAGATTGTCGCCAACCCTAGCCAAGGGGGTTCTAAATAGCCATGACAGGAACATGGACCGAACCTTACAGATTGCGAATATTGTCCTATTTGAACAAGACTTGTAATTTAGATAATTTGTTAATATTAAGTACTTCCAGGGAAACTATTCAAATTTATTTTCATGTCAATGCCATAAGATTAAGTGAACGAATCCTGTCCCCTAAAAAGGTTTAATTAGGGGAGCTATTTTTACATGTCACACTTAAAAGTGATAGAACTAATTAGACAACTAAAGTATGCCAAATAAGGGAAGCGAGAGGACGGAACCCCCACCAGGTGTGTCCTATAGTAGGGTGGTCACAAAGAATTGGGAGGCTTCTCACAAGGTTTTACTGACAACAGATGCTTAGAAATCGTTAGGTTAGAACCCCGATTCATGCCGTTTTAGGGGACTGGAATGGGACTATGCCCTATGGGCAGAGAGGTGGAGTGCCGCATCCTTCTCACTTCCCATTCTTTGTGAACCAAGTGTGGCATGGTTCTACTTTGGTTGGGTATCTCTGTGTAAAGGAGGATGTCCGAAACCTGACACTAGAATGCTGTCAGGAGACCTTGGCCACTAGGGACTCAAGTTTCAGGTGGATCCTAGTGGGTTCGGCCACAAACATTCCATTGCAAGGTGGACTCAAGAAACCCTAGGTTACAAACCCCGTGACATTCCATGGAAGTGCTAGGCGGTGTCGGTAAGACTCGTCTCTCGATGGACTGCTAAAAACGTGCTTGGACAGCCAATAGGTGGGCATGCTATAGTGGATATCAGAGCCCACCTACAACTAAAACAATTAGGGAGAGAAATCAGGAAAAGTGAGGTGATATGTTAATTAGTAAATGTTTTTCTTTTATACTCACTTGTGGATTGATGCCACTTCCAAACTTGCGAGGCATGAAATAGGTGCCTCGTATTTCAGATCATGTTCATGACAGCTATGAAATCTTCAAGCTATCACAAACGATCTTACATAATGGGGATCCTAGATTGGCTCTACAAACCCTCACCACTGTATGTGGAAAGGTGTTGGACTTGGAGTGCAGGTTATTGCTACATAGACACCAACTGACTCACTTATCTTCCAAACAATCTGAAGAGGTTAAAGTGGTTGGAAGACTTAAATATTATCAAGTTATTCATCTTCCATGAGGTTCGTGTGAACTCGACCCTACACATTGAATGCCGGCAAGTAGATCAGAACCGCTACATCTACAATGAGGTGGTTAAAATTTTACCAGCTGGACAGAATTAAAATAATGGAGCGACATGAACCTCATGACTATCAGAAACATGGATTTTCTAAACTTCCCATGACTTATCGTTTCCTAAGAATCCATTCTCCAAATCCATACTACTATTCTATCCATGTAGCTGAATCCAATAGAGAATTATTAACATGGCCCCAATGTAGCTCCTAAGAAGGAAAAAAATTGTCTCAGCCAAACCCTATCCACTCCTGAATAATTGTACTTGAGGCTTACGTTTCCCTATGGTTAAATAAGAATGTTATGTTCATCTGAATGGTTGCAATGGTAAAATATGTGCGCTTTGATTTAAGTTATATAGGGGTGTGTAAATGCAAACCTAACACTAAAAAGTTTAAATGGTAATCAGATACACCCCCAAGTGTAGATCCAGAACTCTGTTACCACACTGAGCTCAACAGAAGTACAAGAGAAGTTTCTTCTCAAACAAAGTAAGCCACCAAAATTTGATGGAAAGGGGAAGACTGTTGAAGCTGATGTTGAAATATGGATTGAATCTATGGAATATTATTTTAATGCAGCAAGAACAGCACATGTGAACCAAGAGATGATTGCTAAGCTCAAGCTCACCGGCAAGGCTAGGCTATGGTGGAAGCAATGGTGTAAAGACCAAGTAATCAGTGAAAGAACAATAACTTGGGAAAAACTAAACAAAGCAATGCAGGGGAGGTATATGCCACCTATGTATAGAACTAAAAAAATGAATGAGTTTTTTAGGTTGAGGCAGTTGGGCCTATCTCTGGAAGCATACTACTCAAAATTTGTTTCTTTGCTAAAATATGCCCTGACAATGAGCATCCCCCAACAGGTCTCAAAGTTTTGTGATGGACTGAATCTACCAATAAACACTCGGTTGGAATCAATGCGTCCCTTAGACTTGCAAGATGCATTGATAAGAGGAGGACCTATTGCCCAAGAAGTCTAGCCAAAGTCCAGACCTTGGGCTTACAAAGACCAAAATCCAAGGATGTCAAGAGCTCAAATTAAAAGGGCACAAGGACAGGATCAAGGTCAATGGAAGAACCTAAGAGCAAATGCAATCAATGACTTTGTCCCCACTCAAAGAAGTGAACAAAGCATGCATTGTCTTCACTGCAATGAACCCGGGCATTTCAAAAGGGAATGTCCCAAACTTGGCGGGGATCACCGGCAAGGCAATTTCGAAGGCCAAGCCAAGGCTACCCATGGTCATGGTCGTGCAGCATTTGGAAGGGCAAAAAATTCCAATATTACCATTCAGGGATTGAATGAAGAAGAAAATCCGTGCATGGAAGTCGAGATCGAGAGAGCAATTGTTCATGCCACCCTCCATAAGAAGGGGCCAAACTGCCAATTCTCGGTGATTCAAACACCATCACACTACCAGGGTAAGGATTTCAAAACCCTGATTGACTATGGGAGCACTCATTCTTTCATCTCATCGACGTGTGCAAGAAGGTTAGGGATAGCCACTATAGTTGCACCCACTTTGCTTGTCGAACTAGCAAATGGGCGAGAAGTCACTTGCACTAGACAAACTACTAAGGTGGAATTCTTACTCGAAAACGAGCCCACAATGTTTAGGTTCAGAGCAATGAATCTAGGTGTCCATGAATGTCTACTTGGGATGGATTGGCTAATCCCCAATGATGCTCACATTCATTGTGGAAAGGGCCAAGTCTCCTTTTGGAATCCTAAGGGTGAGCTAGTTACAACACAAGGTGAAGCAGGTAAACCAAAGATCCAACTAGCTAAGGCAACGCGAATAGTTCAAGGAATAAAAAAGGGGTTACCTTTCTACCTGATCAAGCTAAACAAAACCAATTAGGCGGAAGACACTGATGAAGAACCATCATGGCTAAAAGAATATGTGGATGTGTTCATAGAGGAACTAACTGAATTACCACCACCTAGGGAAGTGGATCATGAGATTAAACTACTCCCAAGAGCCGCTCTAGTTGGAAAAAGGCCCTACAATATGTCCATTCCTGAGGCCATTGAGTTAAAGGACCAAGGGTACATACGCCCTAGCAGTTCTCCTTGGGGAGCTTCAGTCTTGTTCCAAAAGAAGAAGGATGGTACACTTCGTCTCTGCATTGATTATAGAGGCCTGAATCAAGTAACCATAAAAAATAAATACCCCATTCCAAGGATTGATGAGTTACTTGATCGATTGTAGGGAGCAAAAATCTTCTCCAAAATTGATTTAAGATTAGGGTATTATCAGATTCACATCAAGGATGAGGATATTCCAAAGACAACATTCAATACTAGATATGGTCATTTCGAATTCATAGTAATGTCTTTTGGATTGACTAATGCCCCCACCACCTTTAACAGGCTAATGCATGACATTTTTAGACCACACATCGATGATTTTGTACTCATCTTCTTTGATGACACCTTGGTTTATTCCAAGAAGGAGGCAAATCATGAGTCCCAAGTTCGCATTGTCCTCGAGACCATGAGGACTCACAAGCTCTACACTAAGAAGAAAAAGTGTGCCCTTCTTAAAAAGGCTGATTGAATATATTAGATTTATTGTGTCTAATGAAGAGTGAGAGTGGAGTTTGGAGCTTGGGATGTGCCTAAAATTTTCCAAAAAATCCGGAATTTAGGGGAAAAATATTTAACATCGAAGGCGGCGGCTCCAACTAGGATGATTTTAAGCACCAAGTGAAATACGACTCCTAAAAGGAGCCCGAGCAACACTTGTGGATTTTTGATAATTTTTCAGATTGCTGTGCAGGTTGCTAGAAGTTTCAATCCAGGATGTCAAGCTAGACCTGCAGAAATTTACAGTACTAGAATCGGAGCCCGGATAGGAAAATGGCCAAGAAACTAGTCAAGATTTGAAGAGGTGGACAAACTTTAGGCCAAATGGGCATGAATTTTGGGGAGCTGGCGCATTTCGTGCCACTTGACATCTAGAATGGAAAAAAAACATGAGGAAATGGAGGAGCACATCATCTGCAAATGGCCGCATTTTGCGCCATGATGCCATGGAGATGGAGATGTGGGGCTGCATGCAACCTACCCAACCAACTGACAATGGGGCTTGACTACTCCTTCCTTGCCAGTCATATCGCCGTCCTTCGCCCATCCAATGGTGGCGTGAATTAAGAGAGCCAACTCTAGTATTTCTCTCTCCTCCCTCTCTCTCCCTTAAGGGGCTATTCTTGTGTGCAAGAGGAAAATGAAGAATGGTGGAGGAAAGCTTGTCCGGTTGGAACCGGATTGCTTCCGGATCGATGAAGACATGAAGATTGCTGATTGTGAAGATGTAGGACATTGAAGGTGGGCTGATCCGCAGTCCCGTGCCAAAACCGAGATCCCGAAACACGGAGCCTAAGCAGTAACTCAATTTTTATGAAGAAAAAATGAGTTTTATGCTACTTGATTGATGAAACATTGTTCCCATGGGCTGATTATGCGTTATGATGTTGTTTGTTATGAGTTTCAACAATTTATAATCTGAAAATTAGAAAAACATAAGTGATATGGCTGAAATTAGTGTCATAAAATCCGTAAAACATGAGTTTAAGGGGTAAAATGGGGTTTTTTTGCAAAATAAATGGAAAATGTGAGACATAATGCCAACAAAACCTGAAATTTTGCTGTCAAAGAGTCTAAGGGCGACAACCCACAATCAATCTTAATCTCTAGTCATTTTTTATTGACAAAAATAGAGGAAAATTACCAAAAAATGGTGAAAGATGGGTTTTAAATGGGAGAAAATTAGGAAACGATAAAAGGAAAATTCCAGAAAATTACATGTGTGTTTACGCAGCGTATAATGAAGGTAAAGCATGAGGTTGGCCTCGATTTACCCTCATTTCTATGTTTCCGTCCGTGTTTATCGCTTTCTTTGTAAGGAAATACACATAAAATGACTTTTTTACCTATCAACGAATGCAAAACATTAAACGGTAGGGTGAGAGGGGAGGTTGAGCGTCAAAGTATAATATTAAATCTATTTTATGTGTTACATTATTCCTATAGGACATTGTTTTAAAATAAAGGGAAAGGCAACATGAGCGTAAGGCTCGGTGTCTTTCCTCATTACATAAACGCTAGCATGGAAATAATGAAAAGAATTGTTTCGCACGATGCACAATGCAGATTTTCTTTTGTTTGTGCACTAAACCATTCACATTATGCACTATGCATAGGTCATGGTATCAAAGGAAAAGCTCTTGGACTGCATAGCAATTGTTTTCTTAGGACTTTGACTCACGATTGAGAGTGTGAGATTATCCCTTGCTGTAGGATAGAGGGTCGATTTCCTAAGGGACTGTTAAGTGAGGACACATGGTATATCTCCTGGAAATACGATAAATATAAAAGAGAGGAGTTTGTGTTCATTTGTATTATATGTTGAGCAGTGCATCAAGGGGCCAATCCCTGCAATGTAGGAGAGCTGTAGTGGGGCCGCGGTGTTTCTACCGAGAGGTTACCTCCATGTGTGTGATCGTGGCATTGCCAATGTGTGTGGGTTCTACATCTGTGGAGTTTATAGGAAGGGAAACGTTGGACTACAAAATGATGAAATTATAAACGCACAGATTAGGCTTTAGGGAAATTTGTCCTTTAGCATTAGATAGATGCTCCTGGTCTGCGAGGCCGGGAGGGTGTTTGTGTGTCATGAGCATGAGGCTAGTGCCATAGCTAGTGCCGGCCCATTTCAGGTCCCATCAGTGGTGCGTTTGCCAATAAGTGATGGTTCTCGAATCTAGGGTTTATAGGGACCAACAAGTTGATTTATGTCCTCTGACAAGGACTATCAAGCCGAAATACAAAAAGAAGAACGTGCTGAGAGAGCTAAACGACGGTTAGAGATCGTAAGTCGCTATTCTCCTCATAGGAGTAGCCCGATATGCATAAGAGGCCGTGGTCTTAGTAACCCAACTACTGCACATAGTCCTTTAGGTGCAGGAGGAAGCATGAGTTCTTCCTCTCTTCCACCAAGTCAACCCACTTCAACTGGGCGTGTGATTCCATCAATTCAACCTCCTATTGTCAATCTGATTGTCCCCATGGCACAACCCATTGAAATTCCTGCAAGGACGCCGCATTTGCCAGCTTTAGGAGTTCCTTTGCCCATTTCTAGTGGGTTAGCCGAAGAAGATGCAGAGTTTCACATTTGTGAATTCCAAAGATTAATGTTTAATTATTGCATCCAAGATGAGGGACATCTTGTGATGTTCTTTAACATGACATTAAAAGGAAGGGCTGCGATATGGTATCATAGCATAGAGACTAGAACCATAACCACAATCAAACAATTTATGCAGCTTTCCGAGGAGAATATGCCCCTGAAAGAGGTGTCCAATACTGGTTGTGTGTCCTGAATGTAATGTGCCAAGACCCCCATGAGAATGTGAAAGCATATGCCAAGAAGCTTAAGGAAGTGTTTTGTAAGTTACAAACTTACATTCCTATTCCGCCGGCTATCCAATTGCAATACTTCTTACGGTTGGATTTCAATATTCAGGTTCAATTGAGCAGTGTGGCTTTGGCTAATATAGACACTGCCATCGTGCGGGAAGAAGGAGTAGAGTCACCATTACAAATGGCCTACTCCTCTCGAATAAATCTTAATGCGGGTCTAGTACTTGTAGGCAATCTACCATTGACAAATGGAAGTCAAGGGATGCCTATGAATAGCCCTAATGGGAGAGGAAGCATGGTTCAAAATGTACCTTTATTTCTAGCTCCTCCTAGTGTGACTATGCCTATGGCAAGTCAGTTGGCTCCACCAAATGTTGGAGGCCAAGTTTCGAACCCTAATGTTGTTCCTGTGAGTCAACAAGCAATGCCCAATCAAATTTTTAGGCCAATGGAATGACGGATAGATGATCGAGGCTATGAGTCGAGTGCATCTAATGTCCTTGGCGAAGTTAAGGATATGATGAAGCATTATACCGACATGATTTCTAAAAAATATTGGCAAATAGCTGTTGACGTTAATTTCCTAAAGAAACAGCAGAACCTGATAGGGAGTCGACGCCCTGAAGAGGGTGGCCCCTCAAGATTCAGTTGTAAGTGGTGTGGCAGACAACATTTCCCTAGAAAATGTCCAAATGCTAAATGTGATATTTGTGGGAAGTCAGGCCCCTTAGCCACTACCTGTTGGAGTAAGATCAGTTCTCTCCAATAAGGGAGTAAGCAGCTAGGTCCAATTAATCATAGAGTGCAAGGTAATAACCTCCAGCCAAATGATGGACCAAGATAAATATTGCAAAGGGGAAATGTCAAGATTGTGGGAGAGAAGGAAGGAGTCTCGCTCGAAGCTTTCTTGCTTGCACAATGGGGGAAGACACACAGAGATGGAGGCTGAAAACGTTTTTCTCTTCTTAGTTGTGTGTAAGCCAAAAGAACTCAAGTACAAAGAGAAATAGAAGAACCCTAGATATAGGTCTCAAACCAAACTCAACTAACTAAAGTGGCATACTAACTGAGCCACGAACTAGAGTAGATAAGGATAGCTATCATGCGGCTATTATTCATGGGCGGTGTACCAACCGCATCTGCAACTGACAAGTCGGTGACATAAATACACAATGGTCACCCTGGCGTATCACGAGTGGAGCTCGATATCTCAACACTCCCCCTTGAGCTCAATCCCAATTCCTGCACACCAAGCATGTCTCTGAACTTGCACAGCTTCTCTGCGCCCAATGCCTTCGTGAATATGTCAGCTACCTGATCCTCTGTGCTGACATAAACTAGATCAATAAGACCTAGTAAAACCCTCTCTCGCACATAGTGATAATGCACCTCAATGTGCTTTGTTCTAGCATGATAGACTGGGTTATTTGCCAAGTGTATACTACTCATGTTGTCACAATAAATGACAACTGGCCCATCTGTAGACTGATGCATATCATAAAGTAGCTTATGCAACCAAGCTACCTCACATGCAGCCATTGCTGCACCCTTGTACTCAGCCTCTGTGCTCGACAAGGCAACTGTAGGCTGTTTCTTGCTGCTCCAAGTGACTGCAGCACTCCCAAAAGAGAACACATATCCACTGGTAGATCGTCTATCAGAAATACTACCAGCCCAATCAGCATCAGTGTATCCATGCAACTGTATCTGAACCCCAGTCTCATAAAATAGTCCATACTGCAATGTGGACTTCACATACCTGAGTATGCGTCTAGCCGCATCCAAATGTGGTTTCCTTGGAGCCTGCATAAACTGACTTACCAGTCCAACAGCATAGCTCAAATCTGGCCTGGTAATAGTCATATAAATCAAACTTCCTACTATGCGTCTGTACATAGTAGGGTCTTCTAGAAGCTCACCTGCATCTGTGCTCAGCTTCACATTCTGCTCCAAAGGAACTGAAATAGGCTTACAGCCTGTCATCCCATATTTGGACAGCATGTCCAATCCATACTGCCTCTGCAAAAGCTGTATCCCACTTGGTGATCTAATCACCTCAATGCCCAAGAAATAACGCAGCTCTCCCAAATCCTTCATCTCAAACTTCTGCTTCAATAGCATTTTCACATGAAGGATATCTTCATCACTGTCACCTGTCATAATCAAATCATCAACATAAATGACAAGTAGCATGATACCTTTCTCTGTTTTTCTCACATAAAGTGAGAAATCTGCCTTGGAAATCTGAAAGCCAATAGTGACAAGATACTCTCCTATCTTGTCAGACCATGCTCTAGGTGCTTGCTTCAATCCATACAAGGCTTTCTTCAACCTGCAAACAAACTCAGGATGAACAGCATGCACATAACCTGGTGACTGCTCCATATAGACCTCTTCTTGCAAATCACCATGCAAGAAGGCATTCTTTACATCCATCTGATGTAAAGACCATCCCTTTGATGCAGCCAAAGCAATGACTGCTCTTACAGTTGCCATCCTTGCAACTGGACTGAATGTTTCTTCATAGTCAATGCCATATGTTTGTGCATACCCCTTGACTACTAATCTTGCCTTGTATCTGTTCATAGAACCATCTGCATTGTGCTTCACCTTATAAACCCACTTACAGCCAATTGCATTCTTACCTTTAGGCAAAGGTACTAACTCCCATGTAGCATTTGCTTCCAAGGCATCCATTTCTTCATCCATGGCTTTCTCCCATTTTTATTTTCCCATAGCTTGCTCAAAAGAAGTGGGTTCTGGTTCTTGTATCACCTTCACCATATATGCATAGTGAGTGGCTGTAAATCCATCATATTTCAGCCTATCCACAGGATACCTAGTTCTCGTAGACCTGCGCAAAGTAGGTTCACTCCCAGGTGCTCTCAAAACATCCCTGGTCTTCCTTACTCCAGGTGTAACAATAGAAGGAATACCCAACTCATCATCAATGCTCTGTTCTGAGCCACTGGATTCACCATCCACATAAGAGTGACCTGCATTCACATCAAACATGGGCTGATCAACCTTCTCTTTTCCTTTTCGTGATACCTGCATACCACTATCTGCATTACTTTGAGAAGATTCTCTTGATCTCAATCTGCCTGTCCATGGCGAAGAATGTGAACCAATACTAGAGGACGCTCCAGGTCCACTAATATTTTGTGACTGCTGCTGTGAATTTTGTGCAGCATTACCATTTTGTGCATCTACATCATCAATCACATTTACTGGTTTATACCAGCTACTCATCTCATAAAAAACAACATCTCTGCTCACTGTAAACTTACGAGTAGAAGGGTTATAGCATCTATACCCTTTTTGCTGCAGAGAGTAACCAATAAAGATGCACTTCTCAGCTTTTGGATCCAACTTGGATCTCAACTCATCTGGCACATGTACATAGGCAATGCAACCAAAAATTTTCAAATGAGAAATATATGGTTTCCTACCAGTATACCTCTCCTCTGGAGTCATCCCATGTATTGCTGCAGTGGGAGTCCTGTTCATTATATAGACTGCTGTAGCAACTGCTTCAGCCCAATAAAAATCTGGCAAGTCTTTTTCATTGAGCATGGCACGAGATACCTCTCCAATATGCCTGTTTTTCCTTTCTGCAATTCCATTTTGTTGTGGGGTATAACTGCATGAATATTGCTGCTTTATGCCATGCTCCTGCAAGAACTTTGCAAACTCATTTGAGAGGTACTCTCCCCCTCCATCAGACCTTAGGCATTTTATTTGCAGACCTGTTTCTTTTTCAGCCATAGCTTTAAGGGTTTTGAAATGCCCAAAAACTTCACTTTTCTTTTTCATAAAATACACCCAAACTTTTCTGCTATAGTCATCAATAAACGTGACAAAATAATGACAGCCTCCAAGAGATGCAGCTTTAGTAGTCCACATATCAGAGTGGATTAATTCCAATGGCTTCTTACTCTCTTGAACATGTCTAGGAAATGGTTTCCTTGCTTGTTTTCCAAACTGACAGGCTTCACATACCTTATGCATTTCTACAACCTTGAATTTTGGCAAACCTGCAACAATATTTTGGGCCTGCATTGATTTAAGTCGCTGTACATTAACATGACCAATGCGTTTATGCCAGATATCAATATCTGCAACTACACCGGTCCCATGTGCAAACATTGCTGCACTCAATTCAGACATGTCTGCATCCAGTGTAAACATTCTGCCCTTCTTCTTTCCTTTTGCTATCAAGCGACCTTTATTTTTCATATCCTCAACAAAGCATCCATGAGGATTAAATCTGACCTGCAAGCCTTGCTCAACCATTTGACCGACAGAAACCAGATTCTTGGTGATATTCGGGACATGAAATACATCGGACAAGTATTTCTTTTTCCCATCTTGCATAGACAATGGAATTTTTCCAATCTGCACAATAGGATGTGCAGTATCATCACCAGTCTCAACAAATCCTGGTTTTTCCATTTTCCTTGCATCCTCCATCCATTTTGCATGACCTGTCATGTGGTTTGATGCACCCGAGTCAACATACCATACATGATTTCTTTCTTGAACATGTATATACTGCCCTCTTGCTTCACCGCGAAGGGCGTCTCAACCTGAGATAATGCACTTCTGCAATTTCCGGTTGTGCTGCTTGCAGAGATCTGCTCCCAAAACAGAAAATGAAAGCAACACTGCTCCTCTTACCAAAACACCGCGAGCTTGGCTTGCTTTCTTGAGCTCCTTACCACGAAGAAGGCTCTGATACCATGTCAAGATTGTGGGAGAGAAGGAAGGAGTCTCGCTCGAAGCTTTCTCACTTACACAATGGGGGAAGACACACAGAGATGGAGGCTTAAAACGTTTTTCTCTTCTTAGTTGTGTGTGAGCCAAAAGAACTCAAGTACAAAGAGAAATAGAAGAACCCTAGATATAGGTCTCAAACCAAACTCAACTAACTAAGGTGGCATACTAACTGAGCCACGAACTAGAGTAGATAAGGATAGCTATCATGTGGCTATTATTCATGGGCGGTGTACCAACCGCATCTGCAACTGACAAGTCGGTGACATAAATACACAATGGTCACCCTGGCGTATCACGAGTGGAGCTCGATATCTCAACATCCCGAGGCTTGGGATGGGCTTGTGGGTGATTGGTGGGAAGGGGCTTGTAGGCTTCCCCTTCTTCTCTTCAATGCCCGGGCTAGGGGGGCTTGTGGGTGATTGGTGGGAAGGGACTTGTAGCTCCCTCTCCTTCAAAGCCCCGGAAGAGTGTATTAGAGAACTATTCGGAAGACCTTATAGGCTTCCACTTCGAAGCTTAAGAGGGAAAAAAGATTTGGGCTCTCGGAGGGTTCCAAAAGGAAAGGGCCTTTAAAATCTTGGGTTATAACAGACTTTATAGGGTATCCACGAGTAGGGCCTTTAAAAGAAAACCGAGGGTAAAAAGGCTTGTGGGAGTTGCAATGGAAAAGGGGGTTTAAAAGGAACCCGAGGGGAGGGGGGGGGGTAATATGGACTTGTGTTGGGAATCCACGAGAAGGGGGCGGCTTTATGGGGACTTGGGTGGGAAATCCACGGGAAGGGGGTTCTTAAACTGGGGCTAATATGGGTTGTGTGGGAATGCAATGGGGAAGGGGGATTGAATCCCGGGGGGTAAAGATTGCTTGTGTAAGATCCAATGGGAAGGGGGCTTAGGGAAGCCCCCTTAGAAGCTTCCTAGAGAAGCTTCTAAGAAGCTTCAGGGACAACACATGACGGCGTGGCGACTTGGAGGCTTACTGGCCAGCGGCTAAACGAGCCCAGGCAGTGGCAATCTAGATTGGCGTCTCCCTCTCCTCCACGGTGCAACACGGCATTTCAATTCGGTGGCAGCTGGTGCAACTCCTCTTCCCTCGCAGCCTCGATGTCTCTTCAGCCTCCCTTTTCACACAATGGTCTCCACAGTTTGTCAGCCTCTCCCTTCTCTCACGCCTCCCTGATAGCCTCAGCACCCCTCCTCTCTCACAACGACCTCCAACAGCCTTACGCAGCCTTCCCCTCTCATAGCCTTCTCCTCTTCTACGGCCACCTTTTCCCTGGCTATCCCATACCACTTATATAGGTGAGGGGAGGGGGTCCTCCCTCCCCCATGCGGCATCATGCATGCCTTCATCCCCTTGCGAGCTCCAGTAAAAAGGAGCTTAATAGCTCTTGCTATTCCCTTCCGGCTGGAGGAGAGAGGGATAATTAATTTTTTTTTAAATTGTCTTTATTCAATTAATGACCTCCTATTAAGTAGAGGTTCATGCAAAGAACGCGTACTTGGTAATTGGGAATGTTACATACAATATACCCAATACACAATATCTTCTTGAATTCCTTGCATACTCCTGGGGATAATATAATGAACTATAAGAGGTTTACATCTGGTTTGACTTCGCAAAGAGAACTTGCTAAATCAAAATCTTGATAGGTAGCGAAAGCTCTCTTTTCTCGCCATACCATTCTTTCTTTTGGTCTCAGGACCGGCTTTGGTGCTTCTCTTTTAGCTCTTGCCTTCTTTCTTGGCACTTCCTCATCCTTCTTAGGATCAACTTTTTTGTCAACAGGCCTTAGAGGTCCACCTTCCACGCCAGGATTCAGGACTTGCATCCCATTATCCCCTTGCTTAGGGTTTCCCTCAACCGGTTTTGCATTATCTTTGTCAACCTCTTTAGCCTTTTGGCCTCTTTGTCACGGTTCATAGGTTAGAGGTTCTAGCATCATTAATGCATACAGCCTCAATAAGGCTGACTCCATTGCCTTGTGGCAACTCTTCTATAGTGGTCTTTCCTGTTGAGATATCGAGCTCCACTCGTGATACGCCAGGGTGACCATTGTGTATTTATGTCACCGACTTGTCAGTTGCAGATGCGGTTGGTACACCGCCCATGAATAATAGCCACATGATAGCTATCCTTATCTACTCTAGTTCGTGGCTCAGTTAGTATGCCACTTTAGTTAGTTGAGTTTGGTTTGAGACCTATATCTAGGGTTCTTCTATTTCTCTTTGTACTTGAGTTCTTTTGGCTTACACACAACTAAGAAGAGAAAAACGTTTTCAGCCTCCATCTCTGTGTGTCTTCCCCCATTGTGCAAGCGAGAAAGCTTCGAGCGAGACTCCTTCCTTCTCTCCCACAATCTTGACATGGTATCAGAGCCTTGTTCGTGGTAAGGAGCTCAAGAAAGCAAGCCAAGCTCGCGGTGTTCTGGTAAGAGGAGCAGTGTTGCTTTCATTTTCTGTTTTGGGAGTAGATCTCTGCAGGAAGCACAACCGGAAATTGCAGGAGTGCATTGTCTCAGGTTGAGACGCCCTTCGCGGTGAAGCAAGAGGGCGACCCTGTTTTTTTGATTTGAGGCCATTTCGGGGCCTGTTTTGGAGGCGGAAGTTTTCTGCACACACTCAGGAGAAAGCCCTGTTTTATGCTTTGCGACCACTGCTCTACAGGTTGGTGAAAAGTTACCACAGAAATTGCATCGTATGCTTCTGTGCAGAGACATTGGGTTACTGAATCATCCTTGGTTCCTGTTTATGCAAAATCGTCACTAGGAAGTGACTGTGTGGTCAAATACCACTTTCGCCAGTTTTGCAGTTTTTCCCTTGTGAGGGTGAAGCTGTGGTTTTTGCAGTGACAGAATTTTTTGCAGTCTTCTGTAATGGCATCTGATTCTCTTTCCCAGATTGTCACTGAAAAACTTGACAAGAACAACTTCCAAGCATGGAAGTTTAGAATGACGAATTTCCTTATGGGAAAAGGATATTGGGAATTTGTTGCAGGAAATGAAGAAGAACCAGTTCTTCCTGATGTTCCCAATCAACAACAAATGCAGGCATTCAAAGCATGGCATGAGAGAGCCAGGAAAGTTATGTACTGGCTGTCTATCAGTATTTCAGACTCTATGATTGTGCATATTCAGGATGCAAGTACGCCAAAGGAGGCATGGGATACTTTGTCAAAAATGTATAGCACAAATACGCAAGCCAGGAAAATGCAGCTCAAGCAAGAGTTGCATAATGTGCAGAGAGAAAGTATGAGCATCAACAACTACCACATGAAGGTGAAGAAGATTGCAGATGCACTTGCTTCCATTGGGTCGCTAGTGGAAGATGATGATTTAGTTTCCGTAACCTTGAATGGTCTAGGAAAGGATTATGCACAGTTTCGGACATCCATTTCAGTTCGTGAAAGATTTCCTGATTTTGAGGAGTTGATTGCTCTTCTAATTTCTGAGGAGCAGAGAAATGGTGGTGCATCTTCTTCAGGAGGAACTTCAAAAGAAGCTGTCTTCTACTCAAATGCTGGAAGAGGTAGAGGCAGAGGTAGAGGAGGCCGATTTGGAGGCCGTGGTAGAAATCAGAGTATGCAGCAAACTCAAGAAAACCAGTCCTATGGAGGAGGACGTGGTAACTCTAGAGGCAGGGGGAGCCAAAGAGGTCGTGGTGGATGGCAAAGAGGCCAAAATGCAAACAGTAATGTTGAATGCTACTATTGTGGTAAAGTGGGTCATATGGCTAAAGACTGCTATAAAAAGCAGAATGACATCATGAATGGAAAACTACAACAAGGGAATTATGCATCTTCTAGCAGACAGGGTGATGACAGAAATGAGCATTTGTTCATGGTGCAGCACATGAACAATTCTGTGACAAGTGCAGAAGAAAGAAATGATGTATGGTATGTTGACTCAGGTGCATCAAACCACATGACAGGTCATGCAGAATGGATGGAGGATGCAAGGAAAATGGAAAAACCAGGATTTGTTGAGACTGGTGATGATACTGCACATCCTATTGTGTAGATTGGAAAAATTCCATTGTCTATGCAAGATGGGAAAAAGAAATACTTGTCCGATGTATTTCATGTCCCGAATATCACCAAGAATCTGGTTTCTGTCGGTCAAATGGTTGAGCAGGGCTTGTAGGTCAGATTTAATCCTCATGGATGCTTTGTTGAGGATATGAAAAATAAAGGTCGCTTGATAGCAAAAGGAAAGAAGAAGGGCAGAATGTTTACACTGGATGCAGACATGTCTGAATTGAGTGCAGCAATGTTTGCACATGGGACCGGTGTAGTTGCAGATATTGATATCTGGCATAAACGCATTGGTCATGTTAATGTACAGCGACTTAAATCAATGCAGGCCCAAAATATTGTTGCAGGTTTGCCAAAATTCAAGGTTGCAGAAATGCATAAGGTATGTGAAGCCTGTCAGTTTGGAAAACAGGCAAGGAAACCATTTCCTAGACATGTTCAAGAGAGTAAGAAGCCATTGGAATTAATCCACTCTGATATGTGGACTACTAAAGCTGCATCTCTTGGAGGCTGTCATTATTTTGTCACGTTTATTGATGACTATAGCAGAAAAGTTTGGGTGTATTTTATGAAAAAGAAAAGTGAAGTTTTTGGGCATTTCAAAACCCTTAAAGCTATGGCTGAAAAAGAAATAGGTCTGCAAATAAAATGCCTAAGGTCAGATGGAGGGGGAGAGTACCTCTCAAATGAGTTTGCAAAGTTCTTGCAGGAGCATGGCATAAAGCAGCAATATTCATGTAGTTATATCCCACAACAAAATGGAATTGCAGAAAGGAAAAACAGGCATATTGGAGAGGTATCTCGTGCCATGCTCAATGAAAAAGACTTGCCAGATTTTTATTGGGCTGAAGCAGTTGCTACAGCAGTCTATATAATGAACAGGACTCCCACTGCAGCAATACATGGGATGACTCCAGAGGAGAGGTATACTGGTAGGAAACCAGATATTTCTCATTTGAAAATTTTTGGTTGCATTGCCTATGTACATGTGCCAGATGAGTTGAGATCCAAGTTGGATCCAAAAGCTGAGAAGTGCATCTTTATTGGTTACTCTCTGCAGCAAAAAGGGTATAGATGCTATAACCCTTCTACTCATAAGTTTACAGTGAGCAGAGATGTTGTTTTTGATGAGATGAGTAGCTGGTATAAACCAGTAAATGTGATTGATGATGTAGATGCACAAAATGGTAATGCTGCACAAAATTCACAGCAGCAGTCACAAAATATTAGTGGACCTGGAGCGTCCTCTAGTATTGGTTCACATTCTTCGCCATGGACAGGCAGATTGAGATCAAGAGAATCTTCTCAAAGTAATGCAGATAGTGGTATGCAGGTATCACGAAAAGGAAAAAAGAAGGTTGATCAGCCCATGTTTGATGTGAATGCAGGTCACTCTTATGTGGATGGTGAATCCAGTGGCTCATAACAGAGCATTGATGATGAGTTGGGTATTCCTTCTATTGTTACACCTGGAGTAAGGAAGACCAGGGATGTTTTGAGAGCACCTGGGAGTGAACCTACTTTGCGCAGGTCTACGAGAACTAGGTATCCTGTGGATAGGCTGAAATATGATGGATTTACAGCCACTCACTATGCATATATGGTGAAGGTGATACAGGAACCAGAACCCACTTCTTTTGAGCAAGCTATGGGAAAAGAAAAATGGGAGAAAGCCATGGATGAAGAAATGGATGCCTTGGAAGCAAATGCTACATGGGAGTTAGTACCTTTGCCTAAAGGTAAGAATGCAATTGGCTGTAAGTGGGTTTATAAGGTGAAGCACAATGCAGATGGTTCTGTGAACAGATACAAGGCAAGATTAGTAGTCAAGGGATATGCACAAACATATGGCATTGACTATGAAGAAACATTCAATCCAGTTGCAAGGATCGCAACTGTAAGAGCAGTCATTGCTTTGGCTGCATCAAAGGGATGGTCTTTACATGAGATGGATGTAAAGAATGCCTTCTTGCATGGTGATTTGCAAGAAGAGGTCTATATGGAGCAGCCACCAGGTTATGTGCATGCTGTTCATCTTGAGTTTGTTTGCAGGTTGAAGAAAGCCTTGTATGGATTGAAGCAAGCACCTAGAGCATGGTCTGACAAGATAGGAGAGTATCTTGTCACTATTGGCTTTCAGATTTCCAAGGCAGATTTCTCACTTTATGTGAGAAAAACAGAGAAAGGTATCATGCTACTTGTCATTTATGTTGATGATTTGATTATGACAGGTGACAGTGATGAAGATATCCTTCATGTGAAAATGCTATTGAAGCAGAAGTTTGAGATGAAGGATTTGGGAGAGCTGCGTTATTTCTTGGGCATTGAGGTGATTAGATCACCAAGTGGGATACAGCTTTTGCAGAGGCAGTATGGATTGGACATGCTGTCCAAATATGGAATGACAGGCTGTAAGCCTATTTCAGTTCCTTTGGAGGAGAATGTGAAGCTGAGCACAGATGCAGGTGAGCTTCTAGAAGACCCTACTATGTACAGACGCATAGTAGGAAGTTTGATTTATATGACTATTACCAGGCCAAATTTGAGCTATGCTGTTGGATTGGTAAGTCAGTTTATGCAAGCTCCAAGGAAACCACATTTGGATGTGGCTAGACGCATACTCAGGTATGTGAAGTCCACATTGCAGTATGGACTATTTTATGAGACTGGCGTTCAGATACAGTTGCATGGATACACTGATGCTGATTGGGCTGGTAGTATTTCTGATAGACGATCTACCAGTGGATATGTGTTCTCTTTTGGGAGTGTTGCAGTCACTTGGAGCAGCAAGAAACAGCCTACAGTTGCCTTGTCGAGCACAGAGGCTGAGTACAGGGGTGCAGCAATGGCTGCATGTGAGGTAGCTTGGTTGCATAAGCTACTTTATAATATGCATCAGTCTACAGATGGGGCAGTTGTCATTTATTGTGACAACATGAGTAGTATACACTTGGCAAATAACCCAGTCTATCATGCTAGAACAAAGCACATTGAGGTGCATTATCACTATGTGCGAGAGAGGGTTTTACTAGGTCTTATTGATCTAGTTTATGTCAGCACAGAGGATCAGGTAGCTGACATATTCACGAAGGCATTGGGCGCAGAGAAACTGCACAAGTTCAGAGACCTGCTTGGTGTGCAAGAATTGGGATTGAGCTCGAGGGGGAGTGTTGAGATATCGAGCTCCACTCGTGATACGCCAGGGTGACCATTGTGTATTTATGTCACCGACTTGTCAGTTGCAGATGCGGTTGGTACACCGCCCATGAATAATAGCCACATGATAGCTATCCTTATCTACTCTAGTTCGTGGCTCAGTTAGTATGCCACCTTAGTTAGTTGAGTTTGGTTTGAGACCTATATCTAGGGTTCTTCTATTTCTCTTTGTACTTGAGTTCTTTTGGCTTACACACAACTAAGAAGAGAAAAACGTTTTCAGCCTCCATCTCTGTGTGTCTTCCCCCATTGTGCAAGCAAGAAAGCTTCGAGCGAGACTCCTTCCTTCTCTCCCACAATCTTGACACGGGATTTTTAAGAGAAGAAGAGGAAGAACTCTCAAAGTCTCCATTTCCCCAAGGCCATTCACAAGAGCCCTTTTTGCAAACTCCCTCCTCTCCCACAAAAAGGTCCAAGCTCAAAACCCTCAGGCCTTCCGTAAGCCAAATCTTGCAAGCCGGTACTTCTTCAAGGATCTGTACTTCATAGGAAATTTTCGCGTAAGAGGGAGATGGGCCAAGATCATAAGACTGCAAGCCAAGGCAAGAAGTTCGAAATCCATGAAGGCTAACTGAAGATCGAATTCGCGATGGGCCCTAAAAAAGTCACAAGGCGCAACCACAAAAGGTTCTTCTCCTAATATTCATGTGGATATCTCCCCGAGCCCACAAGTCCAAGTTTTTACTAATTTTGATTCCACGCAAAAGCATTGCATTAATCACGATAACTTCATGGATTAGGAAGCACCTATGCATGCTTAAAATCACCTAGTCAAGTTAAATGCAACTGGAAATAAATCGAATATTCAAACAATGATTAGAATTAGTTCATGACATGAAATTGGGTCATTGGTATTTTCCATATAAAGAAATTGTCTATCCATTTAACATCCTTAATAGTATGTTGCCTTGTCGTGCATGTCAAAGTGACGGCCTAGAACACCTATTGCCTATCATTATAAGGTTGAGATTATTAAAGTGCACATTTGACTAGGCATGGAAAGATTAATTGCACGTCGCATTTTTAGACAAATCTTCATTGAATGATTCATTAGGAAAAGTCCTTAACCCCGTAGGAAATAGAAGAGCACGGAAAGGATTCTAGGAATTCGCGTGTGGCATGTGATTGTAAATTGGAATAGGTCAACTCTAGTTTTTTTGGCATGAAATTCACTACGTTGTAGTCAGGAAAGGAGTGCATGTTGCACATTTGTCATATGAAAAATTTCATTCATCAAGAGTTGTATTTAGGGAAAGGCTGCATGGTTTATTGAAGCATGAAATCTTAAAAGCTTAGAAAAAGAATTGTGGGCATGATTCTTGAATGCAAGTCCTGGTAGGATCAATGGAAGTTATGCCGCAATTTAACATGCGTTTTGATCTTAACAAGAAAAGTTAGGGTTATTGCAAATTTAGGGGTACGTAGAAGCAATGAATCACGCATTTAGGTGAATTGTGAAGATGTTACAACTAGCTTTCTCCTTTAAGATCAAGTTAACATCTCTAGGGATGGTTCATCCTTGTCGCAAGACAAGTAGATCGAATGATCTAAATCACCTAACCCGGAAGGGATTCGCATAGGATGGCTCAACCGATACGATAAATAACCCAAGTGCTAACTAGGGTTTAGCACGTTAAGGACTTGATCTAGTTTCACGCACTTGTTACCAAGACGAACCTTTGAACCAAAGGTCCTACCGACATTCACGGAATGTAGGGACAATTGGACGCTCATGCATAAAACGATCTAAGGTTTCTACCCTAAGGATCACTCGTTCAAATGATGAAACTCGGATTGAGTTAGAATTCCTAGGACCGAACGTTGTCGGCATAGTGTAATTAGGAAGGGGTTGGGTAAGAAGATGCCCTAAACCCTGCTTCTCGTCTGGAGATAATTCCGTGACCAGAAAACGCCATTCAATGGGTGAAATGATCCCATGGAATAGATGCGACACTTGTGCAATAAGTTGCAACATCGCATAGACTTGTGGTTTGTTCACAAGAGAGTTTTGCCATTTCTTGAAATAAGGTTGGTAATTTCTTGCACAAGTTTAACTTGCAAGAGGATGAGTAGTCATCCTGTTACATCACCTTTCTTGGGGAAAAATTTCCAAGTAAAGGGAAGTTAGGTATTTGCTTGGAAGCAAATGATCAATCAATAAATTGGAGCGACATGGTTGCTAGGATTTACTGTTAATAAAACCTAAGGTATTGGTTAAGTTGGGTTAGTAGGGTATGGCCCTAACCCAAGGACAAAAGGGTGAACAAACAAACCCTTGGGGATCTTGCCAAGTCACAATTGATCCCGGATCGAATGCTGGATGCATTCGGAGAGAAGGATTCACTCCTTAACAATTGGCCAATTAAACGACCATTGGAATTGATTGTGCTTATAACAGTTTAGAAAGCACTGTTTGCATTGTTTGCTCAAAGAACTAAAGGATGAAATGATATCTAATGCTTCAGATTGAAAGCCTGAAGGGAGAGGCAGCTTCAGTTACCCCGACTTCCTGCCTGACCCTAACCAAGGGGGTTGTTGACCGCGCCGGGAACGTGGACCGAACCCACCGCGAGAAGTCTCTCCGTTGAGCTCTACTTGGAGCAAGAGGACGATTGGGTGCCAGGGGGGGCTTTGGCCGTAAATCCCTTGCTTTTCGGGTCCTGCACAAGAGGCTAACATGACTCAGGACTGGATCTCGAGGACCGCATACTAGTCTACGGGCGGAAGCTTGGAATAGTGATCCCTGGCGGATTACTGGATAGCCTTCGGGCGGATTATGGACAAGCCTACGGGCGGAACTCCTTGTATTTCAAAGATAAAATGATGAAATGATAATAAATAATTTGTCTGATATTGTTTTTCTATGTCACGTGATAAGATTACGTGAAGGAACCTGTGCTTAACAGAATTAATTAAAGAAGCTGATTGTTATATGTCAAATTAATGTGTTAGATAGTTACATAACTAAAACAAACCGAGGAAAGTGCGGAGGATGGACCATGGGTCCGTCCTACGATTGGGTGGTCCCGGTTAGCTGGGAACTTTTTCTCAAAAATCTCGAAGAACAGCAGGAGGATCATCGAAAGCAATGACCTAGAGTTATGTTTTACCCGATTTACACTGTTTTAGGGGAACAAAATGGGACTATGCCTTATGGCAGAGAGGTTGAGCTTTGCACCCCTCTCGTTTCCCATTCTCCTTGAACCAAGTGCAGCGTGAATCCGCTTAGGACCTGGCGTTTTTGCATAAAGTAGTTTGTGTGGGTCTGACGCTAGTTGCTGTTAACTAATGACCAAATAGGAAAACCCTAATTTCGATCGATCCTAAGTGGGAAACGGCCAGGATACTTCCGCTACGTGGCAGACGCGGGAAGACCTAGATCGCAAAACTCATAACATTCCATGGGAGTTCCGGGCGGAGTTTTCTAGACATCCTTTCCGATGGACTGCTAAGACGTGCCCTGGATGATACTAGGGGACACGTTACATTGTAGAACCTGTGGGCATAGCACGAGTAGGGGAAGATTGGTTTTATCATGCTAAAAAGAATTGCCCTAGGGTTCTAGCATATGTAGATGGAATATTAGTGGAACATGCTATTGTAGACACTGGGTCCTCCGTCAATATCATGAGTTTAGAGTTGATGGAGAGGCTGGGTCTAGGCATCCAAAAAGATAGCTCCACCCTTCTTAGAATGGCTGATGATAGCCTAAGACAACCAAAAGGTTGTGTTTTTAAGGTCCATGTTATAGTCACAAGTATGGAATTCTTCTTGGACTTTAGGGTGATAAGATTTGCACAAAGACCTAGCTATCGACGAGTAATAGTCAATGCTTACCCTGAGTCTCCTCAGAGTGAAAGAGCTCCTTTATCCTCTACTGAATTAGAAACAACAGATGATCCATCTAGTAGTGAGACATCATCTAATGACGAATCTAAAGAGGGGTCAACTACAGAGGATATTTATCAGATAACTTTAAATGAGCCGATAGAGCCGCAAGATAGGATAAGAGACACGGATGTGATTGAGTTGGACCTTGGCACACTGAAGGATTCGCGGCCAATTAAATTAGGTTTCATGCTCAGCTCACCCGAAAGGGAGGCCTATGTGTCCTTGATTCAAGAATTCTGCGACATCTTTGCTTGGAGTTATGACGAGTTGAGAGGCGTTCCTCCCAGCTTGGCTGTTCATTTTATTCCTGTAAAAGAAGACAGTCGTCGTGTGCATCAGAAAGTAAGACATATGCCTTTTGAATTGAGGGTCGGGCTATTTGAAGAGTTACAGAAGTTACGAAAAGCTAGTTTAATCTTCCTTGTACAACACACGGAATGGTGTTCACCAATTGTTATCAAGAAGAAGAAAAACAACCAGATCCGACTATGTGTAGACTTTAGAGAGCTGAATAAGCAGACGGTTAAGGATTACTACCCGTTTCCATTCATTGACCAAATTTTGGATCAATTAGCAGGTAGGGAAATATATTCATTTATGGATTGCTTTGCGGGATACAACCAGATGGCAATTGCAAAAGAGGACAAGTTGAAAACAACTTTTATTACTGTCTTTGGTACTTTTGCGTACCATGTGATGGCCTTTGGTTTGTGCAATGCACCTGGATCATGCCAACGAATAGTAGACAAGACCTTTGGTGACATCTCTCCCGATGAGTTGAAAGTGTTTATTAATGACCTGGGGATAGCCACTGTAAGGGAAAGTATGTTGATTATTTTGAGAAAGTACTTTGAGTGCTGCAGACAATTTTGTATGGCTCTTAACCCACAGAAGTGTGTTTTTGGAGTGCCTTATAGGCTATTGCTCGGCCATGTGGTTAGTTCAGTAGGAATCGCAACTGACCTTGAAAAGATCAAGGTTGTAGTCGCTATGAGTTCACCAAGCATTGCGAAAGAGGTACATAGCTTTCTGTCATCGATGGGGTACTATCAAAGGTTTATAAAGGCCTTGGCAGAAAGGACGTTGCCATTAACAAATTTATTATCCTTTCGCTGCTTGTTTGAATGGAGCGACCCTTGTAAGGTAGCTTTCAAGGATGTGAAGTAGGAGTTAGTAAAAGCACCCATTTTAAAAGCACCTAAAAGAGGCAAGGTATCTTATATATTTTCAGTAGCTACCATGTATAGTATCAGCTATGCTGTTTAGCCCAAATTTGGGAGGAAAAGTGGTATCATCCAATAGCTTTTGCTAGTCAAAAATTGGGCATTTCAGAGATCAATTAAACCTACATGGAGAAGTTGTGCCTTGTGATGGTCTTTGGGACTAAGAAATTCAGGCAGTACATCCTCTATGAGAAGGTAGTGTTCTATACGAAGGCGGAAGGGCTTAGGTTGCTTATGAACAAGCTATAACCACCTGATCATTTGGCAAAGTGGTTGAACACTTTGCAAGAGTTCGATTATGAGATTAAGAGTAAGCCACCGAGGTTGCGGGGTATTGTGGAATGCCTTGTGGATTTCGGGGAGCCGAAAGAGACTTTGGTTGAAGGAAGTGATATTGAAGAAATGTTTAAAATTGATACAGCTTCTATTCCATCTTGGTATGTTGCTATCACGCATTATCTATCAACAGGAGAGACTAGAGCTGGTTTATCAAAATCTGAAAAGAGGAAAATCAGACAATAGATTTTGAAGTTTTCCTTGATTCAGGAACATGATATCGACAGGGTGTTGATGATATCTATCGCCGATGTGTGATGCCTGACGAGGTTCCTTTCATCTTGGAAGAGTGCCATGACTCTGCGTGTGGAGGGCAATTCACGGGACGATTGACGGCACAGAAAGCTTTAAGAGCTAGATATTGGTGGACGTCCATCTTACAAGATTCCTTTGTACGTTAAGAAATGTGATACCTGTCAAAGACATGACAGCAGAGAGAATAGGAAATACCCACTTATGCCTATCATGGCTATCCTTCCATTTGAGAAGTGGGGCATTGACTTTGTGGGTCCTATCACCCCGTCGTCTACTACCCAGAAGAGGTACATTATAGTAGCAATTGATTATTTTACAAAATGGCCAAAAGCGCAAGCGACGAGGTAGGATAATGCAAAAGAGAGTGCCAGTTTTCTTTTAGAGCAGATTATCTGTCGTTTCGGGTCACCAAAGGAACTAGTGTTGGACCGTGGAACCCATTTTTTGAATAAAGTGATTAAAAGCTTGACTGAAGCTTGGCAAATCAAGCATAATAAAACAACCCCTTATAATCCACAAGCCAATGGACAAGTCGAAAGTACTAATAAGCAGCTTGTGGGTATCTTGTCTAAAATAGTCTCTAAGAAGAAACAAGACTAGGACAGGAAGCTGTATGTGGTGGTATGGGCGTACAATACAACGTTCAAGTGAGCTACTGGCCACACTCCATTTAAATTAGTTTATGGGGAAGAGTGTGTGTTACCCCTTGAAATTGAGTTGCCAACCATACGGTTTGCAATTAACCACTCTTTGGGAGATGAGGATTTACTCTTTGAATGTTTCACGACCATAGCCCACCTAGATGAACTGAAATTGCAGAGCTTATTACACCAGCAGGTAGCTAAACGTTGGATGAAGCAGTTGCATGAATTTAAAACAAAGAAGTATACCTTTAAAAAATGGCAATTAGTTTTGTATTATGATGCGTGTAGGGAGCTGTTTCCAGGGAAGCTGGAACCTAAATGGGATGGCCCCTACAAGATTGTCAGGATAGGGAAAAATAGGTCTATGGTTCTACTAGCTGATCTGCAAGGAGTAGAGTTTAAAAATAAGGTTAATCTTAATAAGATTAAACCTTATTATTTCTAAGTATGCTAATATGGAAAAATGCATTGCAGATCCATAATGATTTGAGACCTGCAAAAGAGCTTAAAGCTAGTTGATGGGGCGGTTAATTCCTTATTTGGAGCACCCATATCTAGAGCAGAGATACCATCAGGGGAAACTCATATCGTGGAGCAAAGGATACAAAGTGATTGAACAAGAAGATGGAACCTTTGTGTGGGAGATCAAAGTCTTCTGCCATCACTACTTATGATTGTTGACAAGTATCCCTGTTGAGTTCAATGAAGAAGGTGGGATGGAGCCATGACTTCATCCTCTCAACATGCTAAATTTTGACTATCATAACTACGAATAGAGGAGTTCGTGATGGTAGGCTGTGTAAACCCATTGTGGCATTATATTTTGACGGAGCGTCTAGGGACCCTAATAAAAAAGGGAGTGTTGGAGTAGTACTCCGATATCCCCGACGTAGAGTTACGATGAAGTTAGCTGCTTATCTCGGGGTAGGATTCACTAACAATATGGCAGAGTATAAAGCCTTGATTGTGGGACTGCATATTGTCAAGCAAGGTAGTATTCGGCGGTTGTTAGTAAAAGGGGATTCCCAATTGATCCTGAATCAGCTAGATGGGACATACACAGTGTGGAATCCCATCCTTTGTATGTATCATCGAACTGCCATGACCCTACTTCAGGAGTTTGAGAGAGTGTCTTTTTAGCTGATTTCACGTTACTAGAATCAGTTTGCGGATTCATTGGCAAATCTTGCTTATGAAGAAGACCTTTTCTTCAACTGTGGCCCTAGTTTGGATATTGCCATCAATAGTGAGACAGGACCCGGTTGCTTGTGGGGAATGTTATCAGAGCATGCAATATATGGCAGACGATGGTTGATATGGATGATGCAAAGAGTAGCCGAGACCAATTTACCGTTGTTATCCTGGACCCATAGGCTGATTATACAACATGTTATGCATACACCTCTTGCTATATATGTAGGAGGGATGGATCATAACCTTATGCATTTAGTTTAGGGCTGTGACGCTAGTTTTTCCTCCTTGGAAAGAAGCCTATTATTGTATATACGTACTCTTTCGGGGAGGGATGTGTAGGTGCTATTCTGTTTGATCTTGTTAGGCTAAGAGGGCCAATTTTGTGAGGTTTTGAATGTCTTATTTCGTTAGGCCAAGAGGGCCGATCCGTTTTTGTAGTGAAATGCTTTATTTTGTTAGGCCAAGAGGGCCAGTTGTCTCTTCAGTACAGGTGTGGTTAATGGTTTCTTGTTGTAGTTCTGCGCTAGATAGGTTTAAAGACGAGCTTGGAAGGAGCCTTTTGTTGCGGGAAAGCTTATCGCGGCCCTATCCACATGATATCTCTCCTTTATGAGTACCGTGTTTTCATGCTTATGTTTCTGTGTACTTATAGGGGTTTCTCTTTTCTTGTTGGGGATCGGCATCCAAGGCATGAAGTCCCAGGTTTAGGGTAGGTATGTCTGAGGGAGGTTTGAGTGGTTGTTGCCTCATGTAAAGACATTGCAAGGCATCAAAGGACGTGTTTTAGAAGGTAGTTCTAGTGACCCTGTTTTGCTAGCCTGCTAGGTAGCCGTTCTAGGAGTTCTTGTTAGTTGTGAGGCTGTTAGAGAAGCCTGTCGAGGAAAAAATAATGATGATAGAAAGAAAAAAACCCCTGAATATCTCAAAAGAAAATATATATACACAAAGGTGTGTAAAAAGGGGTTTGAACCCCTATAAAAATAGACATGAAAAGAAATAAAAATTTATAAGCAGTTGATCATCGCCTTGCGAGGGCTTGGTAGGTTCCTCGGGACGAGTCTTCCTTGTCTTCCTAGGGGTGCCATCTCACTGGAAAAGAATAAAGTAAGGAAGGTTGGGAGCAAAAATAAAAGTGAGCGTTAGAAAAGGATTAAGTGTCGCCTTGCGAGGGCTTGGTAGGTTCTTGGGTACCGAGACAGGACCTAAGGCCGATCCCGTGTTCTCCTTGGGTCACTATGCTCAGCTCCCTCCTTTTTACATGCCCGAGTATGGAAAACTAAAGAAACCTAAAAGAAGAAATGTGCTAAAAGAAAATACTTCTTGATCAGGCTATAGGAGTCCTCACCTAGTAGGAGCTCCTGGTTGTAGTAGTTCAGACCGCCACTTAGGGCGACCTCTTGGATTGTTCTTTCTAGTTTGGCCGTGTTGGAGTAGTCGGTAAGTGACTAGCTTGAGACCTTCTATCAAATTATGCTTGGCCTATTCCTTGTGGATGTCATGCCTTGGTTTTGTCAGGGGGTAGGGTGAGCATTGTGCTATGTTTTACTATGTATCTCTTTTGTATTAGCTTGATGCTTCCTTTGGTTGTTTTGTGCAGATCTATTGTGGGACTCAACGGGTTGAGTCGCCCTATCCCTTGGTCGCTAATGAGAGCACAATTTTGAGCTTGGGATGTGCCTAAAATTTTCCAAAAAATCTAGAATTTAGGGGAAAAATATTTAACATCGAAGGCGACGGCTCCAGCTAGGATGATTTTAAGCACCAAGTGAAATACGACTCTTAAAAGGGGCCCCCACCGAGTGACACTTGTGGATTTTTTATAATTTTTTAGACTATCGTGCGGGTTGCTAGGAGTTGCCAGTCAATGAGAGATGTCAAGCCAGATGTGCAAAAATTTACAGCACTCGAATCGGAGCCCGGACGGGGAAATGGCCAAGAAACCGATCAAGATTTGAAGAGGTGGATAAACTTTGGGCCAAATGGGCATGAACTTTGGGGAGTTGGGGCATTTTATGCCACTTGATATTTAGGATGGAAAAAAATCGTGAAGAAATGGAGGAGCACATCATCAGCAAACGGCTGCATTTTGTGCCATGATGCCATGGAGATGGAGATGTGGGACTGCAAGCAACCTACCCAACTGACAATGGAGCTTGACTACTCCTTCCTTGCCGGTCATATTGCCATCCTTTGCCCATCCAATGGTGGCCTAAATGAAGAGAGCCAATTCTAGTCTTTCTCTCTCCTCCCTCTCTCTCCCTTAAGGGGTTGTTCTTGTGTGCAAGAGGAAAATGAAGAATGGTGGAGGAAAGCTTGTCCGGTTGGAACCGGATTGCTTCCGAATCAATGAAGACATGAAGATTGCTGATTATGAAGATGATGGACATTGAATGTTGGCTGACCCACAGTCCCGCACCAAAACCAAGATCCCGAAACACAGAGCCTAAACGGTAATTCAATTTTTATGAAGAAAAAAGAAGTTTTTATGCTATTTGATTGATGAAACATTGTTCCCATGGGCTGATTATGCATTATGATGTTGTTTTTTATGAGTTTCAATAGTTTGTAATCTGAAAATTAGAAAATCATAAGTGATATGGCTGAAATTAGTGTCACAAAATCCATAAAACACGCATTTAAGGAGTAAAATGGGGTTTTTTTGCAAAATAAATGGAAAATATGAGACATAATGCCAACAAAACCTGAAATTTTGTTGTCAAGGACCTAAGGGCCACAACCCACAATCAATCTTAATTTCTAGTCATTTTTTATTGAAGAAAATAGAGAAAAAATACCAATAAATGGTGAAAAATGGGTTTTAAATGGGAGAAAAATAGGAAACGATAAAAGGAAAATTCCAAAAAATTACATGTGTGTTTGTGTAGCGTATGATGAAGGTAAAGCACGAGGTTGGCCTTGGTTTACCCTCGTTTCTATGTTTCCATCCATGTTTATCGCTTTCTTTGTAAGGAAATACATATAAAATGGCTTTTTCACCTATAAACAAATGCAAAACATTAAACGGTAGGGTGAGAGGGGAGGTTGAGTGTCAAAGTATAATCTTAAATCTGTTTTATGTGTTGCATCATGCCTATAAGACGTTGTTTTAAAATAAAGGGAAAGGAAGCATGAGCGTAAGGCTCGGTGTCTTTCCTCATTACATAAACACTAGCATGGAAATCATGAAAAGAATTGTTTCGCACGATGCACAATGCTGATTTTCTTCTGTTTGTGCACTAAACCATTCAAATTATGCACTATGCATAGATCATGGTATCAAAGGAAAAGCTCCTGGACTGCATAGCAATTGTTTTCTTAGGACTTTGATCCACGATTGAGAGTGTGAGGTTATCCCTTGCCGTAGGATAGAGGGTCGATTTCCTAAGGGACTGTTAAGTGAGGACACATGGTACATCTCCTGGAAATACGAGAAATATAAAAGAAAGGAGCTTGTGTTATATGTTGAGCAGCGCGTCAAGGGGCCAATCTCTGCGATGTAGGAGAGTTGTAGTGGGGCTGCGGTGTTTCTACCGAGAGGTTGCCTCCATGTGTGTGATCATGGCATTGCCAATGTGTGTGGGTTCTCCCTCTGTGGAGTTTATAGAAAGGGAAACGTTGGACTACAAAATGAAGAAACTATAAACACATAGATTAGGCTTTAGGGTAGTTTGTCCTTTAGCATTAGATAAACACTCTTGGTCCAAGAGGCCGTGATGGTGTTTGTGTGTCATGAGCATGAGGTCTGGCTAGTGCCATAGCCAATGCCGGCCCATTTTAGGTCCCATCAAAGGGATCTCTATAGACCCTACCAAGGTTAAGGATGTCCAAGCGTGGTCTCCACCAACTACTATTAAGGAAGTGCGTAGTTTTCTTGGATTAACAGGTTGATGCATGATCTTCATTAAGGACTATGCTTTAATCATAGCACCCCTCACTAATTTGCTGAAAAAAGAAGTTGCCATAATGTGGACGCCCTCTAAGCAAGCAAGTTTTGATTAACTCAAGAATAGCTTAGTGACAACACCGATTCTGAAGCTCCCTAACTTAAGTAAGGAATTTGAGGTTGTCACGAATGCTAGCACACTTTGCACTGGGATGTGTACTAATGCAAGAAGGTCATCCCGTAGCTTATTCCTCACAAAAACTAAAATCTCATGAGAGGAATTATGCCACCCATGACTTGGAACTGCTCATAGCAGGGATTCACGCCCTCAAACTTTGGCGATATTACTTGCTTGGTAAAAAGTTTTCTTTGATCAGAGTGTTGAGATAACAAGCTCAACACATGCGGACATTGATGATGGACCGCCTGGTTAGATGGATCCACACGTCTACACTTAGCACATTGGTGGTGATTATGACTCTCACATGGCCACTGACTCATTACTTATTATATTCAGGTTGTTACACCTATTTACAGCTAGCATAGTTATAGTGCCAGTCGACTATTGTAGTCGGTTATGCATTGTTTGACCTAGTAGGCCACTTTTCTTTATGTTGTATCTTATCTATACTTTGTGTACATTGTAAAGAGTGTAGAAGAAGAAGAAGAAACTAGCAAGAAAACGTTTTGGCCTCCATCTCTCTTCTTGTCTCTTGAGTGAGATTCTCCTTGTGCATTCTGTGTGTGTTCGGCGCAGCATCTTGAGCAAGTCCCCCCACCACGCGATTCTTAACATGGTATCAGAGCCGCGCCACTGAGAGAGGCTGATTTTGAAGGCTGAAGTGAAGGAGAAGAAGCAAGGTTTGAGCAAGCAAGCCATGGGTAAGAAGCTCTCCCATTCTTCCACTCTCTCTCTTGGATAGTGCCTGTGGAGGCACCGGAAGCAGGGTCGAGCAAAAATCTCAGATTGCAGTGAGATTTGGTGTGTGTGAAGAGCATTGTGTATTCTGCAAATAAGCCCTTTAAGCCTTGTCGGCAGTTATTTTGGGCATCTGAGGCCGTTTCAGGCCCCGTTTTAGAGCCGCAAGGTTGCGGACAGCAATTTCAAGGTACACTGTGACTTTGACTGTATTGACCGGAAGTGGGTGCACAGGTTACAGATTTTAGATTTGTAAGTTCAAAGGTGTTTACCAGCGAGTAAACACAAGGTTTATCTGCAAACTGGTTGTAGATTGCATGTATTGTTGAGCAGACAGTGAAAAAGGCTATCTCGTGTATTGCTGTGCACTACAGGTCGAGGGTTGCACGAAATTTTTTTGCTATTGGTATTAATTTTGTGATAATGGCAGAGAACACTGGAAGCCCCATCATTGAGAAGCTTGACAAGAACAACTACCCTTCATGAAAGTTCCGTGTCATGAACTTCCTTATTGGAAAAGGCCTCTACGAGTTTGTTTCAGGTGAAGAAAAGGAGCCGGAGGTGAGTGATCCTCCAACTGCAAAAGAGACAAAGGCACGGAAGGAATGGAATGCAAAAGATAAAAATTTCATATATTAGTTGTCTGCAGTAATTGATAATAATATATTGGGATGTATTAGAAATGCAAAGAATTCATATGTAGCTTGGACCATACTTGAAAGTATGTTTTCTGTAAATACAAAGGCACGAAAGATTCAACTCAAGCAAGAGTTGAATACATTGAAGAAAGGGAAGATGTCTATCAATGAGTATACACACTGAAGGTAAGGAGCATTGTAGATGCATTGGCAGCAATTGATGTAATGCCCGATGATGATGATTTGGTGTCGTCTATCTTGGGTGGACTTAACAATGAAAAGGCTTGGAAGTCTTTTGTAACTTCCGTATATGTCAAAAAGCCATTTCCAGATTTCGATGAGTTGGTCTCCCTTATGATCACTGAAGAGATCAACATGCAGAGTGAGACATCTGAAAGAAGTGGTGAACAGGTCCAGGATTTCTACTCCAGTTCAGGAAGGGGATGTGGCAGGTTCTCCTTAAGAGGTCGTGGTACAGGACGTGGTAGTGACAGCCAGCAAAATAGATTGAATCGGCAATTTGGAGATATGCAAGTTTCAAGAGGTTGTGGTAACTTTAGAGGTAGGGGGAGCTTTAGAGGAAGAGGTGGATGGCACAACAGAGGTTCTAACAACTCTGGTATTGTGTGTCACTACTGTGGCAAAATAGGTTATATTGCAGTCCAATGTTATGCTAAGAAAGATGATATCCGTAGTGGTAAGTTGTAGCAAGGAAACTATGCATCGTCTTCACGACAGAATGAAGACAAAAATGAACGTATGTTTGTTATGCAACATATGTTGAATGCTGTTAGAGGAAAGGAAACACATGATGATGTTTGGTATGTTGATTTAGGTGCATCCAACCATATGACCAACCATGCAGAATGGTTTGGAGAGATGCAGAATTTGCAAAATGCAGGTTATGTGCAGACGGGTGATGATTCATGCCACCCAATTTCACATGTTGGAAAAGTTCTCTTGTCCTTGCATGATGGTAAGAGAGAGAGTCTTTCACATGTATTACATGTGCCATCTATTACAAAGAACTTGGTGTCAGTTGGTCAGATGGTAGAGCAAGGGTTGCAAGTCAGATTTAATGCAAAGGGTTGCTTTGTAAAAGACTTCAATGACAAGTGCAGGTTAGTTGCAGAGGAAAGTAGAGTTGGACGTATGTTCACTCTGGATGCTGGAATTCCTACTATGAATGCTGCTATGTATGCTAAAGGAAAAGGTATTGTTGCACACATTGAAATTTGGCACAAACGCATTGGACATGAAAATGTACAAAGGCTGAAATTAATGCAGTCCAAAGGGTTGGTTACAGGTTTGCCTACATTTAGATTTGTAGAATTTCATAACGTATGCAAAGCATGTCAGTTTGGTAAGCAGGCAAGACAACCCTTTTCACATGACAAAGATGTAATCTAAAATATCCTTGATGTTGTGCATATAGACATTTGGGGGCCTACACAAAATGTATCTCTTGGAGGCAGTTCATACTTTGTCACATTCATTGATGATTGTTCTAGAAAGCTGTGGGTATATTTTATGAAGGAAAAGAGTGAAGCATTTGAGCACTTTAGAACTTTCAAGCCTGCAGTTGAAAGAGAAACAGGCTTGAAAGTAAAGTGCTTGAGGTCAGATGGAGGGGGAGAGTACCTCTCGAATGAGTTCAGTGATTTTCTGAGATCTCATGGGATAAAGAGACATTTCACATGCAGGTATACCCCATAGCAAAATGGGGTTGCAGAAAGGAAAAATAGGCATATTGCAGAAGTTGCACATGCTGTTCATATTGCTGGTAGTCCTTCTGCAACCCCATTTTGTAGTCCTTGGTTTGGGAGACTAAGGAGTAGCTCTACATCTTTAGGTGCATCTAGTAGCACTACAAGTAAAGACAAAGGAAAGAATAAAGTGTCAGATGGCATTGATGCAGTTCTTGATGGAGACTCTAGTGGCTGAGAGAGCTTGGATGATGAGCTTGGCATTCCTTGAGTGAGGACTCCAGGTGTGCAGACAGCACACGTCAATGCAAAGACTCCATTGAGTGATCTAGTGGTATGCAGGTCTAGCAGGGTGAGATACCCTGTTAAAAGATTTGGTTTTGAAGGTTATGCAGCTCACCATTATGCTTATATGGTGAAACTAGTTGAGGATGTTGAGCCCACTTATTTTGATGATGTTGTTGGTCATACTCATTGGGATGCAACAATGGATGAGGAGATGGCTGCATTAGAGGCCAATAAGACTGGAGATCTAGTATCATTGCCGAAAGGCAAGAAAGCTATTGGATGTAAGTGGGTTTATAAGACTAAGCACAATGCAGATGGTTCTATTAGTAGGTACAAAGCTAGGCTGGTTGCAAAAGGCTATGCCTAGACATATGGCATAGATTATGATGAAACCTTCAGTCCAATTGCTAGGTTGGCAACTGCCAGATGTGTGATTGCTTTGGGAGCAGCCAGAGGTTGCAGGTTGTAGAAAATGGATGTGAAGAATGCCTTCTTGCATGGTGATTTGCAGGAAGAAGTGTATATGGATCAGCCAGCAGGTTATGAAGATTTAAAGCATCCCACGTATGTGTGCACGTTGAAGAAGGCGCTCTATGGGCTCAAGCAAGCACCTAGAGCATGGTTTGACAAGATCAGAGAGAATCTTATCAATATTGGCTTCTATGTTTTTGATGCTGATCACTCACATTATGTGAGAAAGGGAGATGCAGGTTTGGTCATCATAGTCATCTATGTGGATGACTTGATTATTACAGGTGATAGTGATAGTGGGATTGCTGAAGTCAATGGTTTTTTGAAGAAGAAGTTTGAGATGAAGGATTTAGGTGAGCTAAGATACTTCCTTGGCATTGAGGTGATCAGATGTGATGATGGTATATGGCTCTCCCATAGACAGTATGGCTTGGATATGTTGTCCAAGTATGGTATGACAGCATGCAAACCACTTTCAATCCCATTGGAGCCGAATGTAAAGTTGAGTCTAATGTTGGGGATGAGATAGAAGACCCTACTATGTTCAGCAGGATAGTGGGGAGTTTGATCTACATGACCATTACAAGGCCAGAATTGAGCTACGATGTTGGTCTTGTGAGTGAGTTTATGCAAGTACCTAGAAAGCCACATTTGGATGCAGTCAGACGCATATTGAGATATGTGAAGTCCACATTACATTATGGACTTTTCTATGAGGTAGGTACAGATGTACAGGTGTTTTGATGCGCAAAAGTAGATTGGGCTGGTAGTATGTCTGATATAAGATCTACCAGC
Organism: Lygodium microphyllum; assembly: GCF_053477565.2. Classification (NCBI taxonomy): domain Eukaryota; kingdom Viridiplantae; phylum Streptophyta; class Polypodiopsida; order Schizaeales; family Lygodiaceae; genus Lygodium; species Lygodium microphyllum. The sequence goes on from NC_141137.1 coordinate 180,592,687, forward strand.
GGGGATACACGCTCTCTCTTGGTAGTGTAGCAGTTTCTTGGAGCAGCAAAAAGCAATCTACAATTGCTTTGTCGAGTACAGAGGCTGAGTATAGAGGTGCTGTTGTTGCAACATGTGAGGTAGTATGGCTGCAAAAGTTATTGGCTGATTTAGATGTGTAGGTGGAAGGTGTAGTTGTCATTTATTGTGACAACATGAGCAGTATACAGTTGGCTAGGAACCCTGTGTTCCATGCGAGAACAAAACATATTGAGATACACTACCACTTTGTGAGAGAGAATGTACTAGCAGGTGAGATTGACTTGGTGTATGTCAGCACACAGGATCAGATAGCTCACATCTTCACGAAGGCATTGGGTACAGAGAAGCTTCAAAAGTTTCGAAGCTTACTTGGAGTTGCAGAGATGTAGTTGACTTGAGGGGGAGTGTTGAGATGACAAGCTCAACACATGCGAACATTGATGATGGACCACCTAGTTAGATGGGTCCACACATCTACACTTAGCATGTTGGTGGTAATTATGACTCTCACATGGCCACTGACTCATTACTTATTATATTCAGGTTGTTACACCTATTTGCAACTGGCATAGTCATAGCACCAGTCGACTAGTGTAGTTGATTATGCATTATTTGACTTAGTAAGCCACTTTCCTTTATGTTGTATCTTCTCTATACTTTGTGTACATTGTAAAGAGTGTGGAAGAAGAAGAAGAAACTAGAAAGAAAACGTTTTGGCCTCCATCTCTCTTCTTGTCTCTTGAGTGAGCTTCTCCTTGTGCATTCTGTGTGTATTCAGCGCAGCATCTTGAGCAAGTCCCCCCACCATGCGATTCTTGACACACAGACCATAAGAGCCGACCTCAACATGAGGCAACATTGTTGGATTGAAGTTCTATAGGAGTATGATTTTGAGATAAGGTATCGACTCGGCAAAAATAATGTGGTTTTTGATGCTCTAAGTCGCAAGGCATTCCTCAACTCTCTTATCATGGAGGAACCCTCAATTGCCGAATCTTTGGCAACTATGGTGTCAATGCCTAGCAACCCTATTCTTGAACTAGCCAAGGAGGAAGCTAGCCATGATTCGGAATATCTGGTGATGATAGATGAAATTTTGGAAAAGGACCAAAACCCAAAACTTAAGGTCAAATATCAAGAATTCTCCATCAATGAGGGACTTGTCTATTTCAGGACAAGATTATGCATACCCTCTAGCAAGAAATTCAAACAGAGAATACTTTGGGAGGCACATGACTCCCCCTTTTCAGGCCATCCTAGATATGTCAAAACCCTCAATACGGTCAGAAAAAGATACCATTAGGGAAGGGTTAAGGGTGATGCGCTTAAATACATCATGGAATGTTTTTCTTGCCAACGCATCAAGGCAGAGCATGTCAAGATGCCTGGGAAACTGCAACCTCTCAACATCCCCCAAATGCAGTGGGAATTGATCAGCATGGATTTTGTTGTTGGGTTACCCTCAATGCAAGGGGGCTATAACTCAATTATGGTTATAGTAGATATGCTCACCAAGGTTGCACACCTCATTCCAGCCAAGACAAATTATAAAGCTTCAAATATTGCCAAATTGTTCATCAAGGAGATATTTAGGCTCCATGGGTTGCCTAGAATCCCTCTTCATGTCTCACTTCTGGAGAGGGATATTTGGGGCCATTGGGACTCAAATCTATTTTAATATATCCTATCGCCCTCAAAATGACGGTCAAATAGAGAGGGTCAATCAAATAATTGAAGACATCCTTATAGCTTATTGTTGTCGCGAACCCAAGAAATGGATTCAATATCTACCATTAGTAGAGTTTGCCTATAATGCTTCCTACTAGCAAAGCATCCAAATGACACCTTTTCCAGCATTATATGGGCATGATTTCCGCACCCCATTGAACTTCTCAGATCCTACCTTAAGAGTAGAAGCTTCTAAGGAAATGCTCGAGGAAATGGATGAGCATGTTAAGATTGTCAAACAAGACATTAGAGCCGCAAGGATAGGCAGAAAGCCTGTGTAGATATAAATAGACAAGAGTGACTCTTCAATGAGGGAGACATGGTTTTTATTCGTGTACGGCCCAAGAGGATTTCCTTGTCATTGGGGGAATTTAAAAAATTGAGTCCAAGGTATTGCGGACCCTACAGGATCCTCAAATTCCTTGAGCCCAATGCCTACAAACTCCAACTCCCTGAGATTGTAAAGGTTCACAATGTATTTCACGTTAGCCTGCTAAAGAAATATGTATCAAATCCTAGCCATATACTCAACGATCAACAAGTTGTAATGCCAAGCCAAGGAGTCCTTGAGCTTTGGCCATCTAGAATTGTGGACATTCAAGAAAATAGATTTTTGAGGAGTAGAATCCTCAAGGAGCACGTCATTCAATGGAAGGACTTTCCAAAAGAAGATGCCACATGGATTGATGAGAGTACTCTCAACCAACAATACCCCCAATTCCTTTCGAGATGAGGACATATCAATCCCCTTAAGGGGGGAAGAATGTGACAGTCCCACTATAAGACTCCCCTCCCCCCCTTAATGATTTTTTTTTGAAAAAAAAGAATTAACCCCCTGATTACGCCACCAATTAGCGGACAACATGAGAGGAGGGGGGCTATCGTGTGGATCGAGGTGGCAAGGGGGGGTTTTTGCCACGTGATGAGGAGGTGGCAGGAGGGGGGGATTGTTGCGTGCTAGGAAGGGCAGGGGGCTATCGCGCGCCCTGGAGGTGGCAAGGGGAGGCTGCCACGTGCCATGAGAAGAGGAGGGAGAGCTGTTGAGATATCGAGCTCCACTCGTGATACGCCAAGGTGACCATTGTGTATTTATGTCACCGACTTGTCAGTTGCAGATGCGGTTGGTACACCGCCCATGAATAATAGCCACATGATAGCTATCCTTATCTACTCTAGTTCGTGGCTCAGTTAGTATGCCACCTTAGTTAGTTGAGTTTGGTTTGAGACCTATATCTAGGGTTCTTCTATTTCTCTTTGTACTTGAGTTCTTTTGGCTTACACACAACTAAGAAGAGAAAAACGTTTTCAGCCTCCATCTCTGTGTGTCTTCCCCCATTGTGCAAGCGAGAAAGCTTCAAGCGAGACTCCTTCCTTCTCTCCCACAATCTTGACATGCTATCAAAGCCTTGTTCGTGGTAAGGAGCTCAAGAAAGCAAGCCAAGCTCGCGGTGTTCTGGTAAGAGGAGCAGTGTTGCTTTCATTTTCTGTTTTGGGAGCAGATCTTTGCAGGCAGCACAACCGGAAATTGCAGGAGTGCATTGTGTCAGGTTGAGACGCCCTTCGCAGTGAAGCAAGAGGGCAGTATATATTGCGGGACAGGGCTTTAGCCCTTGGCGACCCTGTTTTTTTTATTTGAGGCCATTTCGGGGCCTGTTTTGGAGGCGGAAGTTTTCTGCACGCACTCAAGAGAAAGCCCTGTTTTATGCTGTGCGACCACTGTTCTACAGGTTGGTGAAAAGTTACCACAGAAATTGCATGGTATGCTTGTGTGCAGAGACATTGGGTTACAGAATCATCCTTGGTTCCTGTTTATGCAAAATCGTCACTAGGAAGTGACTGTGTGGTCAAATACCACTTTCGCCAGTTTTGCAGATTTTCCCTTGTGAGGGTGAAGCTGTGGTTTTTGCAGTGACAGAATTTTTTGCAGTCTTCTGTAATGGCATCTGATTCTCTTTCCCAAATTGTCACTGAAAAGCTTGACAAGAACAACTTCCAAGCATGGAAGTTTAGAATGACGAATTTCCTTATGGGAAAAGGATATTGGGTATTTGTTGCAGGAAATGAAAAAGAACCAGTTCTTCCTGATGTTCCCAATCAACAGCAAATGCAGGCATTCAAAGCATGGCATGAGAGAGCCAGGAAAGTTATGTACTGGCTGTCTATCAGTATTTCAGACTCTATGATTGTGCATATTCAGGATGCAAGTACGCCAAAGGAGGCATGGGATACTTTGTCAAAAATGTATAGCACAAATACGCAAGCCAGGAAAATGCAGCTCAAGCAAGAGTTGCATAATGTGCAGAGAGAAAGTATGAGCATCAACGACTACCACATGAAGGTGAAGAAGATTCCAGATGCACTTGCTTCCATTGGGTCGCCAGTGGAAGATGATGATTTAGTTTCCGTGACCTTGAATGGTCTAGGAAAGGATTATGCACAGTTTCGGACATCCATTTCAGTTCGTGAAAGATTTCCTGATTTTGAGGAGTTGATTGCTCTTCTAATTTCTGAGGAGCAGAGAAATGGTGGTGCATCTTCTTCAGGAGGAACTTCAAAAGAAGCTGTCTTCTACTCAAATGCTGGAAGAGGTAGAGGCAGAGGTAGAGGAGGCCGATTTGGAGGCCGTGGTAGAAATCAGAATATGTAGCAAACTCAAGAAAACCAGTCCTATGGAGGAGGACGTGGTAACTCTAGAGGCAGGGGGAGCCAAAGAGGTCGTGGTGGATGGCAAAGAGGCCAAAATGCAAACAGTAATGTTGAATGCTACTATTGTGGTAAAATGGGCCATATGGCTAAAGACTGCTATAAAAAGCAGAATGACATCATGAATGGAAAACTGCAACAAGGGAATTATGCATCTTCTAGCAGACAGGGTGATGACAGAAATGAGCATTTGTTCATGGTGCAGCACATGAACAATTCTATGACAAGTGCAGAAGAAAGCAATGATGAATGGTATGTTGACTCAGGTGCATCAAACCACATGACAGGTCATGCAGAATGGATGGAGGATGCAAGGAAAATGGAAAAACCAGGATTTGTGGAGATTGGTGATGATACTGCACATCCTATTGTGCAGATTGGAAAAATTCCATTGTCTATGCAGGATGGGAAAAAGAAATACTTGTCTAATGTATTTCATGTCCCGAATATCACCAAGAATCTGGTTTCTGTCGGTCAAATGGTTGAGCAGGGCTTGCAGGTCAGATTTAATCCTCATGGATGCTTTGTTGAGGATATGAAAAATAAAGGTCGCTTGATAGCAAAAGGAAAGAAGAAGGGCAGAATGTTTACATTGGATGCAGACATGTCTGAATTGAGTGCAGCAATGTTTGCACATGGGACCGGTGTAGTTGCAGATATTGATATCTGGCATAAACGCATTGGTCATGTTAATGTACAGCGACTTAAATCAATGCAGGCCCAAAATATTGTTGCAGGTTTGCCAAAATTCAAGGTTGCAGAAATGCATAAGGTATGTGAAGCCTTTCAGTTTGGAAAACAGGCAAGGAAACCATTTCCTAGACATGTTCAAGAGAGTAAGAAGCCATTGGAATTAATCCACTCTGATGTGTGGACTACTAAAGCTGCATCTCTTGGAGGCTGTCATTATTTTGTCACGTTTAGTGATGACTATAGCAGAAAAGTTTGGGTGTATTTTATGAAAAAGAAAAGTGAAGTTTTTGGGCATTTCAAAACCCTTAAAGCTATGGCTAAAAAAGAAACAGGTCTGCAAATAAAATGCCTAAGGACAGATGGAGGGGGAGAGTACCTCTCAAATGAGTTTGCAAAGTTCTTGCAGGAGCATGGCATAAAGCAGCAATATTCATGCAGTTATACCCCACAACAAAATGGAATTGCAGAAAGGAAAAACAGGCATATTGGAGAGGTATCTCGTGCCATGCTCAATGAAAAAGACTTGCCAGATTTTTATTGGGCTGAAGCAGTTGCTACAGCAGTCTATTAGTAACGAACAGGACTCCCACTGCAGCAATACATGGGATGACTCCAGAGGAGAGGTATACTGGTAGGAAACCAGATATTTCTCATTTGAAACTTTTTGGTTGCATTGCCTATGTACATGTGCCAGATGAGTTGAGATCCAAGTTGGATCCAAAAGCTGAGAAGTGCATCTTTATTGGTTACTCTCTGCAGCAAAAAGGGTATAGATGCTATAACCCTTCTACTCGTAAGTTTACAGTGAGCAGGGATGTTGTTTTTGATGAGATGAGTAGCTGGTATAAACCAATAAATGTGATTGATGATATAGATGCACAGAATGGTAATGCTGCACAAAATTTACAGCAGCAGTCACAAAATATTAGTGGACCTGGAGCGTCCTCTAGTATTGGTTCACATTCTTCGCCATGGACAGGTAGATTGAGATCAAGAGAATCTTCTCAAAGTAATGCAGATAGTGGTATGCAGGTATCACGAAAAGGAAAAGAGAAGGTTGATCAGCCCATGTTTGATGTGAATGCAGGTCACTCTTATGTGGATGGTGAATCCAGTGGCTCAGAACAGAGCATTGATGATGAGTTGGGTATTCCTTCTATTGTTACACCTGGAGTAAGGAAGACCAGGGATGTTTTGAGAGCACCTGGGAGTGAACCTACTTTGCGCAGGTCTACGAGAACTAGGTATCCTGTGGATAGGCTGAAATATGATGGATTTACAGCCACTCACTATGCATATATGGTGAAGGTGATACAGGAACCAGAACCCACTTCTTTTGAGCAAGCTATGGGAAAAGAAAAATGGGAGAAAGCCATGGATGAAGAAATGGATGCCTTGGAAGCAAATGCTACATGGGAGTTAGTACCTTTGCCTAAAGGTAAGAATGCAATTGGCTGTAAGTGGGTTTATAAGGTGAAGCACAATGCAGATGGTTCTGTGAACAGATACAAGGCAAGATTAGTAGTCAAGGGGTATGCACAAACATATGGCATTGACTATGAAGAAACATTCAGTCGAGTTGCAAGGATGGCAACTGTAAGAGCAGTCATTGCTTTGGCTGCATCAAAGGGATGGTCTTTACATCAGATGGATGTAAAGAATGCCTTCTTGCATGGTGATTTGCAAGAAGAGGTCTATATGGAGCAGCCACCAAGTTATGTGCATGCTGTTCATCCTGAGTTTGTTTGCAGGTTGAAGAAAGCCTTGTATGGATTGAAGCAAGTACCTAGAGCATGGTCTGACAAGATAGGACAGTATCTTGTCACTATTGGCTTTCAGATTTCCAAGGCAGATTTCTCACTTTATGTGAGAAAAATAGAGAAAGGTATCATGCTACTTGTCATTTATGTTGATGATTTGATTATGACAGGTGACAGTGATGAAGATATCCTTCATGTGAAAATGCTATTGAAGCAGAAGTTTGAGATGAAGGATTTGGGAGAGCTGCGTTATTTCTTGGGCATTGAGGTGATTAGATCACCAAGTGGGATACAGCTTTTGCAGAGGCAATATGGATTGGACATGCTGTCCAAATATGGGATGACAGGCTGTAAGCCTATTTCAGTTCCTTTGGAGCAGAATGTGAAGCTGAGCACAGATGCAGGTGAGCTTCTAGAAGACCCTACTATATACAGACGCATAGTAGGAAGTTTGATTTATATGACTATTACCAGGCCAGATTTGAGCTATGCTGTTGGACTGGTAAGTCAGTTTATGCAGGCTCCAAGGAAACCACATTTGGATGCGGCTAGACGCATACTTAGGTATGTGAAGTCCACATTGCAGTATGGACTATTTTATGAGACTGGGGTTCAGATACAGTTGCATGGATACACTGATGCTGATTGGGCTGGTAGTATTTCTGATAGAAGATCTACCAGTGGATATGTGTTCTCTTTTGGGAGTGCTGCAGTCACTTGGAGCAGCAAGAAACAGCCTACAGTTGCCTTGTCGAGCACAGAAGCTGAGTACAGGGGTGCAGCAATGGCTGCATGTGAGGTAGCTTGGTTGCATAAGCTACATTATGATATACATCAGTCTACAGATGGGCCAGTTGTCATTTATTGTGACAACATGAGTAGTATACACTTGGCAAATAACCCAGTCTATCATGCTAGAACAAAGCACATTGAGGTGCATTATCACTATGTGCGAGAGAGGGTTTTACTAGGTCTTATTGATCTAGTTTATGTCAGCACAGAGGATCAGGTAGCTAACATATTCACGAAGGCATTGGGCGCAGAGAAGCTGCGCAAGTTCAGAGACCTGCTTGGTGTGCAGGAATTGGGATTGAGCTCGAGGGGGAGTGTTGAGATATCGAGCTCCACTCGTGATACGCCAGGGTGACCATTGTGTATTTATGTCACCGACTTGTCAGTTGCAGATGCGGTTGGTACACCGCCCATGAATAATAGCCACATGATAGCTATCCTTATCTACTCTAGTTCGTGGCTCAGTTAGTATTCCACCTTAGTTAGTTAAGTTTGGTTTGAGTCCTATATCTAGGGTTCTTCTATTTCTCTTTGTACTTGAGTTCTTTTGGCTTACACACAACTAAGAAGAGAAAAACGTTTTCAGCCTCCATCTCTGTGTGTCTTCCCCCATTGTGCAAGCGAGAAAGCTTCAAGCGAGACTCCTTCCTTCTCTCCCACAATCTTGACAAGAGCCTCCATTACAGATTCCTTTCCCCCTCAATTACCTATAAAAACCACCAAAGGGTAGAGAAGGAGGGCACGACTTGTTGTTGCTCAGTAGAGAAGAAGAGAGGAATAAGAAGGAGAGGGAGAGAGTGAGTAGAGAAGAAGAGGGAAATAAGAAGGAGAGGGAGAGAGTGGATAGAGAAGAAGAGAGGAATAATAAAAAGAGGGAGAGAGACAGTAGAGAAGAAGAGGGGAAGAAGAAGGAGAGGGAGATAGTGAGTAGATAAGAAGAGAGGGAGAGAGAGGGTAGAGAAGAAGAGGGGAATAAGAAGGAGAGGGAGAGTGTGAGTAGAGAAGAAGAGAGGAATAAGAAGAAGAGGGAGAGAGTGGGTAGAGAAGAAGAGAGGAATAAGAAGAAGAGGGAGAGAGAGGGTAGAGAAGAAGAGGGGAATAAGAAGGAGAGGGAGAGAGAGAGTGGAGAGAAAGAGAAGAATAAGAAGAAAGGGGGAGCGAGAGGAGAAGAAGAAGAGAAGAAAAAGGAGGATAAGAGAAGAGAGATAGAGAGAGAGAGAAGGAAATTGTATCTTTTTCTTCCCTCGTTGACGAAATCAGAGCTCGCCGTCTCTCTTTCCTTTTCCTCCCTTGGAGAAGAGCCTCGCAGACTAGTCCCTTCCGCGAGGAGCCGTCTCTTCCGCAATCTAGGTGCGTAGCCGCGAAGCACAAGCCAAATAATACGATGCCTCCCAAACAAAGTAAGGTCCAACCAAACACGAATGCCTCCTCAACCAATGGAGCCATGGGGCAAGGAACCACATCACTTGGTAATTAGGTGCATTCCATTCACCCTACCACCCTGATGGGGAGTCTTAAGGACATAGGCCGGCTTCATTGGAAATGGAAAACTATTCGACAAAAGTCTTTCATAACTAACCACCATTTAGTTTACATCATTTTATAATATTGGAAATCGTGTATTTATGCATGCAAAAGAAGAAGCCGGGACCTTATTGATTATGCTCCTAATACTTCAGATTATGCACTAATCTTGGCATTCTTAAAAATGGGTTGTTGAAACACACATGCATATTTGTCAATTAAGTAGAAATAGTACTTTTTTTTCACAAACTTGTGAAATTGGAAAGATAGAAGTGAGGGTTTGAATCAATTACATGAAATTCTTGAATTGCTATGATAATGTTTAAGTATATCTAGACCATTGCAAGACTAAAATAGGTATCCGACTCCTATAAACTTTCAGGGGGAGTGTTCATTTTTTGCCTTAGGACTGATAGCTTCACGTCCTCCGCCCTAGGAATATATATATATACTTATGCAAGTCTCTATTTGTGTTTGTCATAAGTGCATCGAAATGAATTCCCAAAAGCAAAGGCCTACTTTGCAGCGTTGTATTGTCTAGGAAAGCTATGCCTCCAAATTGTGTGGCATCATGATCAATCTAGTTGCGCTGCTAGGGATTCATCTTGAAGATAACTATCAACCGCACTTATGAAATACAAAAATTTGTTCAAGAGCCATTCAATATAAATGAACCCTATACACGCAAGGATAGGGTTCAACTCAACTTATTTAGGGTTTCAAAGAAACTAAGCCAATCTAGGGTTACTTCATAGGGAGATGGAACGAAGAGATTCCCTACCCTTTAGAGGATATCGAAAATTACCGCTAAGGCATGAAGGACAACATTTGGGTCAAGAGAGGGACCCACCTTAGCAGATGTCTCGAGCTCTCACTTGCACCTTTGTTTGTGCTTGTAAATTTAGAAACACTATTTCTAAATTTAAAGATTGTGTAACCCCAAACTCATAAATAACTAGAGTGAATCAGGTGGAACTTTTGGAGAGCATGCCAAACCACCCCTAGATGGCCGTCAACCCTAGCCAAGGGGATTCTAAATAGCCGTGATGGGAACATGGACCAAACCTGCCACGAGAGGTCTCTCCACGGATTGGTTTGAACATAGGAGGACACTTGGATGCTAGGGGAGGCTCTAGTTGTACATTCCCTACCTCCGGGCCCTACTCAAACAATCAGCGTGACTTGGAATAGATTTTTGAGGGGCCCTTTTACTAGTGCAGAGTGGAAACTTTGTGGAATTAAAGTGCATCCTTACGGATTGCGAATATTGTCATTTTTTAACAAGACTTGTAATTTTGATCATTTTTTAATATTAAGTACTTCCAAGGAAACTTTTCAAATTTGTTTTTGTGTCAATGCCATAAGATTAGGTGAATGAACCATGTCCCTAAAAAGGTTTAATTAAGGGAGCTATTTTTACATGTCACACTTAAAAGTGATAGAACTAATTAGAAAACTAAAGTACGCCAAATGAGGGAAGCGGGAGGGCGGAACCCTCAATGGGTCTGTCCTACAGTAGAGTGGTCGCAAAGAACTGGGAGGCTTCTCACAAGGTCTTACTGACAACCGATGCTTAGAAATCGTTAGGTTAGAACCCCGATTCATGCCGTTTTAGGGGACTGAAATGGGACTATGCCCTATGGGCAGAGAGGTGGAGTGCCGCATCCTTCTCACTTCCCATTCTTTGTGAACCAAGTGTGGCATGGTTCTACTTTGGTTGGGTATCTCTGTGTAAAGTAGGATGTCCAATACCTAATGCTAGAATGCTGTTAGGAGACCTTGGCCACTAGGGACTCAAGTTTCAGGTCGATCCTAGTGGGTTCGGCCGCAAACATTCTGTTGCGAGGCGGACTCGAGGAATCCTAGGCAAAAAACCCCGTGACATTCCATGGGAGTGCTGGGCAGCATCACTTAGACTAGTCTCTCAATGGACCGCTAAAAACATTCTTGGATAGCCAATAGGCGGGCACGTTACACACAACATCTCCGCTAACTAATGTCTCTTGAATAGTGGCATCATAACACCTATATGCCTTCTTCTATTGTTCCAAATAACCAATAAAGACTGACTAATATGCTTTCAAATCTAGCTTCTTCCTCTTCTCATGAGGGATGTGCACATAAACAAGGCAGCCGAATACTTTCATGTGACCCATATCATGCTTGTAGCCATAGAGCTTTTGAAATGGTGTCATATCATGAATACCTACAGTGAGAGTCCCGTTCAAGTTATACATGACTATCATAACAGTCTCAGCCCAATAATAGAGTGGCATCTTCTTCTCATTCATCATGGCACGAGCAACTTCCATTAAGACCCTGTTTTTTCGTTTATCTACCTCATTCTGCTGTGGATTGTAGCTGCATGTAAGCTCCCTATGTACGCCATTTTTAGCCAAAAATTTGTCAAACTCATTTGACGCATACTCCCCACCACTGTCAAATCTCAAACAAGAGATATAGCAATCAAATTCCTTTTCAACGTGCTACTTAAATTATTGAAAAAAATCTAAGACCTCATTTTGTTTTCATTATATAAACCCAAGTATAGCAATTGAATTCGTCAATGAATGTCACATAATACTTAGAGTCTCCCATATATGCATTATGGGCTGGCCCCCATACATTAGAGTGAACCAATTGTAGTGGTTGCTTACTATTTCTTACATGCTTGTGACAAATGGCAACCTTGGTTGTTTACCAAACAGATAAGTATCGTAGACATGACCAATATCCGTGTAAGAAAACTTGGGTAGATCTATAACAAGTTGTTTCTTCTACATCATTTGCAGCCACTGCAGATTAACATGCCCACTCTTTTATGCCATATTTCTAAATCTCTAACTGTGCCAGAGCCATGGTTAAATATGGCTAATTTTAATTGTTGCAAAATGGCATCAAGAGTAAACATCCTACCATTCTTATGACCACGAGAAATCAATTTTCAACCATTACCAAACTCCACAATGAAGCAACCATACTTATTAAACCTAACCTACAAATTATTCTCAGTCATCTAGCCTAGAGACAATAGAGTTTTAGTAATTGATGGGACATGCAATACATCATGTAAGTTCTTCTTCTTGCCATCATGGATTACCAAATGAACTTTGCCTTTATGTTCAATGCTATGCTGCATGTCATCCCCTATGCATACATAGGCATTCCTCTCAGGCACCATGTCAATAAACCAATCACCACCATGAGGGGTCATATGATTTGATGCCCCCAAATCAATATACTAAATAGCATCCTCAGTAGATTTCTGAGCAGCCCTGCCTTTCACATATGCCATGGCAAGCAGTCTATCCCTAGAAGCATCATCTGTCTAACTGGACGATGCATAATGTCCATGTTGCTTGCCCTACTTCTTCCAGTAGTCCTTGGCAATATGACCATACTTTCAACAGTAGTGACAATCCTTATCCTTATTAGGATTGTTAGATGGACGCCGCTGCTTTCAAGAGCCTTTGCCTCTAGGCCTAGATCTCCCTTGCCTTTGAAATTTCCACCTCCTCTTGCATTTGAACCCTGTTGGTTATTATTTCCATAAGATACATTTTGTTGGCCTCCTCTGCTAGAACCATAACATCTAGCATGGCTACCACATCCTCATTGAAATAAAAGACAACATCCTTACTCTTGGAGCTTCTAGAGCATGTAGCCAAGCCAAGTTTAACTTTCTCATGAATAAGCAATGCAACAAGCTCATTGAAATCTAGCATTTTAGCCCGCACAGATATGGAAGTATCAAATGACTTATATTCAGATCCCAAGCCATGTAATGTCACTGCAACCATGTTTTCATACTCAACCTGTGTGCCAATGGATGCTAGCTAATTAACTATCTATTGTAATCAGGATATTTCAGCCCATTAACATCTCAAAACCATCCACAAACATGTGGCATAACCTGTAGATACATTAGTCAACACATAGTCTATGTAGTTGTTGTAACTTTGTATCATGCAACCTTACTGCAGTCAACCAAACATGCAGTTTGAAATCTATAGATTGTCAAACTAACAGCTCTTTCAAGACCAAAACAAGATGTATACATGTCATACATGCTCCAAAAACTCTGAGACATCTACTAGTACATGTGGGAGTCCATACGTGATCATGCGGGCACAGTTCAATGCATATACATCAAGTACAAGTGTTAAATACCTTCCTTGTAGGTTGTAGTCAGCCAATACTCAATCAAACCAAGTTAAATAGATCCAAAAGACCATCAAGCTGAGCTTCACAAGTAAGAAAGAGCTAAAGGGCTAGACGACAAGCCGAAATTATTGGAAGGTATTCTCCTTAAGGAGCAATACAATATCCCTACAAGAAAGGTGTCTTACCAACCCTAGTTCTACGAGTAGTTCTTTAGGAGGAGGAGAAATATCTAGTACTTACCCTCTCCTAATTGGTTAGCCCACTTCAAGTGGGGTAATAGTTTCAATAGTTTAGAGAATCTTAGTGAATCTGATCATCATAATAGTACAACCTATCGCAATCCCTGTAATGATTCCAAACTTGCTAGCCTTAGGATTCCCTCTACCCATTTTTAATGGGTTAGTAGAGAAAGATATAGAGCTCCAAATTAATGAGTTCCAAAAGTTAATGTTTAATTGTCAAATCCAAGTTGAAGGACATCTAATGATGTTCTTTAATGACTCTGAAAAGATGAGTTGTAGTATGGTATCACAGCCTAGAACATTCAAGGATACACCAAGAAATAGAAAGAAGTGTTTGGTAAATTACAAACTTATATTACCATTCCAGCCCCACTGCTCAACTACAATACTTTTTGCACGAGTTGGACTTTAAATATCCTAGTGCAATTGAAGAGTGCTCATGCTGACATTGATATGGTTGTTACATGATTAGAGGAGGTAGAGTCACAATTAGAGGTGGCATACGCTTCTATGGCATGCTTGGTTTTGAGTTTAGGGCTTGGAAATAATTTGGTATTGACCACTAAAATTTAAGGAACACCCATGACCAATTTGAATGGGAGAGGAAGCATAATGTAAAGTGTGCTTATGTTACCAATTCCTCCCTTTAATGCGACTATGCCAACAACTAGCCAAATAACTCAACTATATAATGGAAGCCAAATGACAAACCCTAATTTCCTTCCAATTACTTAGCAACAATTGATCCCTAATCAGTTGGTTAGATTGATTGAACAAGTAGATGATCGTAGCTATGAGTCTAGTGCATCAAATGTTCTTGGTGAAGTCCAGGACATAATGAAGCATTATACCAATATAATAACGGAATAGTATAGACAAATAATTGTAGATGTTAATTTCCTAATGAAGCGGTAGAACTTGATAGAAATTGGATGCCTTGAAGAGGATGGTCCATCAAGATTCAATTGTGAGTGGTGTGGCAGTTGGCACTTTTCGAGAAACTACCATGATGTCAAGTGTGACATATGTGGGAAGTCTAGTCATTTAGCTAGTACTTGAGGGAGTAAGATCAACTCTCTTCAGCAAGGGAGTAAGCAGCCAAGTCGAATAAATCATGGAGTATAAGGGAACAACCTTTAGCAAGATGAAGGACTGAAAAAAATATTGCAAAGAAGAAAGGATACCATGGAGGAGTTGCCCAATGGTAGTGGTGGTGCCAGATTATCAAAGCTGTGCATGTTAACACCACTGAGGGTTCCAATTTGCAATCCATTACAAGAGGAAAAAAGGTTAAAGAATGTGACAGGGATAATACAAAACCTATTGAGACAAACCCTAAATAGGATGATAAGGGGACCAAAGAATAAGGTAAAGGCTAAGAGAGAGACACCAAAGCCTATTTAGTGCGACCAAGAGAAAGAATGGTCTTGCAAGAGAAGAGAACCATTCCTAGATATCATGAATTTGATTTAGAGAGTTCTCTTTGCAAGGAAAAGCTTGACATGAATCTTTTGCGATTGATCAAGTTATCTCTAGTAGTGCATAAAGAGTTCAAGAATATTCTTTGCATTGGGTTTATCCTTGAGCCGTTGGGAATAGCTTAGCTAGGAAAAGATGTCAAGATTGTGGGAGAGAAGGAAGGAGTCTCGCTTGAAGCTTTCTTGCTTGCACAATGGGGGAAGACACATAAGGGTGGAGGCTGAAAACAGTTTTCCTCTTCTTAGTTGTGTAAGCCAAAAGAACTCAAGTACAAAGAAATAGAAGAACCCTCTATATGGGTCTCAAACCAAACTCAACTAACTAAGGTGGCATATTAACTGAGCCACGAACTAGAGTAGATAAGGATAGCTATCATGTAGCTATTATTCATGGGCGGTGTACCAACCGCGTCTGCAACTGACAAGTCGGTGACATAAATACACAACAGTCACCCTGGCGTATCACAAGTGGAGCTCGATATCTCAACACTCCCCCTCGAGCTTAATCCCAATTCCTGTACACCAAGCAGGTCTCTGAACTTGCGCAGCTTCTCTGTGCCCAATGCCTTCGTGAATATGTCAGCTACCTGATCCTTTGTGCTGACATAAACTAGATCAATAAGACCTAGTAAAACCCTCTCTCGCACATAGTGATAATGCACCTCAATGTGCTTTGTTCTACCATGATAGACTGGGTTATTTGCCAAGTGTATACTACTCATGTTGTCACAATAAATGACAAGTGGTCCATCTGTAGACTGATGCATATCATAAAGTAGCTTATGCAACCAAGCTACCTCACATGCAGCCATTGCTGCACCCCTGTACTCAGCCTCTGTGCTCGACAAGGCAACTGTAGGCTATTTCTTACTGCTTCAAGTGACTGCAGCACTCCCAAAAGAGAACACATATCCACTAGTAGATCGTCTATCAGAAATACTACCAGCCCAATCAGCATCATTGTATCCATGCAACTGTATTTGAACCCCAGTATCATAAAATAGTCCATACTGCAATGTGGACTTCACATACCTGAGTATGCGTCTAGCCGCATCCAAATGTGGTTTCCTTGGAGCCTGCATAAACTGACTTACCAATCCAACAGCATAGCTCAAATCTGGCCTAGTAATAGTCATATAAATCAAACTTCCTACTATGCGTCTGTACATAGTAGGGTCTTCTAGAAGCTCACCTGCATCTGTGCTCAGCTTCACATTCTGCTCCAAAGGAACTGAAATAGGCTTACAGCATGTCATCCCATATTTGGACAGCATGTCCAATCCGTACTGCCTCTGCAAGAGCTGTATCCCACTTGGTGATCTAATCACCTCAATGCCCAAGAAATAACGCAGCTCTCCCAAATCCTTCATCTCAAACTTCTGCTTCAATAGCATTTTCACATGAAGGATATCTTCATCACTGTCACCTGTCATAATCAAATCATCAACATAAATGACAAGTAGCATAATACCTTTCTCTGTTTTTCTCATATAAAGTGAGAAATCTGCCTTGGAAATCTGAAAGCCAATAGTGACAAGATACTGTCCTATCTTGTCAGACCATGCTCTAGGTGCTTGCTTCAAGCCATACAAGGCTTTCTTCAACCTGCAAACAAACTCAGGATGAACAGCATGCACATAACCTGGTGGCTGCTCCATATAGACCTCTTCTTGCAAATCACCACGCAAGAAGGCATTCTTTACATCCATCTGATGTAAAGACCATCCCTTTGATGCAGCCATAGCAATGACTGCTCTTACAGTTGCCATCCTTGCAACTGGACTGAATGTTTCTTCATAGTCAATGCCATATGTTTGTGCATACCCCTTGACTACTAATCTTGCCTTGTATCTGTTCACAGAACCATCTGCATTGTGCTTCACCTTATAAACCCACTTACAGCCAATTGCATTCTTACCTTTAGGCAAAGGTACTAACTCCCATGTAGCATTTGCTTCCAAGGCATCCATTTCTTCATCCATGGCTTTCTCCCATTTTTCTTTTCCCATGGCTTGCTCAAAAGATGTGGGTTCTGGTTCCTGTATCACTTTGACCATATATGCATAGTGAATGGCTGTAAATCCATCATATTTCAGCCTATCCACAGGATACCTAGCTCTCGTAGACCTGCGCAAAGTAGGTTCACTCCCAGGTGCTCTCAAAACATCCCTGGTCTTCCTTACTCCAGGTGTAACAATAGAAGGAATACCCAACTCATCATCAATGCTCTGTTCTGAGCCACTGGATTCACCATCCACATAAGAGTGACCTGCATTCACATCAAACATGGGCTGATCAACCTTCTCTTTTCCTTTTCGTGATACCTGCATACCACTATCTGCATTACTTTGAGAAGATTCTCCTGATCTCAATTTGCCTGTCCATGGCAAAGAATGTGAACCACTGCTAGAGGATGCTCCAGGTCCACTAATATTTTGTGACTACTGCTGTGAATTTTGTGCAGCATTACCATTTCGTGCATCTACATCATCAATCACATTTACTGGTTTATACCAGCTACTCATCTCATCAAAAACAACATCTCTACTCACAGTAAACTTACGAGTAGAAGGGTTATAGCATCTATACCCTTTTTGCTGCAAAGAGTAACCAATAAAGATGCACTTCTCAGCTTTTGGATCCAACTTGGATCTCAACTCATCTGGCACATGTACATAGGCAATGCAACCAAAAATTTTCAAATGAGAAATATCTGGTTTTCTACCAGTATACCTCTCCTCTAGAGTCATTCCATGTATTGCTGAAGTGGGAGTCTTGTTCATTATGTAGACTGTTGTAGCAACTACTTCAGCCCAATAAAAATCTGGCAAGTCTTTTTCATTGAGCATGGGACGAGATACCTCTCCAATATGCCTGTTTTTCCTTTCTGCAATTCCATTTTGTTGTGGGGTATGACTGCATGAATATTGTTGCTTTATGCCATGCTCCTGCAGGAACCTTACAAACTCATTTGAGAGGTACTCTCCCCCTCCATCTGACCTTAGGCATTTTATCTGCAGGCCTGTTTCTTTTTCAACCATCGCTTTAAGAGTTTTGAAATGCCCAAAAACTTCACTTTTCTTTTTCATAAAATACACCCAAACTTTTCTGCTATAGTCATCAATAAAACTAACAAAATAATGACAGCCTCCAAGAGATGCAGCTTTAGTTGTCCACACATCAGAGTGGATTAATTCCAATGGCTTCTCACTCTCTTGGACATGTCTAGGAAATGGTTTCCTTGCCTGTTTTCCAAACTGACAGGCTTCACATACCTTATGCATTTCTGCAACCCTTAATTTGGGCAATCCTACAACAATATTTTGGGCCTGCATTGATTTAAGTCGCTGTACATTAACATGACCAATGCGTTTATGCCAGATATCAATATCTGCAACTACACCGGTCCCATGTGCAAACATTGCTGCACTCAATTCAGACATGTCTGCATCCAATGTAAACATTCTGCCCTTCTTCTTTCCTTTTGCTATCAAGCGAACTTTATTTTTCATATCCTCAACAAAGCATCCATGAGGATTAAATCTGACCTACAAGCCCTGTTCAACCATTTGACTAACAAAAACCAGATTCTTGGTGATATTCGGGACATGAAATACATCGGATAGGTATTTCTTTTTCCCATCCTGCATAGACAAGGAAATTTTTCCAATCTGCACAATAGGATGTGCAGTATAATCACCAGTCTCCACAAATCCTAGTTTTTTCATTTTCCTTGCATCCTCCATCCATTCTGCATGACATGTCATGTGGTTTGATGCACCTGAGTCAACATACCATACATCATTGCTTTCTTCTGCATTTGTCACAGAATTGTTCATGTGCTGCACCATAAACAAATGCTCATTTCTGACATCACCCTGTCTACTAGAGGATGCATAATTTCCTTATTGCAGTTTTCCATTCACGATGTCATTCTGCTTTTTATAGCAGTCTTTAGCCATATGACCCATTTTACCACAATAGTAGCATTCAACATTACTGTTTGCATTTTGGCCTCTTTGCCATCCACCACGACCTCTTTGGCTCCCCCTGCCTCTAGAGTTACCACGTCCTCCTCCATAGGACTGGTTTTCTTGAGTTTGCTGCATATTCCGATTTCTACCACGGCCTCCATATCGGCCTCCTCTACCTCTGCCTCTACCTCTTCCAGTATTTGAGTAGAAGACAGCTTCTTTTGAAGTTCCTCCTGAAGAAGATGTACCACCATTTCTTTGCTCCTCAGAAATTAGAAGAGCAATGAGCTCCTCAAAATCAGGAAATCTTTCACGAACTGAAATGGATGTCCGAAACTGTGCATAATCCTTTCCTAAACCATTTAAGGTCACAGAAACTAAATCATCATCTTCCACTGGTGACCCAATGGAAGCAAGTGCATCTGCAATCTTCTTCACCTTCATGTGGTAGTCGTTGATGCTCATATTTTCTCTTTGCACATTGTGCAACTCTTGCTTGAGCTGCATTTTCCTGGCTTGCATATTTGTGCTATACATTTTTGACAAAGTATCCCATGCCTCCTTTGGTGTACTTGCATCCTGAATATGCACAATCATAGAGTTTGAAATGCTGATAGACAGCCAATACATAACTTTCTTGTCTCTCTCATGCCATGCTTTAAATGCCTGCATTTGCTGTTGATTGGGAACATCAGGAAGAACTGGTTCTTCTTCATTTCCTGCAACAAATTTCCCATATACTTTTCCCATAAGGAAATTCGTCATTCTAAACTTCCATGCTTGGAAGTTGTTCTTGTCAAGCTTTTCAGTGACAATCTGTGAAAGAGAATCAGATGCCATTACAGAAGACTGCAAAAAATTCAGTCACTGCAAAAACCACAGCTTCACCCTCACAAGGGAAAATCTGCAAAACTGGCGAAAGTGGAATTTGACCACACAGTCACTTCCTAGTGACGATTTTGCATCAACAGGCAACAAGGATGATTCTGTAACTCCCAATGTCTCTGCACAGAAGCATACGATGCAATTTCTGTGGTAACTTTTCACCAACCTGTAGAGCAGTGGTCGCAAAGCATAAAACAGGGCTTTCTCCTGAGTGTGTGCAGAAAACTTCCGCCTCCAAAACAGGCCCCGAAATGGCCTCAAATCAAAAAAACAGGGTCGCCTAGGGCTAAAGCCCTTTCCCGCAGCATATACTGCCCTCTTGCTTCACCACGAAGGGCATCTCAACCTGAGACAATGCACTCCTGCACTTTCCGGCTGTGCTACCTGCAGAGATCTGCTCCCAAAACAGAAAATGAAAGCAACACTGCTCCTCTTACCAGAACACCGCAAGCTTGGCTTGCTTTCTTGAGCTCCTTACCACGAACAAGGCTCTGATACCATGTCAAGATTGTGTGAGAGAAGGAAGGAGTCTCGCTTGAAGCTTTCTTGCTTGCACAATGGGGGAAGACACACAAGGGTGGAGGCTGAAAACAGTTTTCCTCTTCTTAGTTGTGTAAGCCAAAAGAACTCAAGTACAAAGAAATAGAAGAACCCTCTATATGGGTCTCAAACCAAACTCAACTAACTAAGGTGGCATACTAACTGAGCCAGGAACTAGAGTGGATAAGGATAGCTATCATGTAGCTATTATTCATGGGCGGTGTACCAACCGCGTCTGCAACTGACAAGTCGGTGACATAAATACACAACGGTCACCTTGGCGTATCACGAGTGGAGCTCGATATCTCAACAAAAGATTGGTTTGAACATGCTGAAAAACATTGCCCAAGGGTAGTAGCATATGCCATTGTGGATTTTCTTAACTCCCAATGTCAAGATTGGTGCTTTCACTAATTCTTGCTTTACATCCTTAAAGGATACTTGATATGGGTCACTCCATGTCAAGATTGTGGGAGAGAAGGAAAGAGTCTCACTTGTAGCTTTCTCACTTATACAATGGGGGAATACACACAAAGGTGAAGGCTGAAAACAGTTTTCCTCTTCTTAGTTGTGTAAGCCAAAAAGAACTCAGGTACAGAGAAATAGAAGAACCCTATACATGGGTCTCAAACCAAACTCAACTAACTAAGGTGGCATACTAACTGAGCCACGAACTAGAGTAGATAAGGATAGTTGTCATCTAGCTATTATTCATGGGCGTTGTACCAACTACATCTGCAACTAACTGTTGAGATATCAAGCTCCACTCATGATATGCCAGGGTGACCATTGTGCATTTATATCACCGACTTGTTAGCTGTGCAGATGCAGTTGGTACACCTCCCATGAATAATAGCTAGATGACAGCTATCCTTATATACTCTAGTTCATGGCTCAGTTAGTATGCCACCTTAGTTAGTTGAGTTTGGTTTGAGACCCATATATAGGGTTCTTCTATTTCTATGTACTAGAGTTCTTTTTGGCTAACACAACTAAGAAGAGAAAACTGTTTTCAGCCTCCACCTTTGTGTGTATTCCCCCATTGTGCAAGTGAGAAAGCTACAAGTGAGACTCCTTCCTTCTCTCCCACAATCTTAACATGGTATCAGAGCCTGGTTCGTGGTAAGGAGCTCAAGAGAAAGCAAACCAAGTTCGAGGTGTTCTGGTAAGAGGACCAGTGTTGCTTTCATTTTTTGAGTTTGGGAGCAAGTCTTTGCAAGTAGCACATCCGGAAAGTCTCTGTAGGTAGCACAGCTGGAAAGTGCAAAAGTGCATTGTCTCATATTGAGATGCCCTTTGTTGTGTAGCAAGAGGGCAGTATATGCTATGGGAAAGGGATTTAGTCCTTAGACGTCCTATTTTTTTGATTCAAGGCCATTTCGGGGCCTGTTTTGGAGGCAGAAGTTTTCCGCACACACTCAAGAAAAGGCCCTCTTTTTTACTGTGCAACCACTGTTCTACAGGTCAGTGAAAAGTTATCATAGAAATTGCATCCTACGCCTGTGCGCAGAGACATTGGGAGTTACAGAATCATCCTTGTTGCATGTTGATGCAAAATCGTCACTAGGAAGTGACTGTGTGGTTAAATACCACTTTTGTCAGTTTTGCAGATTTGCCCTTGTGAGGCTGAAGTTGTGTTTTGTGCAGTGACAGAATTTTTTGCAGTGTTCTGTAATGGTGTCTAATTCTCTTTCACAGATTGTCACTTAAAAGCTTGACAATAATAACTTCCAAGCATGGAAGTTTAGAATGACAAATTTCCTTATGGGAAAAGGATATTGGAAATTTGTTGCAGGAAATGAAGAAGAACTAGTTCTTCCTGATGTTCCCAATCAACAACAAATGCAGGCATTTAAAGGATGGCATGAGAGAGCTAGAAAAGTTATGTACTTGCTGTCTATCAGTATTTCAGACTCTATGATTGTGCATATTCAGGATGCAAGTACGCCAAAGGACGCATGGGATACTTTGTCAAAAATGTATAGCACAAATACGCAAGCTAGGAAAATGCAGCTCAAGCATGTGCAAAGAGAAAGTATAAGCATCAATGACTACCACATGAAGGTGAAGAGGATTGCAGATGCACTTGCTTCCATTGGGTCGCAGTGGAAGATGATGATTTAGTTTCTGTGACCTTGAATGGTCTAGGAAAGGATTATGCACAGTTCTGAACATCCATTTCCGTCCGTGAAAGATTTCTTGATTTTGAGGAGTTGATTGCTCTTCTAATTTCTGAGGAGCAAAGAAATAGTGGTGCATTTTCTTCAGGAGAAACTTCAAAAGAAGCTCTCTTCTACTCAAATGATGGAAGAGGTAGAGGCAGAGGTAAAGGAGACCGATCTAGAGGCCGTGGTAGAAATCAGAATATGCAGCAAACTCAAGAAAATCAGTCCTATGGAGGAGGACGTGGTAACTATAGAGGCAAGGGGAGCCAAAGAGGTTGTGGTGGATGGCAAAGAGACCAAAATGCAAACAGCAATGTTGAATGCTACTACTGTGGTAAAATGGGTCATATGGCTAAAGACTGCTATAAAGAGCAGAATGACATCATGAATGGGAAATTGCAACAAGGGAATTATACATCTTCTAGTAGACAGGGTGATGAGACAGAAATGAGCATTTGTTTATGGTGTAGCACATGACCAATTCTGTGACAAGTGCAGAAGAAAGCAACGATGTGTGGTATGTTGACTCAGGTGCATCAAACCACATGACAGGTCATGCAGAATGGATGGAGGATGCAAGGAAAATGGAAAAACCAGGATTTGTGGAGACTGGTGATGATACTGCACATCCTATTGTGCAGATTGAAATTTTTCCTTTGTCTATGCAGGATGGGAAAAAGAAATACCTATTGGATGTATTTCATGTCCCGAATATCACCAAGAACCTGGTTTCTGTTGGTCAAATGGTTGAGCAGGGCTTGTAGGTCAGATTTAATCCTCATGGATGCTTTGTTGAGGATATGAAAAATAAAGGTGGCTTGATAGCAAAAGGAAAGAAGAAGGGCAGAATGTTTACGTTGGATGCAGACATGCCTGAATTGAGTGTAGCAATGTTTGCACATGGGACCGGTGTAGTGGCAAATATTGATATCTGGCATAAACGCATTGGTCATGTTAATGTACAGCGACTTAAATCAATGCAGGCCCAAAATATTGTTGCAAGATTGCCTAAATTCAAGGTTGCAAAAATGCATAAGGTATGTGAAGCCTATCAATTTGGAAAACAGGCAAGGAAACCATTTCCTAGACATGTTCAAGAGAGTAAGAAGCCATTGGAATTAGTCCACTCTGATGTGTGGACTACTAAAGCTGCATCTATTGGAGGCTGTCATTTTTTTGTCACTTTTATTGATGACTATAGCAAAAAAGTTTGGGTGTATTTTATGAAAAAGAAAAGTGAAGTGTTTGGGCATTTCAAAACTCTTAAAGCTATAATTGAAAAAGAAACATGCCTACAAATAAAATACCTAAGATCACATGGAGGGGGAGAGTGCCTCTCAAATGAGTTTGCAAGGTTCTTGCAGGAGCATGGCATAAAGTAGTAATATTCATGCAGTCGTACCCCACAACAAAATGGAATTGTAGAAAGGAAAAATAGGCATATTGGAGAGGTATCTCGTGCCATCCTCAACAAAAAAAGACTTGCCAGATTTGTACTGGGATGAAGTAGTTGTTACAGCAGTCTACATAATGAACAGGACTCCCAATGCAGCAATATATGGGATGACTCTAGAGGAGAGGTATACTGGTAGGAAACCAGATATTTCTCATTTGAAATTTTTTGGTTGCATTGCCTATGTTCATGTGCCAGATGAGTTGAGATCCAAGTTCAATCCAAAAGCTGAGAAGTGCATCTTTATTGGTTACTCTCTGTAGAAAGGGTATAGATGCTATAACCCTTCTACTCGTAAGTTTACAGTGAGCAGAGATGCTGTTTTTGATGACATAAGTAGCTAGTATATAGGCAGATGCTATAACCCTTCTACTCGTAAGTTTACAGGCAGATTGAGATAAGGAGAATCTCCTCAAAACAATGCACATAGTGGTATATATGTAAGTTTCACGAAAAGGAAAAGAGAAGGTAGATTAGCCCATGTTTGATGTGAATGCAAGTCACTCTTATGTGGACGGTGAATCCAGTGGTTGAGAACAGAGCATTGATGATATGTTGGGTATTCCTTCTATTATTACATCTGGAGTAAGGAAGACCAGGGATGTTTTAAGAGCACCTGGAAGTGAGCCTACTTTGCGTAGGCCTACTAGAGCTAGGTATCCTGTGGATAGGCTGAAATATGATGGATTTACTGCCATTCACTATGCCTATATAGTCAAAGTGATATAGGAACCAGAACCCACTTCTTTTGAGCAAGCCATGGGAAAAGAAAAATGGGAGAAAGCCATGGATGAAGAAATGGATGCTTTGGAAGCAAATGCTACATGGGAATTGGTACCTTTGCCTAAAGATAAGAATGCAATTGTTTGTAAGTGGGTTTATAAGGTGAAGCACAATACAGATGGTTCTATGAACAGATACAAGGCAAGATTAGTAGTCAAGGGGTATGCACAAACATATGGCATTGATTATGAAGAAACATTCTGTCCGGTTGCAAGGATGGAAACCGTAAGAGTAGTCATTCCTATGGCTGCATCAAAGGGATGGTCTTTACATCAGATGGATGTAAAGAATGTCTTCTTGCATGGTGATTTGCAAGAAGAGGTATATATGGAGTAGCCACCAGGTTATGTGCATGCTATTCATCCTGAATTTGTTTGCAGGTTGAAGAAAGCCTTGTATGGCTTGAAGTAAGCACCTAGAGCATGGTCTGACAAGATAGGACAGTATCTTGTCACTATTGGCTTTTAGATTTCCAAGGCAGATTTCTCACTTTATGTGAGAAAAATAGAGAAAGGTATTATACTGATTGTCATTTATGTTGATGATTTGATTATGACATGTAATAGTAATGAAGATATCCTTCATGTGAAAATGCTATCGAAGAAGAAGTTTAAGATGAAGGATTTGGGAGAGCTGCGTTATTTCTTGGGCATTGAGGTGATTAGATCACCAAGTGGGATATGGCTCTTGCAGAGGCAGTATGGATTGGACATGCTGTCCAAATATGGGATGACAGGTTGTAAGCCTATTTCAGTTCCTTTGGAGTAGAATGTGAAGTTGAGCGTAGATGCAGGTGAGCTTCTCAAAGACCCTACTATGTACATACGCATAGTAGGAAGTTTGATTTATATGACTATTACCATGCCAGATTTAAGCTATGCTGTTGGATTGGTAAGTCAATTTATGCAGGCTCCAAGGAAACTGCATTTGGATGCGGCTAGATGCATACTCAGGTATGTGAAGTCCACATTGCAGTATGGACTATTTTATGAGACTGGGATTTAGATACAGTTGCATGGATACACTAATGCTTATTGGGTTGGTAGTATTTGTGATAGACGATCTACGAGTGGATATGTGTTCTCTTTTGGGAGTGCTACAGTCACTTGGAGCAGCAAGAAACAGCCTACAGTTGCCTTGTCGAGCATAGAGGTTGAGTACAGGAGTGCAACAATGGCTGCATGTGAGGTAGCTTGGTTGTATAAGCTACTTTATGATATGCATCAACCTACAGATGGGCCAGTTGTCATTTATTGTGACAACATGAGTAATATACACTTGGCAAATAACCCACTCTACCATGCTAGAACAAAGCACATTGAGGTGCATTATCACTATGTGCGGGAGAGGGTTTTACTAGGTCTTATTGAGCTAGTTTATGTCAGCACAGAGGATCACGTAGCTGACATATTTACGAAGGCATTGGGCACAGAGAAGTTGCACAAGTTCAGAGACCTGCTTGGTGTATAGGAATTGGGAATGAGCTCGAGGGGGAGTGTTGAGATATCGAGCCCCACTAGTGATATGCCAGGGTGACCATTGAGCATTTATGTCACAGACTTGTTAGCTGCAGATGTGGTTGGTACACCGCCCATGAATAATAGCTAGATGATAGCTATCATTATCTACTCTAGTTTATGGCTCACTTAGTATGCCACCTTAGTTAGTTGAGTTTGGTTTGCGACCCATATATAGGGTTCTTCTATTTCTATGTACTAGAGTTCTTTTTGGCTTACACAACTAAGAAGAGAAAAACTGTTTTCAGCCTCCTCCTTTGTGTGTAGTCCCCCATTGTGCAAGTGAAAAAGCTACAAGTGAGACTCCTTCCTTCTCTCCCATAATCTTGACACTAACAAATCCGTGACATAAATGCACAATGGTCACCTTGGCATATCATGAGTGGAGCTCGATATCTCAACACTCCCCCTCAAGCTCAATCCCATTCCTGCATACCAAGCAGGTCTCTGAACTTGCGCAGCTTCTTTGCGCTCAATGCTTTCGTAAATATGTTAGCTACCTGATCCTTTGTGCTGACATAAACTAGATCAATAAGACCTAGTAAAACCCTCTCCCACACATAGTGATAATGCACCTCAATGTGCTTTGTTCTAGCATGATAGATTGGGTTATTTGCCAAAAGTATACTACTCATGTTGTCACAATAAATGACAAGTAGCCCATCTGTAGGTTGATGCATATCATAAAGTAGCTTATGCAACCAAGCTACCTCACACGCAGCCATTGTTCTACCCCTGTACTCAGCCTCTGTGCTCAAGAAGGAAATTGTAGGTTGTTTCTTGCTGCTCCAAGTGACTGCAACACTCCCAAAAGAGAACACATATCCATTGGTAGATCATCTATTAAAAATACTACCAGCCCAATCAGCATCATTGTATCCATGCAACTATATCTAAACCCCAGTCTCATAAAATAGTCCATACTGCAATGTGGACTTCACATACCTGAGCATGTCCAATCCATACTGCCTCTGCAAGAGCCGTATCCCACTTGGTGATCTAATCACCTCAATGCCCAAGAAATAACGCAGCTCTCCCAAATCCTTCATCTCAAACTTCTGCTTCAATAACATTTTCACATGAAGGATATCTTCATCACTATCACCTGTCATAATCAAATAATCAACATAAATGACAAGTAGCATAATACATTTCTCTATTTTTCTCACATAAAGTGAGAAATCTGCCTTGGAAATCTAAAAGCCAATAGTGACAAGATACTGTCCTATCTTGTCAGACCATGCTCTAGGTGCTTGCTTCAAGCCATACAAGGCTTTCTTCAACTTGCAAACAAACTCAGGATGAATAGCATGCACATAACCTAGTGGCTGCTCCATATAGACCTCTTCTTGCAAATCATCATGCAAGAAGGCATTCTTTACATCCATCTGATGTAAAGACCATTCCTTTGATGCAGCCATAGCAATGACTACTCTTACGGTCGCCATCCTTGCAACCGGACTGAATGTTTCTTCATGTGCCATATGTTTATGCTTACCCCTTGACTACTAATCTTGCCTTGTATCTATTCACAGAACCATCTGCATTGTGCTTCACCTTATAAACCCACTTACAACCAATTGCATTCTTATCTTTAGGCAAAGGTACCAATTCCCATGTAGCATTTGCTTCCAAGGCGTCCATTTCTTCATCCATGGCTTTCTCCCATTTTTCTTTTCCCATGGCTTGCTCAAAAGAAGTGGGTTCTGGTTCCTGTATCACTTTCAATATATAAGCATAGTGAATGGCTCTAAATCCATCATATTTCAACCTATCCACAGGATACCTAGCTCTGGTAGACCTGCGCAAAGTAGGCTTAGTTCCAGGTGCTCTCAAAACATCCTTAGTCTTCCTTACTCCAGGTGTAACAATAGAAGGAATACCCAACTCATTATCAATGCTCTATTCTGAGCCACTGGATTCACCATCCACATAAGAGTGACCTGCATTCACATCAAACATGGGATGATCTACCTTCTCTTTTCCTTTTCATGATACCTGCATACCACTATCTGCATTGCTTTGAGGATATTCTCCTGATCTCAATCTGGTAGTGAAACTTTTTCAAGTGATGAATCAAAAGGGGATGTCTACCAAGTGACTCTAAATGAGTTAATAGAATCTCATGGTTGAATAGGAGACACGTGTGTGATTTAGCTAGACCTGGGTACATCAGATGATCCACCACTAATTAAATTAGGATTTTTGTTCAGTCTAGAAGAAAGGAAGGGCTCTGTCCTTGATCAACGAATTCAGTGACATCTTTGCTTGTAGTTTTGATGAGCTGAGAGGTATTCCTCTTAGTTTATCTATACATACCATTCCTTTGAAGGAAGATAGTTTTCGTGTGTGATTAAAAAAAAAGGCATATGCCTTTCGAGCTAAGAGCTAATGGATGGACTATTTGAGGAGTAACAAAAATTTTGTAAGGCCAGTCTGATACTTCATGTACAATACACGGTCTCCTCCCTCCTCTCTCCTCTTGCTGGCTATTCACACGCATGGTTCTATGGAAAAAGGGGAAGCAGTTGGATGTTGGAATAATGGAACTAGAGAAAAGGAGTTGGTAGATCAGAGTTGGAGAGAGAGTTAGTGGCCATAAATGAGCATCAGTGGGCCTCCCAACCATTAAATACATGCCTCCAAAATCGAGTTTCTATACGTAAGCAATACTTTTATTTGTTTTATGAAAAATGTTTGATGAAATTGTTTGTTGTAAATGGATGCCTTTGATTTATATGCTAAAATTTATCAAAAATATTGAAGAAAATTAGAAAATTTAGTCATTTAACAATTTATATCAAAACACACAAAACGTGCAATTATGCGATTTTCATGAAAATTATGAATTTTGGTTTTTCTAATTTTGGGGTTCATATGGAGTAGAAATAAATATAAAATAAATGCATAGTGATTGTGACCAGTCTCAACTCATAGATCAAAAATATCATAATTTTTATTTAAATAAATGACAAAAAATAGCGTGAAAATAGTAAAACTATTTTTTTACACTAGAAAATTAAGGAAAAATATGCTTTATATTTTTGTGAATGTATGGCATGGTTGGAGTATGAGGGATAAGCCTCATTTCAGCCTTTTTTTCATGTTAAAGTCCATTTTTACTGATTTTTAAAAGAAAAACACATGAAAAAACCGCTCTTTACATCTAAAGCATAACCTAAATAGTAGGGGGCAAGAGGGGTTTTGATGCTGATTACTTGCTGAGAACATTTGAAATTTTGAACTATTTTTTTGTGCATACCATATAGGGCGCTTATGAATTAAGTTAAAGGGGGTCAATAGCACTAGAAGGCTCGATGTGCTAACCCTTAGCAACACAGCACGACGTATAGGCTGGAATCATAGAAAGAAGTATTTGTTGCATTGGACAATGCTGATTTATAAATCATAAAATGTTTGAGCACCATGGCATTTATAGTCGCATTGCACATATCACATGGTAATCCCTGGATGCATTGCAATTGATTTCTTATACTTATGACCCACGTTGAGTTGTGAGATACCTAAGCTGTAGGTTTAGGCGTTTGGGTTCCTTGGGAAATTGTTAAGTAGAGAAATATATTATCTCCTAGAACATTTTAAAATAAGAGTGGAGTTTGTGATGCCTATGTTGTTTGTGTTAGAAATGCATTCAGTCAAGGGGTGCCTTCTTTTGTTTGTGCTAACGAGGTATTTTATACTAATCTATGTGTAGGGACTCCCTCTAAGGAGTATGGGGAAGGTTTAATCATTGGACTACAATTCAAAACAAATGCAAGATTCACAATTGAGGTTAGTGCAATGTGTCCCTTATATGTTCCTAGCCACGAGACCGAGGGGTTGTGTCCTTTGAGTATAGAGAGGGCTAGTTAGTGCTTAGAGCCAATGTTGGGCCTATTTTAGGTCCCGACAATAATACCATTCAAGAAGTGGGGTATCGATTTTGTGGGTCCTATTACCCTGTCATCCTTTGCACATAAAAGATATATCATAGTGGCATAATGGATTATTTTGCAAAGTGATCAAAAGCACAAGCAACGAGGAAGGACAATGCAAAGGAGACTATTAGCTTTCTACTTGAGTAGATTATCTACCGATTTGGTCCACCAAGGGATTTAATGTCAAACAATGGAAACCATTTTCCGAATAAGGTGATTAATAGCTTGACTAAAGCATGGTAGATTAAAAATAATAAAATGACACCTTATAATCCATAGACAAATGTGTAGGTTGAAACTACCAATAAATAGCTTATGGTATTCTATCAAGGATGGTATCAGAGAAGAAATGGCCTTGGGATAAGAAGCTATATGTGGCGGTGTGGGTGTATAATACAACCTATAAGCAGGCTAGATACCACACCCCATTCAAGGTAGTTTATGGTGAGGAGTGTATACTACCCCTAGAGATCGAATTACCAACTACAAGATTTGCAATTAACCATTCTTTGGGGAATGAAGATGCACTCTTTGAGCGCTTTACCACTTTAGCAGACCTCGATGAGCTCAAATTGTAGAGATTGTTACATTAGAAGGTAGCTAAGTGTAGAATGAAGCACCTTTATGATTTAAAAGTGAAGAAGTATACCTTCAACAAAGGGAAGTTAGTTTTATACTATGATCTTAGGAAACTAGAACCTAAGTGGGATGGTCCCTACCAAATAGGTAGAATCCAAAAAAATAGGTCCACAACATTACTAGCAGATTTACAGGGAGTGGAGTTTAAAAACAAGGTTAATCTAAATAAGATTAAACCTTATTATCTTTAGGCATACTAATGAGATAATTGTCTTGCAGGTCACTGACTAGAAAGCTTGCAAGAGGGGCTAAAATTTGGTTGATGGGGCAGCTAATTCCCTCAGAACACCCATACTTGGAGCAAAGATACCATTAAGGGAAGACCTGTCTGGTGGAGGAAAGGTTATAAAGTGTTTGAGCAAGAGTATGGGAAATGTTTTTGGGAGATGAAAGTCTTTTGCCATCACTACTTAACAATTTTGATGAGCATCACTATCGGATTCAATGAAGCGGTGGGATAGAGCCTTTGGTTCACTAAATATGTTGAGTTTTGACTATCATAGTTACAAATAAAGGAGTCAACAATGGATGGATGCATGAATCATTTCTGGACATATACATTATATTCATGGAGCATCTAGGGGTCCCAATAAGAAAGGGAATATTGGGGTAGTCATTAGAGTCTCCCAATGTAGAATCACGATGAAATTAGCCACCTATATTGGGGTATGATTTACTAATAATATGGCAAAATATAAAGCCCCTAATCATGGGACTTAATATTGCTAAGAAAGGTTGTATTTGCCAATTATTAGTAAATGGGAATTCCCAATTGGTTTTAAATCAATTGAATGGGGTACAAAATCCCATTCTTCGTATGTATTATCGTGTTGTTATAAACTTGATTGATGAGTTTGAGAGAGTACATCTTTAGTTAGTTCCACGATATTGGAATCAATTTTCCAATTCATTAGCAAATTATTCTTATGAAAAATACCTCTTTTTTAATTGTGGTCCTAGGTTAGATATCTCCATTGATGATGAGATAAGACATGGTTGACTATAGGAACTTTTATCAGAACATGCTTTATATCGTAGGTGCTAGTTAGTATGGGTAATGCAAAGAGTAGTCAATATCCATTTACTGTTGTCATAGGGTGGTCAAATGATATTTTATGCATACGACTCTTACTAAATATGCAAGAGATATGGGTCATAATTTGGTGCATCTAGTTTAGGGCTAGGAGCCCTCTTTTTGCATTGGGATGGAGCATCTTGTTGTATGTCATTACTATTCCAATGAGGAATCACATATTTAGGATTTTGGGTGTTTTCATAAAGTCTGGAAATTCCTACTATGATTAATATTTGGAAATATGGTCAAATCTTATCCCCTTACTTGAAGGTGGAATTTCTCCTAGATACAATATAAGTAGTCCCCTCAAGTCCTACTCTCAAATATGGGATTAAGATTTTGCCACTTGGTCAAATCTCTACTCCTTATTTGAAAGTGGAACTTGGGAGATTTCCAAATTCTATAATATGTTATTGAGGGATATGTATAAGTTGTATTGGTTTTTTACTTTAGGCCAAGAGGGCCGATTGTGTTGGATGCACAATGCTATATTTCATTAGGCCAAGAAGGACATGTACCTATTTGGTGTGGGTACATTTAATTGTTCTGCATTTTAGTACTGTACCAAACAGGTTTGACAGAGTGCCTGAAGTGAGCCTTTGCTGCATCGATACTTTTTATGGCCAAGTCCAGGTGATATCCTTCCTTTATGAGTTCTTTCTCTTTATACTAAATGGTTATGTGTATTTACTGGGATTTTTCTTTCCTTTCTTGGGGATTGGTGATTAAGGCATGAAGTCCCAAAGTTTAGGTTATGTGTATTTGAGGAGGTCTAACTAGTCATCTGGTCCTATGAAAACATTTTCGGGCACCCTAAGAACTATTTTAGACAATAGTTCTAGTGACCTTGTTCTACTAGCTTGCTAGGTAGCTATTTCTAGGAGTTTTTGTTAGTTCTGAGGTAGCTAGAGAAGCCTACTAATAAACAAAAGAAAGAGAAGAAACAATGAACATATATGAAGACTATAATATAGGGAGGTGTGGAACAAGGGGTTCTAACCACTAAACAAAAGGAAAAGAAATTCAATAGCAGATAATCATCCCCTTGCGAAGGTCTAGTAGGTTTTTGGGGATGAATTAGCAGATTGGGGCTGATGCCTTGTCTTCTTGGGGGTGATGTGTAGCCAGAAAATATATATACGGATGGTTGGAGTGAAAATAAAAGTAAGTGGAAGGAAAATAATTTAGTGTTGCCTTCTTGCGAGGGCTTGGTAGGTTTTGGGTACCAAGACAGGACCTGAGGCCACCGATACCCTATTCTCCTTAGGTCACTACATTTAGCTCTCTCCTTTTTACATGTCGATGCATTAATTCCTTAAGTATTAAAATTTTATGAATCAAAAGTGTTTGAAAATGAAAGATCATGCTATACGAGTCCTCACCTACTAGGAGTTCTGTTGAGATATCGAGCTCCACTCGTGATACGCCAGGGTGACCGTTGTGTATTTATGTCACCGACTTGTCAGTTGCAGATGCGGTTGGTACACCGCCCCTGAATAATAGCTACATGATAGCTATCCTTATCTACTCTAGTTCGTGGCTCAGTTAGTATGCCACCTTAGTTAGTTGAGTTTGGTTTGAGACCCATATCTAGGGTTCTTCTATTTCTTTGTACTTGATTTCTTTTGGCTTACACAACTAAGAAGAGGAAAACTGTTTTCAGCCTCCACCCTTGTGTGTCTTCCCCCATTGTGCAAGCAAGAAAGCTACAAGTGAGACTCCTTCCTTCTCTCCCACAATCTTGACATGGTATCAGAGCCTTGTTCGTGGTAAGGAGCTCAAGAAAGCAAGCCAAGCTCGCGGTGGTCTGGTAAGAGGAGCAGTGTTGCTTTCATTTTCTGTTTTGGGAGCAGATCTCTGCAGGTAGCACAGCCGGAAATTGCAGGAGTGCATTGTCTCAGGTTGAGACGCCCTTCGCGGTGAAGCAAGAGGGCAGTATATGCTGCGGGACAGGGCTTTAGCCCTTGGCGACCTTGTTTTTTTGATTTGAGGCCATTTCGGGGCCTGTTTTGCAGACGGAAGTTTTCTGCACGCACTCAGGAAAAGGCTCAGTTTTATGCTGTGCAGCCACTGTTCTACAGGTCGGTGAAAAGTTACTGTAGAAATTGCATCGTATGCTTGTGCGCAGAGACATTGGGAGTTTCAGAATCATCCTTGGTTCCTGTTTATGCAAAATCGTCACTAGGAAGTGACTGTGTGGTCAAATACCACTTTCGCCAATTTTGCAGATTTGCCCTTGTGAGGGTGAAGCTGTGTTTTTTGCAGTGACAGAATTTCTTGCAGTATTCTGTAATGGCGTCTGATTCTCTTTCACAGATTGTCACTGAAAAGCTTGACAAGAACAACTTCCAGGCATGGAAGTTTAGAATGACGAATTTCCTTATGGGAAAAGGATATTGGGAATTTGTTGCAGGAAATGAAGAAGAACCAGTTCTTCCTGATGTTCCCAATCAACAACAAATGCAGGCATTTAAAACATGGCATGAGAGAGCCAGGAAAGTTATGTACTGGCTGTCTATCAGCATTTCAGACTCTATGATTGTGCATATTCAAGATGCAAGTACGCCAAAGGAGGCATGGGATACTTTGTCAAAAATGTATAGCACAAATACACAAGCCAGGAAAATGCAGCTCAAGCAAGAGTTGCACAATGTGCAAAGAGAAAATATGAGCATCAACGACTACCACATGAAGGTGAAGAAGATTGCAGATGCACTTGCTTCCATTGGGTCACCAGTGGAAGATGATGATTTAGTTTCCGTGACCTTGAATGGTCTAGGAAAGGATTATGCACAGTTTCGGACATCCATTTCAGTTCGTGAAAGATTTCCTGATTTTGAGGAGCTGATTGCTCTTCTAATTTCTGAGGAGCAAAGAAATGGTGGTGCATCTTCTTCAGGAGGAACTTCAAAAGAAGCTGTCTTCTACTCAAATGCTGGAAGAGGTAGAGGCAGAGGTAGAGGAGGCCGATATGGAGGTCGTGGTAGAAATCAGAATATGCAGCAAACTCAAGAAAACCAGTCCTATGGAGGAGGACGTGGTAACTCTAGAGGCAGGGGGAGCCAAAGAGGTCGTGGTGGATGGCAAAGAGGTCAAAATGCAAACAGTAATGTTGAATGCTACTACTGTGGTAAAATGGGTCATATGGCTAAAGACTGCTATAAAAAGCAGAATGACATCATGAATGGAAAACTGCAACAAGGGAATTATGCATCTTCTAGCAGACAGGGTGATGACAGAAATGAGCATCTGTTTATGGTGCAGCACATGAACAATTCTGTGACAAGTGCAGAAGAAAGCAACGATGTATGGTATGTTGACTCAGGTGCATCAAACCATATGACAGGTCATGCAGAATGGATGGAGGATGCGAGGAAAATGGAAAAACCAGGATTTGTGGAGACTGGTGATGATACTGCACATCCTATTGTGCAGATTGGAAAAATTCCTTTGTCTATGCAGGATGGGAAAAAGAAATACCTGTCCGATGTATTTCATGTCCCGAATATCACCAAGAATCTGGTTTCAGTTGGTCAAATAGTTGAACAGGGCTTGCAGGTCAGATTTAATCCTCATGGATGCTTTGTTGAGGATATGAAAAATAAAGGTCGCTTGATAGCAAAAGGAAAGAAGAAGGGCAGAATGTTTACATTGGATGCAGACATGTCTGAATTGAGTGCAGCAATGTTTGCACATGGGACCGGTGTAGTTGCAGATATTGATATCTGGCATAAACGCATTGGTCATGCTAATGTACAGCGACTTAAATCAATGCAGGCCCAAAATATTGTTGCAGGTTTGCCGAAATTCAAGGTTGCAGAAATGCATAAGGTATGTGAAGCCTGTCAGTTTGGAAAACAGGCAAGGAAACCATTTCCTAGACATGTTCAAGAGAGTGAGAAGCCATTGGAATTAATCCACTCTGATGTGTGGACTACTAAAGCTGCATCTCTTGGAGGCTGTCATTATTTTGTCACTTTTATTGATGACTATAGCAGAAAAGTTTGGGTGTATTTTATGAAAAAGAAAAGTGAAGTTTTTGGGCATTTCAAAACCCTGAAAGCTATGGCTGAAAAAGAAACAGGTCTGCAGATAAAATGCCTAAGGTCAGATGGAGGGGGAGAGTACCTCTCAAATGAGTTTGCAAAGTTCTTGCAGGAGCATGGCATAAAGCAGCAATATTCATGCAGTTATACCCCACAACAAAATGGAATTGCAGAAAGGAAAAACAGGCATATTGGAGAGGTATCTCGTGCCATGCTCA
Source organism: Lygodium microphyllum (assembly GCF_053477565.2). NCBI lineage: Eukaryota > Viridiplantae > Streptophyta > Polypodiopsida > Schizaeales > Lygodiaceae > Lygodium > Lygodium microphyllum. The sequence goes on from NC_141137.1 coordinate 180,629,025, forward strand.
ATGAAAAAGACTTGCCAGATTTTTATTGGGCTGAAGCAGTTGCTACAGCAATCTACATAATGAACAGGACTCCCACTGCAGCAATACATGGAATGACTCCAGAGGAGAGGTATACTGGTAGGAAACCAGATATTTCTCATTTGAAAATTTTTGGTTGCATTGCCTATGTACATGTGCCAGATGAGCTGAGATCCAAGTTGGATCCAAAAGCTGAGAAGTGCATCTTTATTGGTTACTCTCTGCAGCAAAAAGGGTATAGATGCTATAACCCTTCTACTCGTAAGTTTACAGTGAGCAGAGATGTTGTTTTTGATGAGATGAGTAGCTGGTATAAACCAGTAAATGTGATTGATGATGAAGATGCACAAAATGGTAATGCTACACAGAATTCACAGCAGCAGTCACAAAATATTAGTGGACCTGGAGCATCCTCTAGCAGTGGTTCACATTCTTCGCCATGGACAGGCAGATTGAGATCAGGAGAATCTTCTCAAAGCAATGCAGATAGTGGTATGCAGGTATCACGAAAAGGAAAAGAGAAGGTTGATCAGCCCATGTTTGATATGAATGCAGGTCACTCTTATGTGGATGGTGAATCGAGTGGCTCAGAACAGAGCATTGATGATGAGTTGGGTATTCCTTCTATTGTTACACCTGGAGTAAGGAAGACCAGGGATGTTTTGAGAGCACCTGGGAGTGAACCCACTTTGCGCAGGTCTACCAGAGTTAGGTATCCTGTGGATAGGCTGAAATATGATGGATTTACAGCCATTCACTATGCATATATGGTCAAGGTGATACAGGAACCAGAACCCACTTCTTTTGAGCAAGCCATGGGAAAAGAAAAATGGGAGAAAGCCATGGATGAAGAAATGGATGCCTTGGAAGCAAACGCTACATGGGAATTGGTACCTTTGCCTAAAGGTAAGAATGCAATTGGCTGTAAGTGGGTTTATAAGGTGAAGCACAATGCAGATGGTTCTGTGAACAGATACAAGGCAAGATTAGTAGTCAAGGGGTATGCACAAACATATGGCATTGACTATGAAGAAACATTCAGTCCAGTTGCAAGGATGGCAACTGTAAGAGCAGTCATTGCTATGGCTGCATCAAAGGGATGGTCTTTACATCAGATGGATGTAAAGAATGCCTTCTTGCATGGTGATTTGCAAGAAGAGGTCTATATGGAGCAGCCACCAGGTTATGTGCATGCTGTTCATCCTGAGTTTGTTTGCAGGTTGAAGAAAGCCTTGTATGGCTTGAAGCAAGCACCTAGAGCATGGTCTGACAAGATAGGACAGTATCTTGTCACTATTGGCTTTCAGATTTCCAAGGCAGATTTCTCACTTTATGTGAGAAAAACAGAGAAAGGTATTATGCTACTTGTCATTTATGTTGATGATTTGATTATGACAGGTGACAGTGTTGAAGATATCCTTCATGTGAAAATGCTATTGAAGCAGAAGTTTGAGATGAAGGATTTGGGAGAGCTGCGTTATTTCTTGGGCATTGAGGTGATTAGATCACCAAGTGGGATACAGCTCTTGCAGAGGCAGTATGGATTGGACATGCTGTCCAAATATGGGATGACAGGCTGTAAGCCTATTTCAGTTCCCTTGGAGCAGAATGTGAAGCTGAGCACAGATGCAGGTGAGCTTCTAGAAGACCCTACTATGTACAGACGGATAGTAGGAAGTTTGATTTATATGACTATTACTAGGCCAGATTTGAGCTATGCTGTTGGATTGGTAAGTCAGTTTATGCAGGCTCCAAGGAAACCACATTTGGATGCGGCTAGACGCATACTCAGGTATGTAAAGTCCACATTGCAGTATGGACTATTTTATGAGACTGGGGTTCAGATACAGTTGCATGGATACACTGATGCTGATTGGGCTGGTAGTATTTCTGATAGACGATCTACCAGTGGATATGTGTTCTCTTTTGGGAGTGCTGCAGTCACTTGGAGCAGCAAGAAACAGCCTACAGTTGCCTTGTCGAGCACAGAGGCTGAGTACAGGGGTGCAGCAATGGCTGCATGTGAGGTAGCTTGGTTGCATAAGCTACTTTATGATATGCATCAGTCTACAGATGGGCCAGTTGTCATTTATTGTGACAACATGAGTAGTATACACTTGGCAAATAACCCAGTCTATCATGCTAGAACAAAGCACATTGAGGTGCATTATCACTATGTGCGAGAGAGGGTTTTACTAGGTCTTATTGATCTAGTTTATGTCAGCACAGAGGATCAGGTAGCTGACATATTTACGAAGGCATTGGGCGCAGAGAAGCTGCGCAAGTTCAGAGACCTGCTTGGTGTGCAGGAATTGGGATTGAGCTCGAGGGGGAGTGTTGAGATATCGAGCTCCACTCGTGATACGCCAGGGTGACCGTTGTGTATTTATGTCACCGACTTGTCAGTTGCAGATGCGGTTGGTACACCGCCCCTGAATAATAGCTACATGATAGCTATCCTTATCTACTCTAGTTCGTGGCTCAGTTAGTATGCCACCTTAGTTAGTTGAGTTTGGTTTGAGACCCATATCTAGGGTTCTTCTATTTCTTTGTACTTGAGTTCTTTTGGCTTACACAACTAAGAAGAGGAAAACTGTTTTCAGCCTCCACCCTTGTGTGTCTTCCCCCATTGTGCAAGCAAGAAAGCTACAAGTGAGACTCCTTCCTTCTCTCCCACAATCTTGACAAGTTCGTGGTCTAGTTTTCCTAGGATTGGTAGCTAGTTCAAACCACCACTTAGGAGATGACTTCTTTAGTAGTTCTTTTTAACTTGTTTATGTTGGAGCACTCAATTACCAACTAGCTTTGGATCTCTATCAGGTTATACTTGGCCTATCCCTTGTGGTTTTCATGCCTTGATTTTGTTAGGGGATAGGGTGAGAGCTATTTGTGTGTTTTATAGTGTATTCTGCTTTATGTCAGCTTGATTATTTTTATGGTTGTTGTTTGTGTAGATAGTTCATAGATTCGATGGACTGAGTAACCCTACCTTGTGGGCAGCAATGAGAGCGGTATTTAAACACCAAGAAAGTGTCACATTAGTATCGAATGATGCAAATTTAAAGAAGAATTTAAAGACTGAAGAAAGTGGAAGACATGGATCCGACAATTTTAAGTGGTTATGAAATAAAAAAATTCAAATCACTTCAAAAGACCAACTTTTGCAATAGTTGCAAATTTTTCATAAGTTTTCAGGTGCCAAATCAAAGCAGGACTCCAAGATAGATGTGCAAAATTTTCTGGATGCAAAATTGGGTGTCGAACAGGAGGAATTGAAGCTGGCCCATTTTTTGTCTCTCGACAATCTATAACTTGTGTATGCTCTTTTGTTCAAAGCAACCAAACGTGTAGAATACCCTAAAACTATTGTTCGCAATCTTAAGGGCCTAAAATGGTTCTCAAAAGGGCCTTAGATGGCCAAAAAAGCAATTAGAAATCCCTCAATGGGTATCATGTAGAATATGGAGTGCTATACTTGCACACCAAATCTCACAGGGATTTGAGATTTTTGCTCTACCTTGCTTCAAGTGCCTCCACAGGCACTATCCCAAGAGAAAAAGTGGAAGAAGGGGAGAACTTCTTACTTGTTGCTTGCTTACTCAAATCCTTGATTCTCCTTCATTTTTGCCTTAAAATTCAACCTCTTTCAATAGCTTTGCTCTTATACCATGTCATAAATGAGGTGGCGGGGGAACTTGCTTGAGCTACTATAGTATACACACAAGAGGAAGCTCATTCAAGAACCTAGGGAGAGAGATGGAGGCCAAAAACAATTTGTTGGTTTCTTCTTCTTCTGTCACACATAATACAATGTCCACATAGTATAGATAAGATACAACATAAAGAAAAGTAACCTACTAAGTCAAATAGTGCATAACTCACTATACCAATCAATTGTTGCTATAATTATGCTAGCTATAGATAGGTGTAATTGTTGAGAATTCAAGCTCGTGTGTGTGATCGCCGATAGAGTCTTAGCTATGTTCCAACTGTATCAGCAAGTGTGGGACATTAAATAAGTTGGTGGATTAAGGCTATGTGTGAATAAACTTATAGACCTTATAGTGTTGTAATCACTTTAGTTATATGGGTATTTGATGTTGAGATTCAAGCTCATAGTTATCTACCTTAGTTGAATAAGGTTAAGTCACACTGACTTAACCATGATTAGATTTAGGTCTGTTGATCTTTTGTGTGTTGTGCACACAGTTGACCGTAGTGACTGTGTTGATGGAATGGAATGACAAGGGGTATGTCTGCTACCCTTTGAGCCTATTCCTTTTGTCCATCTTTCTCTCTGAATACTAATATGGTATTAGAGTGCATGTCCTTATTGATCATTTTGAGCGGCATGGCTACCATACTCGTAAATTTCTTACCTCACTCTCTAACTCTCAGATTTCTATGACGGTGATAAGGATGGATGTGGTGACTTTACAGTGGCCACTTCTTTGTTGGGAGTGTTTGATGCAGCTATGATATCTGGCAACACACTGAGAATAAGGAGAAGGAGAAGTAGAATAAAAAATGGCCTCATACTACAATCGTCTGACCATGATGCTATTCAAGAGAGTAGTGTCTTTGATCCTAATACAACATCATCAAGCCCTATCATGCCGAGCTCTACACATGGCACATAGATATTAAGCTCCTCATGTAATTTGGAGCTTGAAAACTGTGGTGAGAAGTTGAATGGAAGAGATGAAGGTGGATTAGATAGTGGAGTATATGACAAGTCCTTTGTAAAGGAATTTATCTTGCAAGAGAGCACAAATTGTGGCCCCCAGTCACTTGCATGTGAGAAAGCAATTGAGTTAGAGAGGCTAGATTCTCAAGGTCAGTCTTGTCATAATTCAAGTTTTGATCTAACAACGTTAGTTGAGTTTGTATCGATTCATGTTAAGGAGCCAATCTATGAGGTATTGGAGGTGAATGCTAGTGGTACTATAGTTACAAAAACTATTAGCCGAAAGCAGCTTTTAAAGACTAGCTACTTGAGACTTACAAATATTCGGTATATTGCTCCTTCATTCTGGATTACCAACTCAACACCTACTTTACTTATACAAGATCAAGCTATTTTGTTGAAACTGGGCTCCTTACGTGTCATAGCAACATGTGAAAGTGTTCTTATATTTGACCATAAAAGTATTGGTGCAAAGGCGATGGTGCGATCTCTTCAAGAGGAAGAAGAGTTCAGAGTGATGAGCAGAGGGACCTGTAATTACGCAACTTGCTAAGCTGGATAATGTAATAGGGATGCGTATGGTTATTATTGGCTAATTGGCCAAGTGGATGATGTCATTAATGTGAGTGGACATCGTATTGGGGCTATAGAAGTTGAATCAACTCTTGTATCCCATCCAGACTGCTCTGAAGCAACAGTTGTGGGGTTGAACATGAGTTCAAAGATCATGCCATCTATGCCTTCCTGACTTTAAGAGAGGGCATTCGTTACAATGAGAAACTCCGTTCAAGTCTCAAGCATGCAGTGTGCACACAGATATAGGAGGATTTGTAGCACCTGACAAGATTCATCGGGCACCATCTTGTTGAGATATGGAGCTCCACTCGTGATATGCCAGGGTGACCGTTGTGCATTTATGTCACCAACTTGTTAGCTGCAGATGCGGTTGCTACACCGCCCATGAATAATAGCTAGATGACAGCTATCCTTATCTACTCTAGTTTGTGGCTCAATTAGTATGCCACCTTAGTTAGTTGAGTTTGGTTTGAGACCCATATATAGGGTTCTTCTATTTCTCTGTACTAGTGTTCTTTTTGGCTTACACAACTAAGAAGAGGAAAACTATTTTCAGTCTCCACCTTTGTGTGTATTCCCCCATTGTGTAGGTGAGAAAGCTACAAGTGAGACTCCTTCCTTCTCTCCCACAATCTTGACACATCTCTTCCAACACTTTGGTTGAACCTAGAGTAGTTCAAGAACTTATTGATCTCACTGATGTGTGAAAAACATAAGCCTAGATGCAGTATTTTGGGTGGCACTTGCACTTTGAATTTGATCTGGTATTTTTTGCTTGTAAAAATTGTCTCTCTGCAATAGTTTTTGATTACCAGGTGTATGCATGGTGAAATCATCAATTTGGAGTAGAGAACTCATGGTCATGTCGATAATTCTATGATAGAATATCATTGTATCTCAGTGAGCAATTGAAGATTTTTAAGGGTCTATTTCCCACTTGTATTGGATCTTATGCAGTCATATAAGCTTAAATCTGTGCAGTTTTCGGAATTGAATGTATTTGTGGAGTTCAAGGGTGCTCATCACATATGTCAATAGTGTGATATTAAATGGTCAGTGATAAGCATGTGCATATTTAAGAGCATTGTATGCTCAAGCTTGACTTTTATGAGGCTGATTTGATAGATTACTGATTATAGTAAAAATCTCATTTCACTATAAGGTATTGAAGAACATTGCCTACTGGCATTTTGAGAAGTTGATTGGTTTTGTAAAACTAAAAATTTGGAATGGCAAACACAGGAGAGAAGGATACTATCACTCAAATAGTTAGTGAGAAGCTGGGTGAGAAGCTGGACTACAATAATTTTGTTCTATGGAACTTCAGAATGTTTAATTTCTATAATGTGCCCACCCCTCCAATTGCGGGACACGTCTTAGTAGCCCACTAAAAGATCAATCTAGATGACGCCGCCCGACACTCCCAAGGAATGACACGGGGTTTGTCAACTAGGGTCTCTCGAGTATGCCCCACAATGAAACTCATCCGACCATTCCCACTAGGATCAACCTGAATTCCGGGTTCCTAGAAGTCGAGTCTTCCTAATAGCCTTCTAGCATCCACTCCACTTTGTGTAGATACAACTGGACCCAAGCAGACTCATACCGCACTTGGTTCAAAGAGAATGGGAAACAAGAGGCATGCATCGCTCGACCTCTCTGGCCGTAGGGCATAGTCCCATTCCGATCCCCTAAAACAGTATGAATCATGATTCTAACCAACATTGTCTAAGGTCATTATCTGACCTTCCCTAACATTCCTCACTAACATTTTCTTTTGAGGAAAGCTCTCGGCTAATCGAGAGCACCCTTCCGTAGGATAGACCCATTGGTCACATCCACGACGCTTCCCTCGGGGTTGTTTTAGTTATCTAATTACCTACCACATTATGTTTGACACATAAAAACAGCTTCCTCAATTAACCCTATTAATCATAGGTTCCTTTACGTAATTTAGGGCATTGACATAAAAACAAGATCAAATACTTCCTTAACTTATCTTCAAATTAATGTTTGTCTCCTGCCCATACAAGAGAATTAAGTGTTCCTTTCTGCCCCCGCAGAAAAATCCTTCCATCTCCTGGCAATAAAACCCGAAGGTTTATCCTCCCAAGATTCTACCTTGTAACTAGTATCAAGGCCTTGAGATCCCATCTCGAGTCACGTAGATCACTTGTGTAGGACCCGGAGGCATTGGGATTTACGGCCAGAGCCCCCACTAGCACCCAAGTGTCCTCCTACTCCAAGTAATTTTCACGGAGAGACCTCTCATGGCGAGTTCGGTCCACATTCCCGACACGGATTCATAACCCCCTTGGTTAGGGTTTGGCAGCTCGTGGGGGGGTAGCTAGCACCATTCTTCCTTAATTATTCCTTTAGGGAATCAATCATAACTGAAGCACCCAACTTACAAACATTTATTAAGGAAACATTCCTTTCATTTCCAATCAAGAAAATATCATTTTCTACATCAACCAATCACTTGCTTATAGACTACTTGTCCTTAGTAGGGATCTCCTCTTACCAAGGCAACCAGTCAATTCACTTAGAAATATCCTTTTCGAAACAACCAAGAATAAGCCTTGATCAACATTCCATTTAGAGTCAGCTTAGTAGTCTAGCTTAAGCTTGGAGGATATCCACTTTCAATAATCTAAGACAAGATCCTTAAAAACAACTCACAAGCATGTGTGTTTAATCACTCGTTTTCTTTTGAATCCCTCTTTCCCTTGGGTTTTTCTCTAGGGATCCAAGTTGTGAATCCTCGATTTTCTTGCACGTCTTTTAACATACTTGGTAATGTTTAAAGTGTGTTAAATATATTGCATGACTTGTCATACATGCTTTCTATCTTCTCTTAATGCGATGCTATGTAGAATTTTCTAATCAAACTTATCTCGCATGCACAAAGTGCGTTTAGTATATTAGTACAACCTAAATAATCTTTAACTCTCTTCATATCTGGCAACAAGTACTTGTTCCTAGAGTGCAAGGTCTCATATGACTTGAGTATATAAAGTTTAAACTCAATTCACTTATCGCCTCTATGCTCTAACATAAGTAAAAGATAATCATATAATGCATAAATATCTTTCCTTGTAAGCGATCCATGAAAGTCTAAGAACCTGTTAGTATTCTAAATGCAAATTTACCCTAATATTTCATGCGTTCTCCAAACATAAACATTGGTTGTCATAGGATAGGACAACCTATTCGTGGTATGCACGATCAAGACCTATCTTCCGCGTGGAATGCAAGATAGATGACAAGTCCTCTATGCTTCTGTGCAGTTGCATCCTATGAATGGAAGCTAACATTTCATGTATTTATTTTAATCACGGGAGTAAAGCATGGAATATAGTTAACAAATCATGCACCAAACTAAGTGAAAGTCTATCATTTTATGTGACATGTTATGAAAACGTTATCATTTCATGTGGTAGAATGAAATCAACAGTTCTTCCCTAGGCCAAGGAGAACCTGGTTTCCCAAGACGGGGTCTGGAGTTGCGCTAATTCCCGCGTTGGTTATAATCGGTGCTCCATTATTGGCCGCAATTCCAACTGCTCCAACTGCACCATGAATTTCATATGTACTTGTCCCCTGAGCATCTAGGGTAGCTCCCGCGATCTTCACTCCTTCTTTGCGCTTGGGGGAAATGGTAAGTAGCTAGCCCAAAACTCTCACTCTTCTTCCCTTCCCTTCCTTCTCTTCTCCTCCTCTTCTCTCTCTTCTCTCTCACTCTTCTTCTTCTCCTCCTCTTCTCTCCTTCTCCTTCTCTCATTCTTCTTCCCTTCTCTTTCTTCTCTCCTCCTCCTCTTCTCACTCTTCTCTCTCTCCCTTCCTCTTCCCTTCTTTTCCTTCTCTTCTCCTCCTCTTCTCTCACTCTTCTTCTTCTCCTCCTCTCATTCTCCTTCTCTCACTCTTCTTCTTCTCCTCCTCTTCTCTCCTTCTCCTTCTCTCACTCTTCTTTCATTCTCTTTCTTCTCTTCTCCTTCTCTTCTCACTCTTCTCTCTCTCCCTTCCTCTTCCCTTCTCTCCCTTCTCTTCTCCTCCTCTTCTCTCACTCTTCTTCCCTTCTCTTTCTTCTCTTCTCCTCCTCTTCTCACCCTCCTTCTTCTCCTTCTCTTCCCCTTAATTCTCTACTCTTCCCCCTTAATTCTATTATTTCTCCTCCTTTATGCAAATCACGTCGGGGGGGGGGGGGGGGGGGGGGGGGGGGGGAGGGGGGGGTGTGGGTTTCATTGAAGTCAACGAAGAAGGGGGGGTGCTGACGTCATGGGAGACAGGGGTGGCGTGCTCTAATAACCCGATTGGGGGGGGGGGGGGGGGAAGTATGTCACCGACAAGGGTCTACTACTACCGTAGGCGCAGAGGAGAGGGGTTCCGACCGCACACAACACGGGAAGGGGAAAGACTCTCGTGAATGCCAAGGAGGAGCCGAGGGCCGAACCTACAGCAGAGGGGGGAAATTTATAGGTGGAGGGGGAGAGGTGGCACGACGGTGCCACCTGTCACCTGGGGGCTACATGCCCCCCTCCCTTTACCACTTGGCTCTCTCTCTCTCTCTCTCCTCGCCATGCAGTCGGCAAGGGAGAGAGAGAGGGGGTACAAAAAATAGGAAAATTTTGAAAATTTCCTAGGGGAGTCATATGGGGATATTACAATTTCTTAATTGGGAGAGGCTATTGGTGTTGAGATGACAAGCTCAACACATGCGGACATTGATGATGGACCGCCTGGTTAGATGGGTCCACACGTCTACACTTAGCACGTTGGTGGGCATTATGACTCTCACATGGCCACTGACTCATTACTTATTATATTCAGGTTTCACACCTATTTACAGCTGGCATAGTTATAGTGCCAGTCGACTAGTGTAGTCGGTTATGCATTGTTTGACTTAGTAGGCCACTTTCCTTTTATGTTGTATCTTATCTATACTTTGAGTACATTGTAAAGTGTGTGGAAGAAGAAGAAGAAATCGGCAAGAAAACGCTTTGGCCTCCATCTCTCTTCTTGTCTCTTGAGTGAGCTTCTCCTTGTGCATTCTGTGTGTGTTCGACGCAGCATCTTGAGCAAGTCCCCCCACCACATGATTCTTGACATGGTATCAGAGCCGTGCCACTGAGAGAGGCTGATTTTGAAGGCTGAAGTGAAGGAGAAGAAGAAAGGTTCGAGCAAGCAAGCCACGGGTAAGAATCTCTCCCATCCTTCCACTCTTTCTCTTGGATAGTGCCTGTGGAGGCACCGGAAGCAGGGCAGAGCAAAAATCTCATATTACAGTGAGATTTGGTGTGCACAAAGAGCGTTGTTTATTCTGTAGATAAGCCTTTTAGGGCTTAGCCCCGCAAAGATTTTGGGCATCTAAGGCCATTTCAAGGCCCATTTTGGAGCGTTGCGAACAACAGTTTCAGGGTACACTGTGACTTCGACTGTATTGACCAAACGTGGGTGCGCAGGTTACAGATTTCAGATCTGTAAGTTCGAAGGTGTTTACCAATGAGTAAACACAAGATTTATCTGCAAACAGGTTGCAAATTGCATGTATTGTTGAGCAGACAGTGAAAAAGGCTATCTGGTGTATTGTTGTGCACTACAGGTCAAAGGTTGTAGAAGATTTGCTTGCTGTTTAGTATCAGTTTTGTGATAATGGCAGAGAACAGTGGAAGCCCCATCATTGAGAAGCTCGACAAGAATAACTACCCATCATGGAAGTTTCGTGTCACGAACTTCCTTATTGGAAAATTCCTCTATGATTTTGTTTCAGGTGAAGAAAAGGAGTTGGAGGTGAGTGATCCTCCAACTGCAGAAGAGACAAAGGCACGAAAGGAATGAAATGCAAAAGACAAGAAGGTCATGCATTGGTTGTCTGCAGTAATTGACAATAATATGTTGGGACACATTAGAAATGCAGAGAATGCATATGCAGCTTGGACCATACTTGAAAGTATGTTTTCTGTAAATACAAAGGCACGAAAGATTCAAGTCAAGCAAGAGTTGAATACATTGAAGAAAGGGAAGATGTCTATCAATGAGTATGCACTGAAGGTAAGGAGCATTGCAGATGCCTTGGCAGAGATTGATGCAATGCCTGATGATGATGATTTGGTATCGTCAACCTTGGATGGACTTAACAATGAAAAGGCTTGGAAGTCTTTTGTAACTTCCTATATGTTAGAAAGCCATTCCCAGATTTCGATGAGTTGGTCTCTCTAATGATCACTGAAGAAATCAACATGCAGAGTGAGACATCTGAAAGAAGTGGTGAACAGGTCCAAGCTTTCTACTCTAGTTCTGGAAGGGGACGTGGCAGGTTCTCTTCAAGAGGCCGTGGTACAGGACGTGGTAGTGACAATCAGCAAAACAGATTGAATCAGCAATTTGGCGATATGCAAGTTTTAGGAGGTCGTGGTAACTTTAGAGGCAGAGGGAGCTTTAGAGGAAGAGGTGGATGGCAGAACAGAGGTTCTAGCAACTCTGGTATTGTGTGTCACTACTGTGGCAAAACAGGTCATATTGCAGCCCAATGTTATACTAAGAAATATGATATCCGCAATGGTAAGTTGCAGCAAGGAAACTATGCATCGTCTTCACGACAGAATGAAGATAAAAATGAACGTCTGTTTGTTATGCAGCATATGCTGAATGCTGTTACAGGAAAGGGAACACATGATGATGTTTGGTATGTTGATTCAGGTGCATCCAATCATATGATCAGCCATGTAGAATGGTTTGGAGAGATGCAAGATTTGCAAAATGCAGGTTATGTGCAGACGGGTGATGATTCATGCCACCCAATTTCACATGTTGGAAAAGTTTTCTTGTCCTTGCATGATGGTAAGACAAAGAGTCTTTCAGATGTATTACATGTGCCATCTATTACAAAGAACTTGGTGTCAGTCGGTCAAATGGTAGAGCAAGGGCTGCAAGTCAGATTTAATGCAAAGGGCTGCTTTGTAGAAGACTTCAATGACAAGTGCAGGTTGGTAGCAAAGGGAAGGACGTATGTTTACTCTAGATGTTGGAATTCCTACTATGAATGCTGCTATGTATGCCAAAGGAAAATGTGTTGTTGCAGACATTGAAATTTGGCACGAATGCATTGGACATGCAAATGTACAAAGGCTAAAATTAATGCAGTCCAAAGAGTTGGTTACAGGTTTGCCTACATTTAAAGTTGCAGAATTTCATAAGGTATGCGAAGCATGTCAGTTTGGTAAGCAGGCAAGACAACCTTTTTCACATGACAGAGATGTAAGCAGAAATATCCTTGACGTTGTGCATACGGACATTTGGGGGCATACACAAAATGTATCTCTTGGAGGCAGTTCATACTTTGTCACATTCATTGATGATTGTCCTAAAAGGTGTGGGTATATTTTATGAAGGAAAAGAGTGAAGCGTTTGAGCACTTTAGAATCTTCAAGGTTGCAATTGAAAGAGAAACAGGCTTGAAAGTAAAGTGCTTGAGGTCAGATAGAGAGGGAGAGTACCTCTCAAATGAGTTCACTGATTTTTTGAGGTCTCATGGGATAAAGAGAGAGTTCACATGCAGATATACCCCACAGCAAAATGGGATTGCAAAAAGGAAAAACAAGCATATTGCAGAATTTGTATGCGCCTTGATGGCTGAAAAGAATATGCCTAAGCATTTTTTGTCTAAGGCTGTTCATACTGCTGTTTATATTATGAACAGAACTCCCACAGCTGCAGTTCATGGTATGACCCCCGAAGAATGTTTTACACGTAAGAAGCCTGATGTCTCACACTTGAAAGTGTTTGGCTGCATTGCGTATGTTCATGTGCCATATGAGTTGCGGAAGAAACTAGATCGAAAGGCTAAAAAGTGTGTCTTTATTGGATACTCTTTAGAGCAGAAAGGATATGGCTGTTATAACCCTGTCACATGTAAGTTTAGAGTGAGCAGGGATGTCATCTTTGATGAAATGAGTAGTTGGTATGCATCTAGTGGTGATGCATTGGATGATGATGATGATCATGACACTCATGTGCAGGCTGAAAAGAAAGAATCACAGACTCTTAGTGGACCAGACACATCATCTGGTAGTCTTTGGTCTGGGAGAATAAGGAGTACCTCTACATCTTCGGGTGCATCTAGTAGCACTACAATTAAAGACAAAGGAAATAATAAAGTGTCAGAAGGCATTGATGTAGTTCTTGACGGAGACTCCAGTGGCTTAGAGAGCATGAGCTTGGCATTCCTTCAGTGAGGACTCCAAGTGTGCAGAGAGCACGCGTTAATGCAAAGACTCCATTGAGTGATCCAGTGGTACGCAGGTCTAGCAGGGTGAGATACCCTGTTAAAAGATTTGGTTTTGAAGGTTATGTAGCTCACCATTATGCTTACATGGTGAAACTAGTTGAGGATGTTGAGCCTTGTTGTTTTGAGGATGCTATTGGTCATACTCATTGGGATGCAGCAATGGATGAGGAGATGGCTACATTAGAGGCCAATAAGAATTGGGATCTAGTATCATTGCTGAAGGGCAAGAAAGCTATTGGATGTAAGTGGGTTTACAATATTAAGCACAATGTAGATGGTTCTATTAGTAGGTACAAAGCTAGGTTGGTTGCAAAAGGCTATGCCCAAACATATGGCATAGATTATGATGAACCTTCAGTCCAGTTGCTAGGATGGCAACTGTCAGATGTGTGATTGCTTTGGCACAGCCAAAGGTTGGAGGTTGCAGCAAATGGATGTGAAGAATGCCTTCTTGCATGGTGATTTGCATGAAGAAGTGTATATGGATCAGCTAGCTGGTTATGAAGATTTAGAGCATCCCACGTATGTGTGCAGGTTGAAGAAGGCGCTCTATGGGCTCAAGCAAGCACCTAGAGCATGGTCTGACAAGATCAAAGAGTATCTTGTCAATATTGGTTTCTATGTTTTTTATGCTGATCACTCACTTTATGTGAGAAAGGGAGATGCAGGTTTGGTCATTATAGTCATCGATGTGGATGACTTGATTATTATAGGTGATATGTTGAGATATCGAGCTCCACTCGTGATACGCCAGGGTGACCGTTGTGTATTTATGTCACCGACTTGTCAGTTGCAGACGCGGTTGGTACACCGCCCATGAATAATAGCTACATGATAGCTATCCTTATCTACTCTAGTTCGTGGCTCAGTTAGCATGCCACCTTAGTTAGTTGAGTCTGGTTTGAGACCCATATATAGGGTTCTTCTATTTCTTTGTATGAGAGTTCTTTTGGCTTACACAACTAAGAAGAGGAAAACTGTTTTCAGCCTCCACCCTTGTGTGTCTTCCCCCATTGTGCAAGCAAGAAAGCTTCAAGCGAGACTCCTTCCTTCTCTCCCACAATCTTGACATGGTATCAGAGCCTTGTTCGTGGTAAGGAGCTCAAGAAAGCAAGCCAAGCTCGCGGTGGTCTGGTAAGAGGAGCAGTGTTGCTTTCATTTTCTGTTTTGGGAGCAGATCTCTGCAGGTAGCACAGCCGGAAATTGCAGGAGTCCATTGTCTCAGGTTGAGACGCCCTTCGCGGTGAAGCAAGAGGGCAGTATATGCTGCGGGCGAGGGCTTTAGCCCTCGGCGACCTTGTTTTTTTGATTTGAGGCCATTTCGGGGCCTGTTTTGCAGACGGAAGTTTTCTGCACGCACTCAGGAAAAGGCTCAGTTTTATGCTGTGCAGCCACTGTTCTACAGGTCGGTGAAAAGTTACTGTAGAAATTGCATCGTATGCTTGTGCGCAGAGACATTGGGAGTTTCAGAATCATCCGTGGTTCCTGTTTATGCAAAATCGTCACTAGGAAGTGACTGTGTGGTCAAATACCACTTTCGCCAGTTTTGCAGATTTGCCCTTGTGAGGGTGAAGCTGTGTTTTTTGCAGTGACAGAATTTCTTGCAGTATTCTGTAATGGCGTCTGATTCTCTTTCACAGATTGTCACTGAAAAGCTTGACAAGAACAACTTCCAGGCATGGAAGTTTAGAATGACGAATTTCCTTATGGGAAAAGGATATTGGGAATTTGTTGCAGGAAATGAAGAAGAACCAGTTCTTCCTGATGTTCCCAATCAACAACAAATGCAGGCATTTAAAACATGGCATGAGAGAGCCAGGAAAGTTATGTATTGGCTGTCTATCAGTATTTCAGACTCTATGATTGTGCATATTCAGGATGCAAGTACGCCAAAGGAGGCATGGGATACTTTGTCAAAAATGTATAGCACAAATACGCAAGCCAGGAAAATGCAGCTCAAGCAAGAGTTGCATAATGTGCAAAGAGAAAGTATGAGCATCAACGACTACCACATGAAGGTGAAGAAGATTGCAGATGCACTTGCTTCCATTGGGTCGCCAGTGGAAGATGATGATTTAGTTTCCGTGACCTTGAATGGTCTAGGAAAGGATTATGCACAGTTTCGGACATCCATTTCAGTTCGTGAAAGATTTCCTGATTTTGAGGAGTTGATTGCTCTTCTAATTTCTGAGGAACAGAGAAATGGTGGTGCATCTTCTTCAGGAGGAACTTCAAAAGAAGTTGTCTTCTACTCAAATGCTGGAAGAGGTAGAGGCAGAGGTAGAGGAGGCCGATTTGGAGGCCGTGGCAGAAATCAGAATATGCAGCAAACTCAAGAAAACCAGTCCTATGGAGGAGGACGTGGTAACTCTAGAGGCAGGGGGAGCCAAAGAGGTCGTGGTGGATGGCAAAGAGGCCAAAATGCAAACAGTAATGTTGAATGCTACTACTGTGGTAAAATGGGTCATATGGCTAAAGACTGCTATAAAAAGCAGAATGACATCATGAATGGAAAACTGCAACAAGGGAATTATGCATCTTCTAGTAGACAGGGTGATGACAGAAATGAGCATTTGTTCATGGTGCAGCACATGAACAATTCTATGACAAGTGCAGAAGAAAGCAATGATGTATGGTATGTTGACTCAGGTGCATCAAACCACATGACAGGTCATGCAGAATGGATGGAGGATGCAAGGAAAATGGAAAAACCAGGATTTGTGGAGACTGGTGATGATACTGCACATCCTATTGTGCAGATTGGAAAAATTCCCTTGTCTATGCAGGGTGGGAAAAAGAAATACCTGTCCGATGTATTTCATGTCCCGAATATCACCAAGAATCTGGTTTCAGTTGGTCAAATGGTTGAACAGGGCTTGCAGGTCAGATTTAATCTTCATGGATGCTTTGTTGAGGATATGAAAAATAAAGGTCGCTTGATAGCAAAAGGAAAGAAGAAGGGCAGAATGTTTACATTGGATGCAGACATGTCTGAATTGAGTGCAGCAATGTTTGCACATGGGACCGGTGTAGTTGCAGATATTGATATCTGGCATAAACGCATTGGTCATGTTAATGTACAGCGACTTAAATCAATGCAGGCCCAAAATATTGTTGCAGGATTGCCCAAATTCAAGGTTGCAGAAATGCATAAGGTATGTGAAGCCTGTCAGTTTGGAAAACATGCAAGGAAACCATTTCCTAGACATGTTCAAGAGAGTGAGAAGCCATTGGAATTAATCCACTCTGATGTGTGGACTACTAAAGCTGCATCTCTTGGAGGCTGTCATTATTTTGTCACTTTTATTGATGACTATAGCAGAAAAGTTTGGGTGTATTTTATGAAAAAGAAAAGTGAAGTTTTTGGGCATTTCAAAACTCTTAAAGCTATGGCTGAAAAAGAAACAGGTCTGCAAATAAAATGCCTAAGGTCAGATGGAGGGGGAGAGTACCTCTCAAATGAGTTTGCAAAGTTCTTGCAGGAGCATGGCATAAAGCAGCAATATTCATGCAGTTATACCCCACAACAAAATGGAATTGCAGAAAGGAAAAACAGGCATATTGGAGAGGTATCTCGTGCCATGCTCAATGAAAAAGACTTGCCAGATTTTTATTGGGCTGAAGCAGTTGCTACAGCAGTCTACATAATGAACAGGACTCCCACTGCAGCAATACATGGAATGACTCCAGAGGAGAGGTATACTGGTAGGAAACCAGATATTTCTCATTTGAAAATTTTTGGTTGCATTGCCTATGTACATGTGCCAGATGAGCTGAGATCCAAGTTGGATCCAAAAGCTGAGAAGTGCATCTTTATTGGTTACTCTCTGCAGCAAAAAGGGTATAGATGCTATAACCCTTCTACTCGTAAGTTTACAGTGAGCAGAGATGTTGTTTTTGATGAGATGAGTAGCTGGTATAAACCAGTAAATGTGATTGATGATGAAGATGCACAAAATGGTAATGCTACACAGAATTCACAGCAGCAGTCACAAAATATTAGTGGACCTGGAGCATCCTCTAGCAGTGGTTCACATTCTTCGCCATGGACAGGCAGATTGAGATCAGGAGAATCTTCTCAAAGCAATGCAGATAGTGGTATGCAGGTATCACGAAAAGGAAAAGAGAAGGTTGATCAGCCCATGTTTGATGTGAATGCAGGTCACTCTTATGTGGATGGTGAATCTAGTGGCTCAGAACAGAGCATTGATGATGAGTTGGGTATTCCTTCTATTGTTACACCTAGAGTAAGGAAGACCAGGGATGTTTTGAGAGCACCTGGGAGTGAACCCACTTTGCGCAGGTCTACCAGAGTTAGGTATCCTGTGGATAGGCTGAAATATGATGGATTTACAGCCATTCACTATGCATATATGGTCAAGGTGATACAGGAACCAGAACCCACTTCTTTTGAGCAAGCCATGGGAAAAGAAAAATGGGAGAAAGCCATGGATGAAGAAATGGATGCCTTGGAAGCAAACGCTACATGGGAATTGGTACCTTTGCCTAAAGGTAAGAATGCAATTGGCTGTAAGTGGGTTTATAAGGTGAAGCACAATGCTGATGGTTCTGTGAACAGATACAAGGCAGGATTAGTAGTCAAGGGGTATGCACAAACATATGGCATTGACTACGAAGAAACATTCAGTCCGGTTGCAAGGATGGCAACCGTAAGAGCAGTCATTGCTATGGCTTCATCAAAGGGATGGTCTTTACATCAGATGGATGTAAAGAATGCCTTCTTGCATGGTGATTTGCAAGAAGAGGTCTATATGGAGCAGCCACCAGGTTATGTGCATGCTGTTCATCCTGAGTTTGTTTGCAGGTTGAAGAAAGCCTTGTATGGCTTGAAGCAAGCACCTAGAGCATGGTCTGACAAGATAGGACAGTATCTTGTCACTATTGGTTTTCAGATTTCCAAGGCATATTTCTCACTTTATGTGAGAAAAACAGAGAAAGGTATTATGCTACTTGTCATTTATGTTGATGATTTGATTATGACAGGTGACAGTGATGAAGATATCCTTCATGTGAAAATGCTATTGAAGCAGAAGTTTGAGATGAAGGATTTGGGAGAGCTGCGTTATTTCTTGGGCATTGAGGTGATTAGATCACCAAGTGGGATACAGCTCTTGCAGAGGCAGTATGGATTGGACATGCTGTCCAAATATGGGATGACAGGCTTTAAGCCTATTTCAGTTCCTTTGGAGCAGAATGTGAAGCTGAGCACAGATGCAGGTGAGCTTCTGGAAGACCCTACTATGTACAGACGCATAGTAGGAAGTTTGATTTATATGACTATTACCAGGCCAGATTTGAGCTATGCTGTTGGATTGGTAAGTCAGTTTATGCAGGCTCCAAGAAAACCACATTTGGATGCGGCTAGACGCATACTCAGGTATGTGAAGTCCACATTGCAGTATGGACTATTTTATGAGACTGGGGTTCAGATACAGTTGCATGGATACACTGATGCTGATTGGGCTGGTAGTATTTCTGATAGACGATCTACCAGTGGATATGTGTTCTCTTTTGGGAGTGCTGCAGTCACTTGGAGCAGCAAGAAACAGCCTACAGTTGCCTTGTCGAGCACAGAGGCTGAGTACAGGGGTGCAGCAATGGCTGCATGTGAGGTAGCTTGGTTGCATAAGCTACTTTATGATATGCATCAGTCTACAGATGGGCCAGTTGTCATTTATTGTGACAACATGAGTAGTATACACTTGGCAAATAACCCAGTCTATCATGCTAGAACAAAGCACATTGAGGTGCATTATCACTATGTGCGAGAGAGGGTTTTACTAGGTCTTATTGATCTAGTTTATGTTAGCACAGAGGATCAGGTAGCTGACATATTCACGAAGGCATTGGGCGCAGAGAAGCTGCGCAAGTTCAGAGACCTGCTTGGTGTGCAGGAATTGGGATTGAGCTCGAGGGGGAGTGTTGAGATATCGAGCTCCACTCGTGATACGCCAGGGTGACCGTTGTGTATTTATGTCACCGACTTGTCAGTTGCAGACGCGGTTGGTACACCGCCCATGAATAATAGCTACATGATAGCTATCCTTATCTACTCTAGTTCGTGGCTCAGTTAGCATGCCACCTTAGTTAGTTGAGTCTGGTTTGAGACCCATATATAGGGTTCTTCTATTTCTTTGTATGAGAGTTCTTTTGGCTTACACAACTAAGAAGAGGAAAACTGTTTTCAGCCTCCACCCTTGTGTGTCTTCCCCCATTGTGCAAGCAAGAAAGCTTCAAGCGAGACTCCTTCCTTCTCTCCCACAATCTTGACATGATAGTGATAGTGGGATTGCTGAAGTCAAGGATTCTTTGAAGAAGAAGATTGAGATGAAGGATTTAGGTGAGCTAAGATACTTCCTTGGCATTGAGGTGATCAGATGTGATGATGGTATATGGCTGTCCCAAAGATAGTATGGCTTGGATATGTTGTCCAAGTATGGTATGACAGCATGCAAACCACTTTCAGTTCCATTGGAGCAGAATGTAAAGTTGAGCGCTGATGTTAGGGATGAGATAGAAGACCCTACTATGTTCAGGAGGATAGTGGGGAGTTTGACCTACATGACCATTACAAGGCCAGACTTGAGCTACGCTGTTGGTCTTGTGAGTCAGTTTATGCAAGTACCTAGAAAGCCACACTTGGATGCAGTTAGACACATATTGAGATATGTGAAGTCCACATTACATTATGGACTTTTCTATGAGGCAGGTACATATGTACAGGTGTTTGGATACACAGATGCAGATTGGGCTTGTAGTATGTCTGATAGAAGATCTACTAGCGGATACATGTTCTCTCTTGGTAGTGCAGCAATTGCTTGGGGTAGCAAAAAGTAATCTACAGTTGCTTTGTTGAGTACGGAGGCTGTGTATAGAGGTGTTGTTGTTGCAGCATGTGAGGTAGTATGGTTGCAAAAGTTATTGGCTGATTTGGATGTGCAGGTGGAAGGTCTAGTTGTCATTTATTGTGACAACATGAGCAGTATACAGTTGGCTAGGAACCCTGTGTTCCATGCCAGGACAAAACATATTGAGGTACACTACCACTTTGTAAGAGAGAAGGTACTAGTAGGTGAGATTGACTTGGTGTATGTCAGCACACAGGATTAGATAGCTGACATCTTCACAAAGGCATTAGGTATAGAGAAGCTTCAAAAGTTTCGAAGCTTACTTGGAGTTGCAGAGATGTAGTTGAGCTTGAGGGGGAGTGTTGAGATGACAAGCTCAACACATGCGGACATTGATGATGGACCGCCTGGTTAGATGGGTCCACATGTCTACACTTAGCACGACAATGGTCGTTATGACTCTCACATGGCCATTGACTCATTACTTATTATATTCAGGTTGTTACACCTATCTGGCATAGTTATAGCGCCAGTCGACTAGTGTAGTCGGTTATGCATTGTTTGACTTAGTAGGCCACTTTCCTTTTATGTTGTATCTTATCTATACTTTGAGTACATTGTAAAGTGTGTGGAAGAAGAAGAAGAAATCACCAAGAAAACGTTTTGGCCTCCATCTCTCTTCTTGTCTCTTGAGTGAGCTTCTCCTTGTGCATTCTGTGTGTGTTCGGCGTAGCATCTTAAGCAAGTCCCCCCACCACGTGATTCTTGACAATTGGGACCTAGTCACAGGTCATGAAGATGAGCCCAAGCTACTAGAGGATAGACCTCCAACATAGGATCAATTAAAGGAGCACATGGTGGAGCCTCGAGAGGAACACCAAGGAAAAGGGAATTCTCTTGCAAGAAAATCTATCTTGTAACATCAACAAGCTTGTTTATCATGTTTCATATGATCACAATGAAGAAAAGAACACCAGGCACAACAAATCTTCATGCAGCATCATGTAAATCTCCCACGGTTTTTAATAAAATCAACCATATTCTTCAACATCTTCACAAAATCCATCAATAGAACAAAGAAAGCAAAGGAATACACCATCTTTTACTGGAAATACATCACATAGTATTCATCTTCAATATCTTCATAGTCTTCTCTCTCAATCTCTCATATACAATCACTCTGTTTCAGTAGAATTGGCTATCTCTGACTCTCTCTCACACACTCCATCAATAATACATCACATCCTCACTACAATCTCTCAAAAATTACTCTCAATAATCACTCTTAGGTCGTGGATACCCCTCCCAAGAGGTATGTCTGATATGAAGGGTCACCAGAGCCACTACAGTGTCTCTTCACAGCTCACTACTGTCACTTCACTCTAGTCTTCTCTTGAGTCTTCAGCAGCTACTTCTTCCACTTCTTTCAGCTCTTTTGCACTTGTATTCACCTCTTTCCAAGGCTAGAAAACTTTCCCAAAAATCACACATACATTCCACAGAACACTTACAGAACAGTCTACAGAACAGTACCAGAACAGTTACAGTACAGGACAGAAACAGAACAGAAACAGAAGCTCTACAGAAGACCTACAGAAGGTCATCAAAACTACATAACTCATTCTCAAACCATTCAAAACTCTCACACAAAACATTCACTAAGCTTTCACAATATCTCATTCTTCATCAATCAATACTCCATCCCTCCTTACAGAAGACAATTAGAACAAAACAGACCAAAACAGAACAAAACAGAAGGTATACAGAACCATTCAGAACCTATCAGAACACCACAAAACCATCAACAAACATCATGAACTTCCAAAACACAATCAATATCATCTAAAACACTCTCAAACCACTTCCAAATCAATCAATCATCTCATAAAATCAACCATTCAGCTCTCAAAAACAACAAAAATCAGCCAAAAAACAAGTCATTTCAACACTCAACATATCCCCACACTTAATAAGGAAGCGTCCTCGCGACCCAGGAAAAAGGGAATACAAGTTCAGGGAAAAGCTCAACTTTAATCTTCAATATCTTTTCACAAAGAATCCATCCAACACGACCCCAACTTATAATCTGTTTCTGATATAAAAATACAAAGAAAGGAAAACTCTTTTGAAATTAACACCTCTTATCAAACTAAAAATCACCACAAATTTGTAAAGGATATAAGAGTTTGCTTCTTCTTCTTCATCTTCATCTGCTTCAACTCTCCAACCACGACCCCATCTCTACAAATCTCCAAAACATAGCTCGTACACAAAATCCAATAGGAAACCACCACGTTCGTTTGACATAAAGGAACTCACAACACTAATACACTACACAACCATCTGAATGACTTCTTCAAAAAGAGAGTTTGGCATTAAAAGCTTCCACCATACATTGGAAAGGCATCAATGAAGATGATCCCTCTTAAAAGATTGATGTTGTCGGAATCGATCCATAGATAAGGATTCATCTACAAAGTTTTTAGGAGGGTTTTGAAAAAATTGGAGACAGCACATCCTTTCCAACAGGACCAAGTATCTACTAGGCAAACAGAGGGCATGAAAATACAGTATCTCCAGCTGTTGGGAATCAATGCTAACATTGACATTCATGCACAACTTTGGGATAGGCTTTGAATCAGTATGAGAGTGCCTATGCATATACGCCAGGTACCAAGCAAAGTGAGCAGTTAATCTCACTGAGGGATCTGCAGACTGTGAATACTGTTGGGCAAAATGAACATAGTTTTGATAAGCTTGACTAGAAGCTGTCCATTCCCCTGGAATTACTGGTCAATTAATATGCGATCCTGTAAGGCAATCATCCGAACTCCATCCCCTTCTTCTGGAAATCTGAGTATCAAAACCGTCACAGTCACTAACCAACTGAGGTGGTTGAGATATGGAAGTGCTAGGAGAGGGTAATGGAATAAGGGAAAGTGGATGTAGGGAAGGATAGGAAAAATCATAAAAGGAAGAAAAGGTTAAAGAAGGAGTGGCAGAAATTTGTAAGGAATCACTAAGGAATGGTGTTAACTGATAAATAGAAAATGTGGAGGGTACATTAATGAGGGGTGAAGGACAGGGTGGAGAAGGGGAAAATACCCTATCCTCAATAAAGGAACAGTAAGTGAAAATAGGAATTTGAGGGAAATTGAAAGGTTGGAAAAGAAGTGGTAAAATTACTGTGGAATTTGTTTGACAAAGGGAAATATATATAGCATAGCGGTGAGCGAATTGTTGGTAATAGAGGAGGGTAGGAACAGAAGTTCCTAAAAGAGATCGTCTATGATAGGCATCAAAGAAAGTAGCATCAAATGGATTATGTTTGGAAAGATAGGTTAAGAGATCCATCCTCAGTTGGTTAGTACTCTGTACAAAGGTAGGAGCTGTGTTTTGTCTTTGATTGAGGACCACCGAATCAATCATGGGATGCCACGAACTATCTTAACAATTAGCCACTTTGGAGGAATAACTCTGAAACATATCAGCTATGCACAACTCCAAATGATTGACATATAGAACAGCCTGCAAGACCACATCCCCCACATACCATGCCATATCTACCTCATCTGGAATTAACAAATCTCCTCGGAGATACATGTATGACATCAGCATGGTGTCTGGCGTGACAGAATCTTCAAAGAGCATTCTGACTACCTCTGTCAACAACTCAGCAGACCAAGCCCCACTCCAGCCATCCTCTGGAAAAGGTAAATCCATCGTGGAAAGCTTCATATAGAAGACCAACTTTTGCAAGTGGTAGTGGACAAAGAAAGAATGGTCAGGTAAGACACATCCCTGAAACTGTTCAAAGGTAGACCATAAAAAGTCCATTCTGGACTGCAATCTTTCCACTTTGTCTTGGAATAGAGGGCACAAAGTAGCCTGTCTCTGTAGGGCAGCCAAGTCCTGCTGTGAAAGAGAGGGAATTAATGGAACAGGAGGGCTTGGAGGAACAGAGCGGGACTTTGCAAGCTGATCTTGCAACTGCTGGATTTGGGAGGCTTGGTTGGCCACTGTGTCATTAGCCGTCTGTAAAGCTGAAAGCTTGTCATCTAAAAGAACTTGGAATTCTTTCGCTTCACTGGACATCCTCTCCTTCTCTGCTAAAAGGCTAGTAACCTGTGACTGAGCCTCGAATAACTGGGTCTTCAATGAAGAAATCTCATCGCTTTGAATGGCAACCAGCTGGGTTGGCTGTTCCATTTGCTTAAATAGATCTGCTAGGGTATCCTTAGCAGAAGCTAACTCAGATGTTGCCTTATGCAAGTGGTCTTTGGACTGCATGAGCTCCTCATAAAAAGATGCGTACAGCTGTTGAACACAGGCTGTCACTGACAACTCAATGGAACTTTGAATATCCTTGCAGAGGAAAGGAATGGCATCTCCTGAAACGAGACTGTTCAGGGAAGGAACTGAGATCTCCAAGGATCCTTCTCTATGTGCTCTGAATAGGTTATTGCAAGTGAGATACCCAGGGAGTTCACTGCCAGAAGTAGCAGGGATAGACATTGAGGGAAGTACAGCAGGGGCTTTGTCCGCTACCCTCTTCAAGCGTTTGCGCTGTATGACCAGGGGAGGCGGAGAATCATCATCCTCAATGTCAATAGGTGCTGACTCTTCTGAAGGTGGAGGAGGAGGTACGGGATCTGATGGAGGAGGTGGAGGCACAGTCTTTTGTAAACCTGAATAGGTCAAGAAGGCAGACAAATATGATCCATAGGTAACATTGGTAACATTACCCCTCGTGACTTTAACGAAATGCTGATCCATCTTAGTAAGGAGGTATGTGCTCCAATCAATGGCAACTCCTTTTAGCACCATCCTGGAAGCTGTGAAAAGCTCTTTGGACAAATAGTGGGATGGCGTTTTGGCAGGCATGAACCTGTCCTGAAGGAACTGGCAGATCGTCTTCCATACGGGATCAGTAATCATAGAAAACAAAACTCCTGAAGAGTTTATCACCTTCTTAACATCAAGGACTTCCCTTGTCTGCTTCTGCAACAGCTTAAGAATCTCTTCATTAGAGAAGAGCTGACGAGTGGTCACAAAAGGTTCTCCTTTGGAGGGTAAAGACAGAGCCTTCCCTAAGCCTCGAGACGTCAATGTCATAGACATGCCTTGGACTACTCCTGTCTTCTTGCTGTAAGAGGCCAGGAACTCATCACATAAGGACGGATCCTCTAGAAGTAATGGAAAAGGAGTGGCCACAAAAGCAGCAAGTCCTGCCTTCGTGAGGGGCTCAAAAGTAAGTAGGGACGAGTAATCCCTACTAACTAGTGGGATGTACTGGATAGGGGGAGGAGCATGAGAAGGCGCCATTCAAATGGTTACATACACACCACAAACACAGACAATCAAGGAGAATGCCTGCAAACCAATAGACAAAAACCAAGGATAAGAGAATTACCAATCAAACATGACCCGACCTACTAACCCCAAGTAAACCACATCCTAGAAAAAAATTTGACATGACCTTGAGACAAATGCGACCGAAAGCTTCATGCGATGCATCAAACAAACACCCTGAACCCCGTATCAGGCAATAAAAGAAAAAACTGCATACCGTACCCGTAACCGTAACTAAGACAGGAAACCAAAACCATACCATATCCGACACATATCAATACGACATCTGTGATAGAACCAAGACTAGACCATGGAAAATAACATTAAGAACTGCGTATACCCATCCCACGAAACGCTTCATTAAAAAGGGGATTAAGTGCAGTGAGGGGGGAGTTAATTTAATGAAGGGTTGATTTTAATCAATTATTAAAAATGGGTGAATTTTTATTAGGTGATAAACCTTAATAAGAAAACGGCGGTTCCTTATTATAAATTTAATTACCAATTATTAGGTTAAACGGTGCAGTTATACGATTCTCGGACTTCGATTCCCGACTGGGTCTCTAAATGCAATTCATTGATTATAATTTAAGGTGATGTGGAGCGCTTTTTTGCCAGCGCGTGCTCATGTGACGGCTGGTTTATTTTAATTAAAATTTTAGAGTGCCTCTTTAGCGCACGTAGCGCGTGCTAAGTGAACGGCTGGTTGATTTTAATTTAAAAAAATGTGTGTTTAGCGCGAATGCGCGTGCCATGGTGGTAGTTAGGTTTGATTTATGTTAATATTGGTTTGTTTGTTTGTGTGTTTTTTTTGGTGGTTTTGTTTTTTTTTTTTTCAATATTAACCGTGGGTTTTGGGGTAGCTTGTGTGTATGTTTTATGTTGGTTTTTATTTTTTAACGAATAAAAAGGGCAATACCTGGTAGTGGGTGTATGAAAATGCAAAGAATGGGCTTCTCCGCTATCCAAAAATATCTGGATTTTTTCTCTAGACGGTTAGTTGGTGTGTTGATAAAAAAGGTTTTATTGATTATTGTAT
Organism: Lygodium microphyllum; assembly: GCF_053477565.2. NCBI lineage: Eukaryota > Viridiplantae > Streptophyta > Polypodiopsida > Schizaeales > Lygodiaceae > Lygodium > Lygodium microphyllum. The sequence goes on from NC_141137.1 coordinate 180,655,853, forward strand.
TGTATTTTTAAGGAATTTTAGGGGAAAAATTAAATATTATGATAGTTAAGAAAAATATACCAAAAATAAATAAAAATGTGAAGGGAAGTGTTAGGAATTTTTCAGAAATTAATTGGAAATTTTATAGCATGTTAAATGAATTTTTAGCATATTTTTGGGTATTTTGAAAGATTTTGGAATTTAAAAATAGGCAAAAATATTTTTTTCTGAAATTTAAAGGTGGAGAAAAAGAGGGCCATGGATTGCAAAAATAAAAGGAAAGGTTTCTAGATTTTCTGTAATTTTTCAGAATATAAAGTGGTTTTTTTTAATGATTTATTTATATTTTTCAATGGTTGTGTGTGTTTTTTAGGTGTTATTTAAACGGGAAAAAAGGATTTACGGGTGTGTTAATGAAAAATGTGGGAAAAATACCCAGCAACAGGCTGCGTGGCAGCTGCGTGGTCAGCAACCAATGATCAAAAGCCGACAGCCGCGTACAATCAATCACGAACAGTTTCCAGCTCCCACACGTGCGTACACACTTGCGCGTGTGTCGACGTCTCGAGGGAGAACGGGGGTGTATGTGGATGTCCGCGGGGGGGACGGGGTGTAAGGAGAGTGTGATGGTGGGACTGGGGGCTTGTAGGGAGTTTTCTGCGGTTATCTGCGTGGGAACAGTGGTTAGAGGGGGGTGGTTTGGTGGGTTGGTTTGTTTGCTGGGGGAAATGTGGGGCTTAGATAAAGAGATGGTTTGGTGTGCGTGGGTGAAGGTAGGGGGGAAAGGGGGCTTAGGGAGAGGGATATTTGGGCTTGTGTGGGGGTGTGGGTATGTGTGTGGTGGGAAGGGGGGTTAGTGGGGGGGGTAAGTGGGTGGGTTACACGTGGCACGTGGTGGGGAGGGGCAGGTCGGTCAACGGCCTGTCACAGGCGACGGCAGACTAGCGCTTAGGGCGACGGCGGCAGCAGGCACACGGCTGGAGGCGGCACCAGAGGCGAGGCGTCGGCAGCGGCACAGGGCACGTGGGCTGGAGGACGACGTCGTGGCATGAGAGGCGGGCGCCGATGGGACAGGGCGGGTGCAGAGGATGGCGTCCACGTGCTGGAAGCGGGCGCCGTCGGTAGGGGACGAGCGCACAGGCGCGGGCGGCAGTAGACCGGCGCTGTCGAGGGCGGCCTGCACGGGGCGGCAGGCGGCACCAGCGGGCGCAGACGAAGGCGTCAGCAATCGGCGGTGCGAGCGGCGGCACAGTGCGATCAGGCACAGGGCGGCGGAGCAGGGACGTGCCCAGGCTGCGGCCACGGTGTCCACCAGGCGACGTGGAGGAAAAGGGAGGGGAAGGAGGGGAGAAGAGAAGGAGGGGGAAGTAGGAGAGGAAGGAGGTAGACGCAGGGAGGAGGAGAAGAAAACGAGGGAGAGGGAGGCGAGGAGACTCGTGGAGAAAGAAGGAGTGGGGGGAGAAGAAGAAGTGGGGGGAAGAGAAGGAGTGGGGAGAGGGGAAGGAGGAGAGGGAGAGGAGGAGGAGTGGGAGAGGGAGAAGGAGGGGAGAACGCAAGGAGAGGAGGGCGCTGCTGAGAGGTGGTAGAGGGGGAGGAGAGGAGGAAGGAGGAGAAGGAAGATGGAGAGGGCGTCGTGAGGGAGGAGAGAAGGAGGGGAGGATGAGAGAGGAGAAGAAGGGAAGGAGAGGGAAGGAGCAAAAGGGAAGGAGAGGAGGTGGAGATGGAGGGAGAAGAGGGAGGAGGGAAGGAGGGGAGGATGAGAGAGGAGAAGAAGGGAAGGAGAGGGAAGGAGCAGAAGGGAAGGAGAGGAGGTGGAGATGGAGGGAGAAGAGGGAGGAGGGAAAGGAAGGAGAGGAGAGGTAGGGTACGCACACACACACACAGAGAGAGAGAGAGAGAGAGAGAAAGAAGAGAGAGAAGAGAGAGAGAGAGAGTGGGGGAAGGCGGTTGGGGGGAAGGGACGGGCAATTGGGGGGGAAGGGTGGGGGGGGCCCATGGGGGGGGGCCATGGGGTGGGCAAGTGGGGGGAAGGTTAGGGAAGGGTAGGGACAGGGGGTGGGCAGGGGGTGGTGGGCATGGTCAAAAATGTTGAGATATCGAGCTCCACTCGTGATACGCCAGGGTGACCATTGTGTATTTATGTCACCGACTTGTCAGTTGCAGACGCGGTTGGTACACCGCCCATGAATAATAGCCACATGATAGCTATCCTTATCTACTCTAGTTCGTGGCTCAGTTAGTATGCCACCTTAGTTAGTTGAGTTTGGTTTGAGACCTATATCTAGGGTTCTTCTATTTCTCTTTGTACTTGAGTTCTTTTGGCTTACACACAACTAAGAAGAGGAAAACTGTTTTCAGCCTCCACCCTTGTGTGTATTCCCCCATTGTGCAAGCAAGAAAGCTTCAAGTGAGACTCCTTCCTTCTCTCCCACAATCTTGACATGGTATCAGAGCCTTGTTCGTGGTAAGGAGCTCAAGAAAGCAAGCCAAGCTCGCGGTGTTCTAGTAAGAGGAGCAGTGTTGCTTTCATTTTCTGTTTTGGGAGTAGATCTCTGTAGGTAGCACAGTCGGAAATTGCAAGAGTGCATTGTCTCAGGTTGAGACGCCCTTCGCGATGAAGCAAGAGGGCAGTATATGCCCTTCGCGGTGACCCTGTTTTTTTTATTTGAGGCCATTTCGGGGCCTGTTTTGGAGGCACAAGTTTTCTACACGCACTCAGGAAAGAGCCTTGTTTTATGCTGTGCGACCACTGTTCTACAGGTCGGTGAAAAGTTACCACAGATATTGCATCGTATGCTCCTGTGCAGAGACATTGGGAGTTACAGAATCATCCTTGGTTCCTATATATGCGAAATCGTCACTAGAAAGTGACTGTGTGGTTAAATACCACTTTCGTCAATTTTGCAAATTTGCCCTTGTGAGGCTGAAGCTGTGTTCTCTGCAGTGAAAGAATTTTTTGCAGGATTCTGTAATGGCGTCTGATTCTCTTTCACAGATTGTAACTGAAAAGCTTGACAAGAACAACTTCCAAGCATGGAAGTTTAGAATGACGAATTTCCTTATGGGAAAAGGATATTGGGAATTTGTTGCATGAAATGAAGAAGAACCAGTTCTTCCTGATATTCCCAATCAACAGCAAATGCAAGCATTTAAAGCATGGCATGAGAGAGCCAGGAAAGTTATGTACTGGCTGTCTATCAGCATTTCAGACTCTATGATTGTGCATATTCAAGATGCAAGTACGTCAAAGGAGGCATGGGATACTTTGTCAAAAATGTATAGCACAAATACGCAAGCCAGGAAAATGCAGCTCAAGCAAGAGTTGCATAATGTGCAAAGAGAAAATATGAGCATCAATGACTACCACATGAAGGTGAAGAAGATTGCGGATGCACTTGCTTCCATTGGGTCGCCAGTGAAAGATGATGATTTAGTTTCTGTGACCTTGAATGGTCTAGGAAAGGATTATGCACAGTTTCGGGCATCCATTTCAGTTCGTGAAAGATTTCCTGATTTTGAGGAGCTGATTGCTCTTCTAATTTCTAAGGAGCAAAGAAATGGTGGTGCATCTTCTTCAGGAGAAACTTCAAAAGAAGCTGTCTTCTACTCAAATGCTGGAAGAGGTAGAGGCAGAGGTAGAGGAGGCCGTGGTAGAAATCAGAATATGCAGCAAACTCAAGAAAACCAGTCCTATGGAGAAGGACGTGGTAACTCTAGAGGCAGGGGGAGCCAAAGAGGTCGTGGTGGATGGCAAAGAGGCCAAAATGCAAACAGTAATGTTGAATGCTACTACTTTGGTAAAATGGGTCATATGGCTAAAGACTGCTATAAAAAGCAGAATGACATCATGAATGGAAAACTGCAACAAGGGAATTATGCATCTTCTAGTAGACAGGGTGATGACAGAAATGAGCATTTGTTTATGGTGCAGCACATGAACAATTCTGTGACAAGTGCAGAAGAAAGCAATGATGTATGGTATGTTGACTTAGGTGCATCAAACCACATGACAGGTTATGCAGAATGGATGGAGGATGCAAGGAAAATGGAAAAACCAGGATTTGTGGAAACTGGTGATGATACTGTACATCCTATTATGCAGATTGGAAAAATTCCTTTGTCTATGCAGGATGGGAAAAAGAAATACCTGTCAGATGTATTTCATGTCCCGAATATCACCAAGAATCTGGTTTCTGTTGGTCAAATGGTTGAGCAGGGCTTGCAGGTCAGATTTAATCCTCATGGATGCTTTGTTGAGGATATGAAAAATAAAGGTTGCTTGATAGCAAAAGGAAAGAAGAAGGGCAGAATGTTTACATTGGATGCAGACATGCCTGAATTGAGTGCAGCAATGTTTGCACATGGGACTGGTGTAGTTGCAGATATTGATATCTGACATAAACGCATTGGTCATGTTAATGTACATCGACTTAAATCAATGCAGGCCCAAAATATTGTTGCAGGATTGCCCAAATTCAAGGTTGCAGAAATGCATAAGGTATGTGAAGCCTGTCAGTTTGGAAAACAGGCAAGGAAACCATTTCCTAGACATGTTCAAGAGAGTGAGAAGCCATTGGAATTAATCCACTCTGATGTGTGGACTACTAAAGCTGCATCTCTTGGAGGTTGTCATTATTTTGTCACTTTTATTGATGACTATAGCAAAAAAGTTTGGGTGTATTTTATTAAAAAGAAAAGTGAAGTTTTTGGGCATTTCAAAACTCTTAAAGCTATGGTTGAAAAAGAAACAGGCCTGTAGATAAAATGCCTAAGATCAGATGGAGGGGGAGAGTACCTCTCAAATGAGTTTGCAAAGTTCTTGCAGGAGCATGGCATAAAGCAGCAATATTCATGCAGTCACACCCCACAACAAAATGGAATTGCAGAAAGGAAAAACAAGCATATTGGAGAGGTATCTCGTGCCATGCTCAATGAAAAAGACTTGCCAGATTTTTATTGGGCTGAAGTAGTTGCTACAGCAGTCTACATAATGAATAGGACTTCCACTGCAGCAATACATGGAATGACTCCAGAGGAGAGGTATACTGGTAGGAAACCAGATATTTCTCATTTGAAATTTTTTGGTTGCATTGCCTATGTACATGTGCCAGATGAGCTGAGATCCAAGTTGGATCCAAAAGCTGAGAAGTGCATCTTTATTGGTTACTCTCTGCAGCAAAAAGGGTATGGATGCTATAACCCTTCTACTCGTAAGTTTACAGTGAGCAGAGATGTTGTTTTTGATGAGATGAGTAGCTGGTATAAACCAATAAATGTGATTGATGATGTAGATGCACAAAATGGTAATGCTGCACAGAATTCACAGCAGCAGTCACAAAATATTAGTGGACCTGAAGCGTCCTCTAGCAGTGGTTCACATTCTTCGCCATGGACAGGAAGATTGAGATCAGGAGAATCTTCTCAAAGCAATGCAGATAGCGGTATGCAGGTATCACGAAAAGGAAAAGAAAAGGTTGATCAGCCCATGTTTGATGTGAATGCAGGTCACTCTTATGTGGATGGTGAAACCAGTGGCTCAGAACAAAGCATTGATGATGAGTTGGGTATTCCTTCTATTGTTACACCTGGAGTAAGGAAGACCAGGGATGTTTTGAGAGCACCTGGGAGTGAACCTATCTTGCGCAGGTCTACGAGAGCTAGGTATCCTGTGGATAGGCTAAAATATGATGGATTTACAGCCATTCACTATACATATATGGTTAAAGTGATACAGGAACCAAAACCCACTTCTTTTGAGCAAGCCATGGGAAAAGAAAAATGGGAGAAAGCCATGGATGAAGAAATGGATGCCTTGGAAGCAAATGCTACATGGGAATCGGTACCTTTGCCTAAAGGTAAAAATGCAATTGGCTGTAAGTGGGTTTATAAGGTGAAGCACAATGCAAATGGTTCTGTGAACAGATACAAGGCAAGATTAGTAGTCAAGGGGTATGCACAAACATATGGCATTGACTATGAAGAAACATTCAGTCCGGTTGCAAGGATGGCAACCGTAAGAGCAGTCATTGATATGGATGCATCAAAGGGATGGTCTTTACATCAAATGGATGTAAAGAATGCCTTCTTGCATGGTGATTTGCAAGAAGAGGTCTATATGGAGCAGCCACCAGGTTATGTGCATGCTGTTCATCCTAAGTTTGTTTGCAGGTTGAAGAAAGCCTTGTATGGATTGAAGCAAGCACCTAGAGCATGGTCTGACAATATAGGACAGTATCTTGTCACTATTGGCTTTCAGATTTCCAAGGCAGATTTCTCACTTTATGTGAGAAAAACAGAGAAAGGTATCATGCTACTTGTCATTTATGTTGATGATTTGATTATGACAGGTGACAGTGATGAAGATATCCTTCATGTGAAAATGCTATTGAAGCAGAAGTTTGAGATGAAGGATTTGGGAGAGCTGCGTTATTTCTTAGGCATTGAGGTGATTAGATCACCAAGTGGGATACAGCTTTTGCAGAGGCAATATGGATTGGACATGCTGTCCAAATATGGGATGACAGGCTGTAAGCCTATTTCAGTTCCTTTGGAGCAGAATGTGAAGCTGAGCACAGATGCAGGTGAGCTTCTAGAAGACCCTACTATATACAGACGCATAGTAGGAAGTTTGATTTATATAACTATTACCAGGCCAGATTTGAGCTATGCTGTTGGACTGGTAAGTCAGTTTATGCAGGCTCCAAGGAAACCACATTTGGATGCGGCTAGACGCATACTTAGGTATGTGAAGTCCACATTGCAGTATGGACTATTTTATGAGACTAGGGTTCAGATACAGTTGCATGGATACACTGATGCTGATTGGGCTGGTAGTATTTCTGATAGAAGATCTACCAGTGGATATGTGTTCTCTTTTGGGAGTGCTGCAGTCACTTGGAGCAGCAAGAAACAGCCTACAGTTGCCTTGTCGAGCACAGAGGCTGAGTACAGGGGTGCAGCAATGGCTGCATGTGAGGTAGCTTGGTTGCATAAGCTACTTTATGATATGCATCAGTCTACAGATGGGCCAGTTGTCATTTATTGTGACAACATGAGTAGTATACACTTGGCAAATAACCCAGTCTATCATGCTAGAACAAAGCACATTGAGGTGCATTATCACTATGTGCGAGAGAGGGTTTTACTAGGTCTTATTGATCTAGTTTATGTCAGCACAGAGGATCAGGTAGCTGACATATTCACGAAGGCATTGGGCGCAGAGAAGCTGCGCAAGTTCAGAGACCTGATTGGTGTGCAGGAATTGGGATTGAGCTCGAGGGGGAGTGTTGAGATATCGAGCTCCACTCGTGATACGCCAGGGTGACCGTTGTGTATTTATGTCACTGAGTTGTCAGTTGCAGACGCGGTTGGTACACCGCCCCTGAATAATAGCCACATGATAGCTATCCTTATCTACTCTAGTTCCTGGCTCAGTTAGTATGCCACTTTAGTTAGCCGAGTTTGGTTTGAGACCCATATCTAGGGTTCTTCTATTTCTTTGTACGAGACTTCTTTTGGCTTACACAACTAAGAAGAGAAAAACGTTTTCAGCCTCCATCTCTGTGTGTCTTCCCCCATTGTGCAAGCAAGAAAGCTTCAAGTGAGACTCCTTCCTTCTCTCCCACAATCTTGACAAAAAAGGGGGCGTATCCCCGTCCCGCGTACATGCGCGGGGCGGGGTAAAAAAATTTACCGTGACGGGATTGAAATGGCGCGAGGAAGACGATACGGGGTACGCAGACACGACTGGGGCGTGTGGAGACGCGTTAAATCGAAAAAGGCTGCGTTCACGCGCAAAACGGGCGCGAGAAAAAACGTAAAAATAAAGAAAAACTAATAACTCCCAATCCGGACGTCAAAACGAAATAGCATAAAAACGAAAAGTGGGCAGGACGACAGGGGGGAAACAAGAAAAATATGGGACGGGGGTTCCGGGAGGGGTAAAGGGCGGTCACGTACAGAAACACAAAAAACGAACCAAAAACGTAATTTAAAAATTAATATCGAAAGATCCGTGCATCGGAATGAGGTGCAACAAAAAGGAAAACTGTGTAGAAAGATGTGCCCGACAATCCTATTATGTCAAAACATAATTCCGACTGAGATAAGACGCGTTCACATGGGAAAAACCCAAAAAATAAATCTGAAAATGGGATCGGAAATTAATATCGGACAAACCGTTCACCGGAATGACATGCAGTAAGAAGGAAAAATGTGCGCAAAAGGAGTGGCACAGGGTTATCACGTTAAACCACAGTTCCGGCGGAAGTAGGAGGGGTTCACATGCAAAAAACTCCAAAAATACTCCCGAAAAGTCATTTAAAATTTAATAAGTAAAAATCCAGAAGTCGAAAAAGGGTGGAGGAAAAAGGAAAAAGGGAGGGGAAGGCACGAGGGACACGGCTGTCAAATCAAATTGGAATTCGGATACAAATAGGGCAGGTTCACATGGAAAAATGTCAAAAATACACACGAGAAAGTCTTAAAAAACCAGAAAATTAATAACGAACAAACCGTGTATCGGAATGATGCGAAATAAAAAGGAAAAATGTCAGGGGAAAAGCATTGGTCAGGGCTATGATGTCAGATCACGGTGTCGAAGCAAGAAAAGCATGTTCACATGGAAAACTGGCTAAATTGTGTAAAATGCGTCAAAAATTAATAACTCAAAAACCGTGCACCGGAACAGGGGTAGGTAAAAAGGAAAATTGGTCAAGTCAATGGGGGGAACAGGGCTATGAGGTTGGATTTGGATTTTGGTGAACGTAAGAGGCATTCACATAGCAGGACCTCAAAATCAGGGAAGGAAGGAAAACTGCAAGGGAACAGCCCCAAGGGTGGGTGGAACATAACCGGGCGGGTGGGAAGGGACCCCAGGAGGGTAAAAGCAAGTCATGGTATACATGCATGAGCAAAATAAGACATATGCAAAGGATATGCACGGTAGACGCGCAGGGACGCGTCCCCACACTTAAGACCTTAACGGATAGGGTTAACCGAGCAACAGGGACCTAGGACCACGCCACAGACCATCCATGAACGTCCCCACACTTAAAACATGACCGTCACGAAGAAACCAAAGTGTAGGGTTAGAAAAACTTGGCCCGTTTCGTCAAAAATCAAGGTTGAGTGTCAACGGCACGTCCAGTGTTGTTGTTGACTGCAGGAGGGACCAAGGCATCTTTACAGCGCACACGTCCGTCATGGTAGGGACCACGCGGCCGTACCCAGGGAGGTAGCTGATGGAAGGAATCGTAGGAAATTCGTCGATGATGAGGGATACTGCACTCAACTCACAGTCACTCAAATGAAATGAAAGAACAGTCATTCGCCCCATGACTAATATCACTCGAGGAAGAATGATTGCAACCCATATCTCATACCCGGTTGAGGAATCAACAAGGGGGGAATGGTGCAGAAGGAGTATGCCAGGGTGCACGGTTGATGGTGCATTAGTGTGTCCAACCTGTCTGGCATAGGTGCAAGGAGGAAGGCAACGGAGCCTTACAGTGCAGTACACAGAACAGGGTGATGTGTCTTGTGATGACGGTAAAGACCCATCCCGTGGGTGCATAGGGAAATGGGAACATACCTGACTCCAAATGTCGTAACGTCCCTCAATCTCACCTCTCAGTATTTGATTGAAGAAACTCCTGTCACACTCAACCCACCCTCTGTCTCACTCTCTGTTGATAGATACACGAGGGCAGCCTTTTCCTGAAACCCATTGATGTAATCCTCACAGTCACTTGTGCAAAGATTGTATGCCTTGTGCGCATTTGATGGTGCAACTGTGCATCCCGCCCTATGCCGGCATACGGTGCGAGAAGGAAGGCCAGGGAGCCTTATGGTGCAGTGCACAGAACAAACCGTGCTTTGTGCTTTGAGAGGCCCATCCCGTGCGTGCAACACTTCATTCACACTTCTCACCTCTCATTTGATTGGAAGGGAAAAGACTGGTCTCTCGCCCCACCCTCTATCTCACTCTCTCTTGATAGTTACAAAGGGCAACCGTACTCACTTCCCCATCCGGTTAGGATGAAAGCTCACATCACTCGATTGTTTGTCGATGAAGATCGCGTCATCAGTTGTTGAAGAGGCGTACCCAGGGAGGTAGCCATCAAATTCGAACATTGTGTTGGATAGGAATATGTCGTCTGCTAGAGGACAGTTAGTCACTTTGCAAAGAGACCCATGACACAGCGTACCAAGGGAGGTAGCGTCGGAATTGAATCCTAGGGATATCAATCAATGAATCCACTTTCTGGACTGCTGGGTGTTACCACCTTTTCCATAGCTAGCTTCCCGCCCAAGGGTGTTTATCACCTTTTCTTGGAACGAGGCCCGCTATGACAGGGAATTGCTTCCTTTTCTCTCATAACAGTTTTTTTTTCTTTTCTTTTTGTTGTTTTTTTCTCTTTCTTTTTCTTATTTTCCCCTATTCCCGAGGGTGTTTCCACCTTTTCTCGAAGAATAGGTCGGCATGACAGGGACCTTAGTCCTTTTCTCCCATGACCAATATGTTTTGTGTTTTTTTTTCTCTCTTTTTCTCTTTTCTTCAAATTGAACAAGGGAATGGTAGAAAGACCATGTGTCAGGACCCACCTCGCCACTGTCGCTGGTGGAAAATAGAGGATAAGAGATCAAAGCTGGAAGGGGGTTTTGAGGGGACAGAGGGTTGCGTCCACCTCATCAGGAGTGATTGAAGAACGGCTAACAGAAGTATCATCATAAGAAGTACAGTGCCGTGCCAGCGAGGGAAAAGATCAAGTGACCGTAATTGTCAAGATCCCCAAGGAGGGAAGTACTTCCTCAGGCGATATCCATTGATCAGAAAGGGATCATCAGAGGCATCAACGGTTTGCACTTGGACAGAGCCATTAGGGTGGACTGCAAGTACCTTATAGGGGCCCATCCACCGCTGTTGGAGCTTGCCAGGAAACTTGCCAAAGCGTGAATCATAGGCTAGGACCAAATCACCTTCTTTGAACTCCTTGTGCTTGATGAAACTATCATGGTAAGCCTTACGTCGAGCTTGCATGGCTTCCATGCACTGTAGAGCCATCCGACGAATTTCGTCCAAACATTCCAAGTGCAGGAGACGGCGTTGCAGTGAATCGTCATCCCCCAAACGCTCTTTGATCGCCACTCTCAAAGAGGGTAGTTCCAATTCAACAGGAAAAACAGCTTCGGTACCATACACCAACTGGAAGGGTGTTTGTCCTGTTGCTGCTTTATGGGAGGTTCTGTACGCCCAGAGGGCCTCTGTAAGTCGATCGTCCCAATTACGATGATGTGCAGCAATTGTTCTTGTCAGAATCGAGCAGAGGATGCGATTGGTGACTTCGACTTGGCCGTTGGCTCTGGGGTAATAGGGAGTGGACTTACGATGGCGGATCTTATACAACTCTGCCAACTCTTCCATGACTTTGTTAAGGAAATGAGTGCCTCTGTCACTTACCAGCTCTAAGGGACTGCCAAAACGGGTGATGATATTCTCGTACATGAACAGGGCCACGGTGTTACCATCGTCCTGCTTGAGGGCTTTAGCTTCACACCACTTTGTGACATAATCCGTACATACGAGGATGTATCTATTATGTTTCCTTCTGGTAGGAGGATCGATTGGACCTACGAAGTCAATGCCCCACTTCTCAAACGGCTTCAAGGGAAGGATAGGTTGCAGTGGCATGGCACTTGTCTTGGTGGGTTTCCCCATTCTTTGACAAGCATCACATCTTTTACAGTAATAATAGGCATCCTTATGAATGGTAGGCCACCAATATCCTGCTAGCAGAGCCTTCTTGGCTGTAGCTTCTCTTGCAAAGTGACCTCCACATGGCTTGTCGTGGCAAGCCTTCAGAACAATCCCAATCTCATCTCCTGCAACACATCGTCTGAGCACTTCATCTTTGCCTTTCTTGTACAGTGCACCGCCTAGCAGGGTGTATGGGGCTGATTCTAACATGAGCTTCTTCCTTTCCTGACTAGAGATACCAGGAGGGTACTGTTGGGTTGCCAGCAGATTGGCAATGTCCGCATACCAGGGAGTTACAGTTTCCACCAAGAATAGGGAAGCATCAGGGAGGTCTGGATCATCCTGCTCCTCGTCTGCAGTTTGTGGGATACGCGACAGATGATCAGCCAGAACATGGGAACGACCGGGCTTAGTAATCACCTCAAAATCAAACTCCTAGAATAAAAGGAGCCATCTCATCAATCGTCCTTTCACATCTGCTTTGTTCATTAAGAAGGATAGGGCCTCATGATCCACATAAAGTTTAAAGTGGGTAGATAGGAGGTAATGGCGAAACTTCTCCAGGGCAAACACCATTGCCAAGCATTCCAGCTCGGTCACTGTATAGTTCCATTCCCTATCAGTGACTTTTCGGCTTGCATAATAGATCGGTTGATCCAACTTTGAGGAGCCCTTTTGGCAGAGGACAACACCTAAGCCTTCAATTGATGCATCAGTGTGTACGTGGAACTCTTTCGTCCAATCAGGAGGTTGCAGAATGGGTGCCTCTATCAGACATTGCTTCAGAGTGTGGAAGGCTTTGTCACATTCTTCTGTCCAAGTAAACTCTGCATCTTTCCTCAGGAGCTTGTGCAAGGAGGTTGCCTTTGTCGCAAAATGGGCTATGAACCTTCTGTAGTAACCCACATGGCCTAGGAATCCCCTCAACTGTTTGAGGTTGGTGGGTGCTGCCAGAGCTGCGATCTTTTCGATCTTTGCAGGGTCTGTTGATATCCCTTGTGCTGAGACAATGTGGCCCAATAGAACTCCAGAAGAGACCCCAAAGATGCATTTGTCGGGGTTGAGGGAAATCCCATACTCCCGGCATCGGTCAAAGCATTGTTCCAGGTGGTCCCAGTGTTCCCTGATCAAACTATAGACACAAAAGTCATCTAAATATACCTCAATAAAGTCATGCAGATGATTTTGAAATGCGGCCATCATGACTCGTTGGAAAGTAGCAGGGGCATTGCAGAGCCCAAATGGCATCACTCGGTAAGCGTAGGTCCCCCATTCTGTGGTGAAGGTTGTTTTGGATTGGTCTTCTTCTGCGATTTGGACTTGGTTGTATCCGCTGAATCCATCTAGAAGAGAATAAAGCTCATGTCCTGCCACTGTGTCCAACAGTTGGTCTGTGAAAGGGATTGGAAAGTGATCCTTCTTTGTCTTGGAATTAAGCTTTCGAAAGTCCACACATATTCGCAATTTGCCATTCTTCTTGGGTACAACCACGATGGGTGAAACCCATTCACTATTTGCCACTGGATAGATGACCTCAGCTTCTAGAAGCTTCAGCAGCTCCGCTTTCACCAATGTGGAATAATTCGGATTCATTCGCCTCTGTCGTTGCCGTACTGGCTTGGCATCAGGCTCCAAGTCAATATGATGTTGACATATTGTGGGATCAATCCCCTTTAGGTCTTTGTAAGACCACGCAAACACGTCCAAATTTTCTTTCAACAAGTTGTACAAGGTTAACAACTCCTCTTCTGGGAGACTGCTACCCACCTTCAAGTGGCGTTCAGTGCCTTCTAAATCCACAAAGGTTAACTGCCTTTCACCTTCTACTTCACGAATGAAGGTCCCGTGGACTGCTTCTGGATACAGATCCGACTCCTTCAAGGGAGTGGTGTCCTCTGCTGATGTCCCACTAGAACCAACTTCTTCTTTTGGTGGAGACTTAGGTTGCTCCTTAAGACGTTGGAATGGGATTAGAGCTGTTTTGGGTTTGGTTTCAAAATTAATTACCTCTTGGCTTGAAGACTCATCTTCTGATGATGACACATCCAGGAACGTCACATAACAGGAACCCTCTGATGCCTGTTGGGTTAGTTGGATTGGTGCTTGTTGGCACAGTGCATCATCATCATCTTTCTTTGGCAAAAATGGGTTAGGACGGCATGAGCCAGTGCTGAAAGACGGCTTGCTCTTCTTAATCCATTTCTTATAAAGGTTTTGCATATGAGAAGATCCATTTACCAGACCAAATGGTACCAGCACCATTCTGTCCCATAGCATGAGCTCATCGGCTTTTGATACTTCTGGAACTTCTTCTTCAAATGTATCCTCTTCAAGTGGGATAGACTCTTCCATTTCACTTTCATAATTCTCTTCGTCCATATCATATCCATCCTCTTCTGTCTCTGTCTCTACTTCTGCTTCTACTTCTGCTTCTGCTCCTGCTTCTGTTTCTGCTTCTGCTTCTGTAGGAGCTCTGTAACAGAAGAATAGATTCTCTGTTTCCTCTTCTGCCTCTGTCTCTGGCTCTGCTATGGCCATATAACAGGGAGAGCAGTACATCCATGCTTCTATCTCACTGTCAGAAGTGATTTCAAAAGGCATTCCTGATTCAGGCAGGAAGTATTCACCCATTGATAATGGCTTTGCATCTTTTGGAAGTCGGCTTACAGTATCCACTGTTAAGGAATGTGCCACTGTTTTCTCGGGAAAGATCTATTTGACAGCATCTTCGTCTGCTGATGTTCCATCTGTAGCCTCATTAGGGGAATCAGAAGATAATTCCAAGGAGGTGGATCCATGTCCTTTTTGAGAACCATACAGTTTCAGCACCACTTTGTTGGGTCCTCTGCCCAAGGTCAAGGTTCCTTTGAACCAATCCGTCCTTGCTCGGGCTTCAAAAAGCCATGGTCTGCCTAGTAACAGAGGATAGGATGTACCATAAGAGTTTGGCTTCACCACCAAATAGGTCAACCAATAATCTTTTCCAGCCACTGTAGTCTTCACATATGGAAGAATGCCCAAAGGCTTGATTCTGCTCTGATTCGCCAGTCTGATGAGCCATTGGGTTGGTTGCACACCTTGTAGGCCTAGATCCTTCATTGTCACATCCGTCATAATGTTCACTGATGAACCACCATCAATCAGTGCATTTGAAATAAAGCAACCTTCTATCCATACGCCAGTCTCTGGAGTACCCGGATCTAGAAAAGCATTAGCCACATCCACTTCTTTTACAGGCTCTGGAGCCTTGTTGGACTTTGTCACTGTTGAGGGAGCAATCCTTAAACCACGTCTTCTTGTCAGTATACTTTTGAACCTTTTCCGGCAACTGGGAGACAACATCAATAGTTGTCGAAATGTGAGGTTTGGTCTAAAGGTATCTAGATCTCTAACTAGATCGTATTCCTTAATAGGATCCACTCACTTCTCTAACCGATTAGGGAATGGGGCAACACCCATTTTCATTTTCCCTCTTCCTTCCATCAGAGGAATTACAGGAACTTCTTCTGCCACTTGTGGCACTTCCTCCTCTTCTGTCTCCTGGACCTCTGGTCCTGTCTCTGTAACTCTCTGTGGCACTGTAGTGCTCTGTACGGCACTGTTAGGCTCTGTTCTGTTCTGTTCTTCTGGTGGAAGATTGAACTTCACTGTTCTGGCAGGAGGGTTATTTTCTTTCTGGGTAGGTGGTTCCTTCTGCTTTGCACGCGTGATGGCAGCAACTTCCAATTCTACCAAATTGGAGGTAGGCTCTTGGGCCTTGGACGGACTATCAGTAGCACTGTTTTTCACTGGGGCTGGGCTTGGACAGTCTTTTGCAGTGTGGCCTTCTCCTTTGCATCGACTGCATAAGGGCTTGTAATCCACAGACCTTCGAGGATTTGGACAATTTGTGAGATGTGTCCCTTTTCTCCGCATCTGTAACACTCCACTTCTGATCTCTGACCACCGCCAGACTGTCTTCCTCTATAACTTTGAGAGGAAAATCTTCTGGGTCCAAAATTAGGACCAAACTCTCTAGGCTTGGGTCCAATATCTTGTGTCGTCATTTTGGATTCCAGCAAGTTAAATCTTGCGTCTTCTTCCTTTCTTCTCCTATCATGCATCTCCTTCAGGGAGCAAATGTCCTCTGTATGGTTCTTCCGCAAACAGTAGGAACAGAAGGCTCCAGGGATGGTTGGTTTTCGTGTACATTCAGTGGCTAAATGGCCTGCTTGATGACACTTACCACACCAAGTATTTGACCGCATCACATCTCTTCCTGCTCCTGCAACGTTGGATATGCTTGCGGTATTCACTTTCAACGTCTGTAGTTGTTTTGTAATCACATCCATCAACTCCTTTTTGATGTTTGCAACTGAGTTGGATAAATAATCCTTCAAGCTTTCTCCTCCTGAGGCACTGGTAGGAGGGTTTTGAGGAGTTTCTGTAATCACTGCATAAACTGGTTGGGTTGGTACAGAGGGGTCTCTATTCTGGTTCTGATTTAGAGCTCCTGTTTGAACTGTTGGCTGTTGGCTCCAGTTGGTAGGGTTCCACTGTTGCTGCTAATTTTGCATTGAGGAGATTGGTTGGGACCATTGTTGTTGTGGTTGAACCATCATTTGAGGCATGGATTGTGGCCACTGTGGATTTGGTGCACTGTACTGTGATATCGGGGGCATCTGTTGGTAGGGATAGGGAACAGTCCCTGGGATTGCATTTGCTGGGTACGTCATTCCTGGCACCAGAGGAGGTAGGACTCCTCTTCCTGTATTCATTGCTAATCTAGCTTCCACTTCATCGTACAGTCTTGCACCTTCTGTTGTAGCTTGTAGTGTAGCTGGTCTTTGTAGCTCCACAAACTTACGGACTTCTGGTTGTAATCCTCTGAGAAACACTCCCTTCTGAATGCCATCATCTAGATTATGGTTAGTCCATCTCTTCAGGATGGATTCCATTCGTGAGACATAAGCTTCTACTCTTTCTCCAGAGGACTGACTTAGGTTCATAAATTCCTCTCTCATCCGCTCTTCAAAACCTTCACGCCTGAATTTAGTGAGGAAGGCCAACTTCAGGTCATCCCATGTGCCAAAAGTTCCTGCTGCTTGTCTCTCATACCACTAAAACGCCGCGCCCTTGAAAGTGGCGGGGAATATTGCTAACCAATGCTCAGGGGTTCTGGCATTGTTAGCCACACATGCTACCATAAACTCTGCTACATGAAGATCGGGGTCTTCATTGTACTCTCCCTTAAAAACTGGCAATGGGACTACATTCGCTGGTCTGTCATCAATATTTCCAGGACGGATCTGGCTTGGAAGTGGACCTCCAGCAGGAGGAGGAAGGGCTTGATGTGCCATTGGGACTTCTGTAAAGAGTTCCGCAAGGGCGTCAAAGGCAACTTCTGCTGCGAGCTTGCTCTCGGCTCTAATTCTTGCTTTCTCTCTTCTCACGTACCTCTGGACTCGTTCTAATGCTTGCTTCTTTATTGCGTCATTCATCAGGGGTGTGGCTCCACTATGTTGTTAGTGCTCCACAGAGGGTTAATAGAAGGCTTCAGTCTCTGGAGGACTCTCTTACCAACATTTCTTCTACTTCTTTCTTTTCAACGTCCCTGAATTCTGCTTTCATGCCACTGCACAGAGGAAGGTATTCGGTTCTGAAGGTGTCAAAATGCATACTTCTGAGCATTGTGGTGGTGCCATCATTATAGTAATGCCAGCTTCTGATGGTTTCAATAGTGTATGTTGTGAAAAACACTCTATCTACCAACTTCCAGTGGGTTGCTAATTGAACAAATAGAAGATTATCAGTACACCAAGCATCCCATGTATCTTGCTGTTGAGCATCCACGAACAAATTCCAACTCTTTTCCTTCTTGTCCCTGTGAACCTCTACAGACCAAGACTCCTGAAGCTTCTTCACAATCTCCCACTTGATGTTGTCTGGAAACTTCTCAATGAATGCCAAATCTTCCATGGATGTTCATTCTCTCTGTTTTTGCTCTTCAGTTTGTTCCCAAACAGTTTGCCACCAAGATGCAAGTTTCTGCTGCTTCAACATGAAGAGGAAACTGTCCACCACATAGAGCATGCATCATGATGGTGATGTGTTTCCGCCATTGTGGGATGAACTTTTTGTGAAAAGTGGCTTTGATTATGAGAAATTCCAACTCTTCAGTGAAAGAAGGAATTTTACAAACATCCATTGAATTCTTCTCTTCTTGGCAATGCCAATTCCTTCATTTTCAGCCTCTTCTAGTGCTTGTTGATGGCAAGCTTCCCCGGCTGCGCACCAAAAACATGGAGCCCCGAGAGGAACACCAAGGAAAAGGGAATTATCTTGCAAGAAAATCTATCTTGTAACATCAACAAGCATGTTTATCATGTTTCATATGATCACAATGAAGAAAAGAACACCATGCACAACAAATCTTCATGCAGCATCATGTAAATCTCCCACGGTTTTTAATAGAATCAACCATATTCTTCAACATCTTCACATAATCCATCAATAGAACAAAGAAAGCAAAGGAATACACCATCTTTTACTGGAAATACATCACATAGTATTCATCTTCAATATCTTCATAGTCTTCTCTCTCAATCTCTCATATACAATCACTCTGTTTCAGTAGAATTGGCTATCTCTGACTCTCTCTCACACACTCCATCAATAATACATCACATCCTCACTAAAATCTCTCAAAAATTACTCTAAATAATCACTCTTAGGTCGTGGATACCCCTCCCAAGAGGTATGTCTGATATGAAGGGTCACCAGAGCCACTACAGTGTCTCTTCACAGCTCACTACTGTCACTTCACTCTAGTCTTCTCTTGAGTCTTCAGCAGCTACTTCTTCCACTTCTTTCAGCTCTTTTGCACTTGTATTCACCTCTTTCCAAGGCTAGAAAACTTTCCCAAAAATCACACATACATTCCACAGAACACTTACAGAACAGTCTACAGAACGGTACCAGAACAGTTACAGTACAGGACAGAAACAGAACAGAAACAGAAGCTCTACAGAAGACCTATAGAAGGTCATCAAAACTACATAACTCATTCTCAAACCATTCAAAACTCTCACAAAAAACATTCACTAAGCTTTCACAATATCTCATTCTTCATCAATCAATACTCCATCCCTCCTTACAGAAGACAATTAGAACAAAACAGACCAAAACAGAACAAAACAGAAGGTATACAGAACCATTCAGAACCTATCAGAACACCACAAAACCATCAACAAACATCATGAACTTCCAAAACACAATCAATATCATCTAAAACACTCTCAAACCACTTCCAAATCAATCAATCATCTCATAAAATCAACCATTCAGCTCTCAAAAACAACAAAAATCAGCCAAAAAACAAGTCATTTCAACACTCAACACATGGCTTGGTTGGAAAAGGCTAGCAAGGTCTTGTATTGATTGTCATTATGTGTGTTAGACACAAAAGCTATGCAAATTGCAAACTGTACTTCCCCAAAAGTTTCTTGGGACTTATTGATGAAGAATTATGGGTATGTCACTCATGCGAGAAAGACACAATTGAAGCATAAATTCAGCCAAATATCTAGGAATGGAAGGTCTATTGAAAACTATGTCAATGAGATCAGATCCATTGCAGAATAACTAAGCTCAATTGGAGTTGAAGTTGAGAATGACAATTTGATGGCTCTACTACCCTCCATGGACTTGGACAAGAGTATAAGAAGTTTGATACTTCCATTTTAGTGAGGAGCAGCCTGACTTTGATGAACTTGTGGCACTTCTATTGCATAAAGAAGTGAAACTTGGACTCAATTCAAGTTCCAGTGGGTCTAGAAACAGCAAGGACAATGTCTTCTACTCCAATCAAAGGGGTAGAGGTGGAAGAGGAAGATTAAACTTTAGAGGAAGAGGTGCTAGAAATGCATATGCAACCCGTGGATAGCAAGCTATTGGATGGAAAAATAGGTAGCCTCAAGCAAATAGAGGTGCCTCAAATGCTCGTGGAAGAGGGGGTTATTCGGCTAGAGGAAGAGGCACTTGGCAGCTGTCTCAAATGAGTCATGGACAATAATCAAATGCAAATAAGGATTGCCATTATTGTGACAAATACAGGCATGTAGCTAAGGCTTGCTACAAGAAGCAAAATGATCAAAGATCAAGAGGAAAACAATATGGTAATTATGCTTCTTCTAGTGGTATGTGGGAGGATGATAGATTGTTGACAATGCAACATGTGAAGAAAGGGTTGCCTACACAAGATAAAGCAGATGATGTATGGTACATAGACTCAGGGGCATCTAACCACATGACTCCTCATGGAGAGTGGTTTGACACATTGGTAGAAGGTGCTCATGGATATGTTTGCACAAGGGATGATACGCAGCATGATATTATGCATACAGGTAGTACTGTTCCCTTGATGATGCATGATGACAAGAAAAAGAGTCTCTACGATGTGTTACATGTACCCTCCATAACCAAAAAATTACTTTATGTGGGACAAATGGTTGAAAAAAAATATACAAGTTAGATTCAATAGAGATGGATGCTACATTGAAGAGTATGGTCAAGGATTCAAACTCATTGCTAAAGGAAAAAGAAATGGCAGGACGTTTAGATTGGATACAAAAATTCCATCATTGAATGCTGCTATGTACTCACATGACAATACTATAATAAGGGACATTGAGATATGGCATAAAATGATCAGTCATGTAAATGTTCAAAAGCTTAAGAATATGCAGCATAAGCAAGTTGTACTTGGACTTCCTAAGTTCAAGCATGTGGAATTAGGACATGTATGTTAGTCTTGTCAATTTGGGAATCAATCAAGGCTTCCATTTATGAATCATGTAAGCACTACTACGAGACAATTACAACTTGAACATTCTAATGTATGGGGACCCTCACATAATGCATCTCTTGGGGGATCAAGTTACTATGTGTCATTCATAGATGACTATAGTAGGTACACATGGTTGTATGTTCTGAAGCATAAGAGTGATGTCATGGATGCTTTTCAAGACTTCAAGTGACATGTGGAGAAAGAATTGGCTTGCTACATCTCATGCTTGAGATCTGGTGGTGGTGGAGAATATATTTCTAAATATTTTGATCACTTCTTGGTAGCTCAAGGGATTAAAAGGCAATTGACATGCAGGTACACCCACAACAAAATGGTGTGGCAGAAAGGAAAAATAGAGTGATCATGGAATCGGCTAGAGCCATGTTGAATGACAAGAGCCTACCATATTGGGTAGAGGCACAGTAGAGGCTGTAATGACTGTAGTGTATGTCATGAATCATACACCAACAACAGGAATACATGAGGTGACTCCTCATGAGAGGCTTTATGGACATTAGCCATCTTAAGGTTTTTGGATGCTTGGCATATGTACATGTTCCAGATGAAAAGATAAAGAAGCTTGATCGAAAGGTAGAAAAAACCATCTTTATTAGGTACGCACAAGATAGGAAAGCGTACAAATTCTACAATCCTTCTACTCAAGAGATGTGGTATTTAATGAGCTAAAATCATGGCATGACAAGAAGATCACTTTGATGAATGATGATGATGTTGGTTAGGACACTTATGTACATGCAGGTACAAATGAAAATGCAAAAATTTCTAGGCCTTCTTAAGATGCTACTTCATCAGTTAGTTGGACAGGTAGATTGAGGAATTCACCATCTTTGTCCATTGACACAGGTATGTCAGTGAGGGGGAGAAATGTGGATAAAGGCAAAGGAAAACTTGATGATGTTACAGGGCCACTCACTTGTGGTTATGATTCACCTGGCATTTACAACTTTGATAGTGAGTTTGGTATTCCATCAATTGTGACTCTTGGTGTGAGACATAGATATGTACCACCTCATGAGGGAGGAGAGTCTTATATTACACCTCGATTGAGGAGATAAAAAAGATTCAGGAAGCCTGCGGATAGGCTTACATACAGTGGTTAGAGAGTGAGGCATTATGCATATATTGCAAAAGTCACTAGCTGCAAGGAACCCACAAAGTTTTTTAAAGATATTATGGATGATCATTGGTGCAAGGCAATGGATGAGGAATATTCAACATTGACTAAAAATGACACTTGGGATTTGGTTGATTTTCGTGAAGGAAAAATCTCTATTGGTTTCAAATGGGTATACAAAGTGATGTGCAAATCAGATGGCACATTGGAAAGATACAAGGCAAGACTTGTGGCAAAAGGGTATGCACAACAATATGGTCTTGATTATGAGGAGACATTCAGCCCCATTGCTAAAATGGCAACCATTTGGTAGCATCTAGAGGATGGAGTATGTATCAGATGGATGTGAAGAATGCTTTTCTCAATGGTGATTTGGTTGAGGAAGTATACATGGATCAGCCTGAGGGCTATGTATATCCAAATTTTCCTACACGTGTGTGTAGATTGAAGAAAGCATTAATTATATGGATAAAGCAAGCACCTAGAGTTTGCATTGCTTAAGATAAGTGCATGCTTACAAAACTTGGTTTTACTATGGGCAAGGCTGATCATAGCCTATTCACAAAGAAGACAAGGGCTGGTTATGTGGTATTAGTCATTTATGTGGATGACTTGATCGTTACAGGTGATGATGTCACAGGAATTGGAGAGATCAAGGAAATGTTACATGCTAAATTTTAGGTCAAATATTTGGGTGAACTAAAGTATTTCTTTGAGATTGAGGTTGTCACTAAACCTCATGGTACTTGGTTGTTGCAGAAGCAGTATGCACATGATATGTTAACCAATTATGGTATGTTGGATTGCAAAGCATGAGCACTCCATTGGAACAAAATTTTAAGCTACTTGTAGGTGTTGGACATGAGATTGAGAATGTCACTATGTATAGAAAAATGGTGGGTAGCCTGATTTACCTTACCATTATTAGACTCGATCTTAGCTATTCTGTTGGACTGATTATCCAATTCATGTAGAAGCCTATGAATCCACACTTGGATGCAGTGAGGAGGATCTTGAGGTATGTGAAGGCTACATCATATTATGGTCTATTCTATGAGCATGGTAAGCCTTTGGAGCTTACAGGATATACAGATGCTAACTAGGCAAGAAGTACCTATGATAGGAGATCTACTAGTGGGTATGTATTTTCCATTGGTAGTAGTATGGTCAGCTGGAGCAGTAAGAAACAACCTACAATTTCTCTCTCTAGTACTGAGGTAGAGTATAGAGGTGCTGCATTAGCTGAATGTGAGGTAGCATGGCTCATGAAGCTTCTTGATGATTTGGGCATGCAGGAAGTCAGGCCTGTCACACTCTATTGTGCCTACTATCCTAACTGCTCCCATGGCTGCAAATCAGTAAAGTAGTCACTACTCAAATGATCTAGAGCTTGTATACCCATTCTAGAAGGTACTTGAAGATTCTAACATGAAAATGCTTGGTCCAAAGATGATATATGAGCTAGGAAAATTGGTTAGAGATCTGAAACTACTGGTAACATAGAATATATAGCATATGTTTTACATTCGAAAGGTTTTGGAGATATTGGACATGTCTGGAAGACCTCATTAGAGCATAGGTATGCTCAAGGAGACATGTATATTGGTTATCATGCTTATGGGCTGAAGTTTGTTGACAAAAATACTCAAATTTGGAAGTATCTGATAGGTTGAAATCTATTCTGGAATTTCCAGCACTACTATAAGGCACCATTTGATCCATATGTGTCTTGGAATTCATGATGATTCTTAGTGGAGATATGAAGCTCTATGATGTTCTCATAGCTTCTAATTGGTTCTGTATAGCTTCTCTTTTGTTCTGATTGTCTTCTATATGAAGCATGGATTGATGATTGATGAAGATTGAGATATTTTGAAAGCTTATTGAATAGTTTTTGATAGTTTGGAATGGTTTGAGTATGAGTTATGAGGTCCTGATGACCTTCTGTAGACCTTCTGTAGAGTCTTTGTCTTTGTACTATAACTATACTATACATGTTTTGGTACTGTAATGTAACCGTTCTGTAGATCTTCTATAAGAGTTCTCTAGAATGTATGTGTCACTTTGGAAAAGTTTTCTAATCTTTGGAAAGGATGAATCTAAGTTCAAAAGAGCTATAACAATTGGAAGAAACAACTACTGAAGACTGAAGAGAAGACTAAGTCATAGTGACAGTAGTGAGCTGTGAAAAGACACTGTAGTGGCTCTGGTGACTCTTCATATCAGGCATGCCTCTTAGGAGGTGCATCCACGACCTAAGAAGGATTATTGAGGGTTATTTTGAGATCATTGTAGTGAGAAGATGATATACTATTGATGGAGAGAGAGAGAGAGAGAGCCAGAGATAGTCAATTCTATCAAAACAATGTAATTGTATATGAGAGATTGAGAGAGAGAACTATGAAGACATTGAAGAAGAATAATATATGATTGATTTCCATTCAAATATGGTGTATTATTTTGTGTTCTTTTTTCTATTAAAGAATTTTATGAAGATGTTGAATATTATGGTTGATTCTATCAAATCCGTGGGAGAAATCTACTATGATGCTACGTGAAGAATTGTTGTTTTCTTTGTTTTGATGATCAAAAGAATGAAATAAAAGCTTGTTGATGTTACAATATAGATTTTCTTGCAATAGAATTCCCTTTTCCTTGGTGTTCCTCTTGGGACTCCATGTTTTTGGTGCGCAACTGGGGAACCGAACCCCGATTAGTACCGTGGGATGGTACTATGTTTTTGGTGTGCAGCCGGGGAAACTTGCCATCAACAAGCATCAGAAGAGGCTGAAAATGAAGAAAATGGCATTGTCAAGAAGTGGAAAATTCAATGGATGTTTGTAAAGTTCCTTCTTCAATTGAAGAGTTGGAATTTCTCATTATCAAAGCCACTTTCCACAAGAAGTTCATCCCACAATGGCAGAAACATATCACCATCATGATGCATGCTCTATGTGATGGACTGTTTCCTCTTCCTGTTGAAGCAGCATAAACTTGCATCTTGGCGGCAAAATGTTTGGGAACAAACTGAAGAGAAAAAAAAGAGAGAATTACCATCCATGGAAGATTTGACATTCATTGAGAAGTTTCCAGACATCATCAAGTGGGAGATCGTGAAGAAGCTTCAGGAGTCTTGGTCTGTAGAGGTTCACGAAGACAAGAAGGAAAAAAGTTGGAATTTGTTCGTGGATACTCAACAGCAAGATATATGGGATGCTTGGTGCACTGATAATCTTCTGTTTGTCCAATTAGCAACCCACTGGAAGTTGGTAGACATAGTGTTTTTCACAACATACACTATTGAGACCCTCAGAAGCTGGCATTATTATAATGATGCAACAACAATCCTAAGAAGAATGAGTTTTGATACTTTCAGAACAGAATATCTCCCCCTCTGTAGTGGTTTGAAAGCTGAATTCAGAGATGTTGAAAAGAAGGAAGTAGAGGAGATGTTGTGGCCAGAGAATCCATCAGAGAGACTGAAGCCCCCTCTGATACTATCCTGTTGAGTCTAGACCAACCGGTTGAAGCCAACCCCCTGATGAATGGCACAATAAAGAGGCAAGAGTTGGAATGAGTCCCGAGGTACGTGAGAAAAGAGAAGGCAAAAATCAAAGTTGAGAACAAGCTTGCAACAAAAGCCTCCTTTGACGCCCTAAAAGCACTCTTTACAAAAGTACCCATGGCGACTCAAGGTCCCCTTCCTTGCCAGAATCGTCCTGGAAATATTGATGGCAGGCCAGCAAATGTAGTCACGTTGCCAGTTTTTAAGGGAGAGTATAATGAAGACCCTGATCTTCATGTTGCAGAATTCATGGT
Source organism: Lygodium microphyllum (assembly GCF_053477565.2). Taxonomy (NCBI): domain Eukaryota; kingdom Viridiplantae; phylum Streptophyta; class Polypodiopsida; order Schizaeales; family Lygodiaceae; genus Lygodium; species Lygodium microphyllum. Next base: position 180,681,371 of record NC_141137.1, read on the forward strand.
AGCATGTGTGGCTAACAATGCCAGAACCCCTGAGCATTGCTTAGCAATATTCCCTGCCACTTTCAAGGGCGCGGCATTTCAATCATATGAGAGACAAGAAACAGGAACTTTTGGCACATGGGACGAAGACCTGAAGTTGACCTTCCTCACTAAATTCAGGCATGAAGGTTTTGAAGAGTGGATGCGAGAGGAGTTCATGAAGCTAAGTCAGTCCTTTGGAGAAAGAGTAGAAGCTTATGTCTCATGAATGGAATCCATCCTGAAGAGATGGACTAACCATCATTTGGACGAAGGAATCCAAAAAGGAGTGTTTCTCAGGGGCCTACAACCAGAAGTTTGCAAGTTTGTAGAATTAAGAAGACCAGTCAATCTGCAAGCTGCAGTGGAAGGTGCAAGATTGTATGACGAATTTGAAGCAAGGCTGTCAATGACTCTAGGAAGAGGAGTCTTACCTCCCCCCATGCCTAGAATGGTATATCCACCAAATGCAGTCCCAGGGATAGTTCCCTACCCCTATCCCTAGATGCAAATAGTGCCGTAGTATAGTGCACCTAATCTAGTGTGGTCACCGCAGACAACAGTGCCTCAAATGCTGGTTCAACCACAACAACAGTGGCCTCAAACAGTTCCTCCAATGGTGATCAACAATAGTGGAATCCTACTAACTGGAATCAACAACCCCAAATCTCAACAAGAGCTCTGAATCAGAGTCAGAACAAAGGACCCTCTGGATTGACCCAATCAGTTTATGCAGTAATTATAGATGCTTCCCAAAACCCTACTACAAGCACTTCAGGAGGTGAAAATCTGAAGGACTAATCCAACTCAGTTGTAAGTATCAAGAAAGAGCTTCTAGATGTGATTATAGAACATCTACAGACGCTGAAGATGAATACCGCCAATATATCCACTCCTACCGGGGTTGGAAGAGACGTGATGCGCTCTAATACATGGTGCGAAAAGTGCCATCAAGCGGCACTATAGTTATTTTCATCCTGAACCACTGGTTCCTTCTTCTTGGTGTGCCTAACAGCAGCACTATAGTGCCACAGAGAGTTACAGAGACAGTCCCAAAGACAAGACCAGAGGCCCAGGAAATAGAAGATACATAAGCACTTCTAGAGACAGAAGAAGTGCCGATGCAGCAATTATTAGAAGAAAAAGGAAATATAAAAATGGATGTAGCCCCATTCCCAAGCCGGTTGGAGAAGCCTGGGGATCATATCAAAGATTATGACTTGGTCAAAGACCTAGACACTTTTAAACCAAACTTAACATTCTGACAGTTTTGCTAATGCTGTCTCCCAGCTGCTGAAAGAGATTCAAAAGCAACTTGACAAGAATACGTGGATTAAGGATCGCTCCTTCAACAGAGACCAAGACCAATAAGGCCCCGGAGTCTGTAAAGGAAGTAGATGTGGCTAATGTCTTCTTAGATCTTGGAACCCCAAAGATTAGTGTATGGATAGAAGGATGCTTCATTTCAGATGCATTGATTAATGGAGGCTCATCAGTAAACATAATGACAGATGTCACAATGAAGGACTTGGGGTTGCAAGGAATTCAACCTACACAGTGGCTTATCAGATTGGCGGACCAAAGTAGAGTCAAACCGTTAGGCATCCTCCCATATGTAAAAGCAACCCTTGCAGGAAGAGACTATTGGCTGATATATCTGGTGGTCAAACCAAATTCTTATGGGACCTCATACCCTCTACTGTTGGGAAGACCTTGGCTTTTTGAAGCAAGATCCAGGACGGATTGGTTCAAAGGAACCCTAACCCTAGGCAAAGGATCCAACAAAGCAGTGCTAAAGTTGTATGGATCGCAAAAATGCAATGGATCCACATCGATTGAAGGCATAACTGACTCCTCTAATGAGGTAATAGATGGTACATTAGGAAATGAAGAGGCTATTAAGCAAATCTTTCCTAAGAAAACATAGGCACAGTCCCTAACAATGGGCACTGTAAGCCAACTACCATGGGATGTAAAATCCTTGTCCATGGGTGAATAACTCCTGCCTCAACTAGAATTAATTTTTGAAATCACCTCTGACAGTGAAATAGAAGCATGGATGTATTGTTCTCCCTGTTACATGACAGTCGGCAGAGACAGAGCAAAGACAATACAAAGACAGTACAATTATAGAGTAGAGACAATACAGAGGCAGAGCAAATACAAAGCGGCTACAGAATAGAGACAGAGCAAAGACAATACAAAGACAGTACAATTATAGAGTAGAGACAATACAGAGGCAGAGCAAATACAAAGCGGCTACAGAACAGAGACAGAGCGGATACATAGACAGTTCCAGAGGCAGTAATAGATATAGAGCCAGAGCTAGAGGTAGAAGCAGAGTCAGAAGCTGTGATAGAAGCAGAAGTGCATGCAGAGGCAGGCGATTTGTTCTTCTCCTACAGAGCATCTACAAAAGATGAGACAGAGTCTCCAGAGGAAGGGGATGAAAATGATGAGGACCAAAACGAAGCAAGTTATGAAAGTGCAGATGAAGAATTTCCTCTAATAGAGAATGATCTGGTTAACGTCCCTACAGAGATCTCAGAGACCAAATATCTTAGGGTACTGGATGGAATGACTATGGTTCCATTTGGGTTGATCAATGGACCACAAAGTATGCAGAATTTGTATAAGCAATGGATTAAAAGCATAAAAATTAAGTTCACCAGTGGCTCCTATCACCCTGACTGTTCAGTCCAAAGAAAAGATAATGATGATACCCCCTGCCAACAGAAGCTCGAGCCATCAAAGTCCCAGCTTCTAGCAGGTTCGTGCTATGTGACATTTCTGGACGTGTCCTCTGAAGATGAATCCCTAAGTCCAGAAGAAATTACCACTCACATAGAAGCAAACAAAGCTTTGATACCCTTCCAACAACCTAAACAGACGAATGAGTCATCTGTACAGAAGGAGGACACTGGTTCTAGTGGGACATCAAACGAGGATACTACTCTCTTGAAAGAGTCAGAAGCAACCCATCGGACGTTTATCTGTGAAGTGGAAGGTGAAAGATAAGTAACGTTCTTGGATGCTTACAGTACTGAACGTCACCTGAAAGTGGGTCTTAATCTTTTAGAAGAAGTAGTAGTGGTCCTGAAAGACCTACTGAAGGAGAACATAGACATGTTTGCTTGGTCGTATAAAGATCTAAAAGGGATTGATCCTATAGTGTGCCAACATCATTTGATCTAGAGCCTGATGCCAAACCTGTAAGGCAAAGACAAAGGCGTATGAATCCTAATTACTCTGCTCTGGTGAAGGCCGAATTATTGAAACTTCTTGAAGCAGAGTTCATCTATCTCGTGGCTAACAGTGAATGGGTTTCACCCATTGTGGTAGTACCCAATAAGAATAGAAAACTTCGAATATGTTTCAACTTTTGAAAGCTCAACTCGAAGACAAAGAAGGATCATTTCCCTATTCCTTTTATAGACCAATTGTTGGACACAATGGCAAGCCATGAGCTTTATTCCCTCTTGGATGGATTTAGTGGATATAACCAAGTCCAAATCGCATAAGAGGACCAATCCAAAACAACCTTCACCACAGAATGGGGGACCTATGCCTACAGAGTGATGCCATTTGGGCTCTGTAATGCTCCTTCCACCTTCCAATGAGTAATTATGGCGGTCTTCTAGACTCATCTGCATGATTTCATTGAGGTGTATCTTGATGACTTTTGTGTCTATAGTTTGATCCGAGAGCACTAGGGACACCTAGAGAAATGTTTTGACAGATGTCGAGAGTATGGGATTTCTCTCAACCCCAAAAAATGTGTCTTTGGCATCTCCTCAAGAGTTCTTTTGGGCCATATTGTCTCTGCACAAGGGATTGCAATAGACCTTGCAAAGATTGAAAAGATTACCACCTTAATAGCACCAACAAATCTCAAGCAATTAAGGGGATTTCTTGGCCATGTGGGCTATTACAGAAGATTTATTACACATTTTGCAACTAAGGCAACCCCTCTGCACAAGCTCCTAAGGAAAGAAGCTTATTTCCTTTGGACAGGTGACTATGAAGAAGCCTTTAATACCCTAAAACAGTGCCTGATCCAAGCACCTATTTTGCAATCTCCTGATTGGACGAAGGAGTTCATGTGCACACAGATGCATCAGTTGAAAGGCCAGGTGTTGTCCTATGTCAAAAGGGCCCCTCAAAATTAGATCAACCAATATATTATGCAAGCCGAAAGGTCATTGATAGGGAATGGAACTACACAATGACAGAGCTTGAGTGCTTAGCAATGGTGTTTGCACTGGAGAATTTTCGACACTATCTACTTTCAATGCATTTCAAGTTCTATGTGGATCATGAAGCCCTATCCTTCCTGATGAACAAAGCAAATGTTAAAGGATGTCTGATGAGATGGTTGCTCCTATTCCAGGAGTTCAACTTCAAAGTATCACTAAGCCTGGCCATTCCCATGTCCTAGCTAATCATCTATCACGGATCCCTCAACGAGCAAAAGAGGAACAGGATTGTCCAGACCTTTCTGATACTTCTTTGTTTCTAGTTGAAACAGTTACTCCCTGGTATGCAGACATAGCCAATCTCCTAGCAACTCAACAGTATCCACCTGGCATCTCAAGCCGTGAGAAGAAGAAGCTTTTGTTAGAATTAGCCCCCTACACTTTGCTAGGTGGTGCATTATACAAGAAAGGCAAAGATGAAGTGCTGCGAAGATGTGTTGCAGGAGATGAAATTGGCATAGTATTGAAAGCATGCCATGAAGAATCATATGGTGGACACTTCGCAGGAGAAGAGACAGTAAGGAAGGCTCTGTTAGCAGGATACTGGTGGGCCGACCCTCCATAAGGATGCATATGATTACTGTAAGAGATGTGATGCTTGTCAACAAATGGGAAAACCCACTAAAACAAGTGCCATGCCACTTCAACCCATTCTCCCCCTAAAGCCGTTTGAGAAGTGGGGGATTGATTTTGTGGGTCCCATTGATCCACCCACTAGATGGAACTAGAATAGATACATCCTAGTATGTACGGATTATGACACAAAATGGTGTGAAGCTGAAGCCCTAAAGCGGGATGATGGTAACAGTGTAGCTCTATTCATGTATAAGAATATTATCACCTGTTTTGGCAGTCCCCTCGAGCTGGTAAGTGATAGAGGTACCCATTTCCTTAACAAAATCATGGAGGAGTTGATGGAACTGTATAAGATCCGCCATCGTAAGTCCACTCCTTATTACCCCAGAGCCAATGGCCAAGTTGAAGTTATCAATCGCATTCTTTGCTCGATTTTGACAAGAACGATTGCCGCACATCCTCGCGATTAGGATGATCAACTTACAGAGGCCCTCTGGGCATATAGAACCTCCCATAAGGCAGCAACATGACATACGCCTTTCCAGCTAGTGTATGGTATAGAAGCTGTCTTCCTGTTGAGCTGGAATTGCCCTCTTTGCGAGTGGTAGTTAAAGAACACTTGGGAGATAGTGAGTCACTGCAACGCCGTCTCTTGCACTTGGAATGCTTGGATGAGATACGGCGGATGGCCCTACAGTGTATGGAAACCACTCAAGCGTGATACAAGGCTTATCATGATAGTTTCATCAAGCACAAGGAGTTCAAAGAAGGTGATCTTGTTCTAGCTTATGATTCAAGATTTGGTAAGTTTCCTGGCAAGCTTCAACAATGGTGGATGGGCCCGTACAAGGTACTTGCTGTCAATCCTAACGGCTCTGTTCAGGTACAGACCAATGATGCCTTTGATGATCCTTTCCTGATCAATGGCTATCGCCTGAAGAAGTACTTCCCCCCCTAGGGATCTTGACAATCACAGTCGACCTACACCTTTCCTTTTGGGTGTCGCACTGTCCTTCTTGTCGTGCTTCTGATAGCCATTATGATTCTCTTCATGAGGCGGTCTCGTTTTGCTACCCCCTCGCAAAAACATCTCAATCGGACATTGTTCTCGTCTCGTCTGACCCAACAACGGTGGTGAGGTTGGTCCTGATATATGGTATTCCTACCATTCTCTTTCTTAAGTTTAAAAAAACATAGGAATAAAAAAAAGAGAGGAAAAAGAAAACAAAAGAAAAAGAAAAGAAAAGAAAAGAAAAAGAAAAAGAAAAAGAAAAAAAGAAAAACAAACAAAACTGTTATGGGAGAAAAGGAAGAAATTCCGTGTCATAACAGGCCTCGTTCCAAGAAAAGGTGGAAACACCCTTAGGCGAGAAGCTGACTGTGGAAAAGGTGGTAACACCTTGTAGTTCAGGATAGCTGACTCACCAACAGAACCTCGTTAGCAAGTAATTTGAAGCCACCTCCCTTGGTGCGTTGTCTTTGCAATATCAATTCGTCTGCCCTTCTTAACAGACGACTCTTCTTACAAGTCATTGAAGTATGAGATTTGTAGGCTGCCTCCCTCGGTATGCCTCCTCCTCAAGATCTTGATGACACCAATAACTGACATAATCTTCATCACCAACACTTGGAGTGATGTGAGCTTTCATCCTAACAAGATGGGGATGTGAGCATGGGCTGCCCTCTGTATCTATCAAGGAGTGAGACAGAGGATGGGGTGAGTGACTAGTCTTTCCCTTCAAATCGAATGAGAGGTGAGATGTGTGAATGGAGTGTTGCACGCACGGGATGGGCCTCTCTATGCACAATGCACGATTTGTTTCTGTGCACTGCACTATAAGGCTCCCTGGCCTTCCTTCTTGCAATGTATGCTGGCACAGGGAGGGATGCACAGTTGCACCATCAAATGCGCACAAGGCATAAAACCTTTGCACAAGTGACCGTGAGGATTATATCAACGGGTTTCAGGACATGGCTGTCCTCTGTATCTTTCAACCGAGCGTGAGACAATGGGTGGGCTGGGTGTGACTGGAGTTTCTTTAATCAATTACTGAGAGGTGAGGATTGAGGGACGTTACGACCTTTGGAGTTAGGTACATTCCCATTTCCCTATGCACCCACGGGCTTCCGAGTCTTTTTCGTTCTTATTTTTCACATTTTCCATGTGAACCTGCCCTATTTTCACCAAAATTCCAATTTGATTTGACAATCGTGTCCTGCCAGCCTTTCCCCCACTTTTTCCTTTTCTCTCCCCCCTTTTTCGACTGCCGTATTTTTAGTTATTAATTTTTCAGAGTGTTTTTCGTGTTTTTTTCCATGTGAACCCTTCCTAGTTTCCCCCAAACAGAGCTTTGATGTGCCAGTAATGTGAATTCCTTTTTTTCGGTCATCTTTTCTTTTTACGGCTTGCTATTCCGACGCACAGTTCTTCCCGTATTAATTTCCGAGTCCATTTAAGGGCCCATTTTTGGGGTTTTTTCCATATGAACGCATCCTATCTCGATCGAAACATGTTCTGACATGATAGGCTTGTTGGACACATTGTTTTGCACACTTTTACTTTTCCATACTTCAATCCGATGCGTGGATTTTTTGATATTAATGCCCGTATGTATTTTCGTGTTTGTTTTTTGTGCTTTTTTCATATGAACACCCTGATTTTGCCCCGAAACCTGTGTTGCATATTTCCAATATTTTTCCCTCGTCCCAGGCCCATTTTTTCTTTTTACGGATTTTTGATCCAACAAACGGTTTGGGTTTTATTAAATTTTCTTTATTTTTTCCATTAACTGTGTTTCTCGCCTCACGTGTAAACGCGCCTGTTTTTGGTTTTACGTGCCTCGAGACGCCCCATGGCGTACGTGGCTCGCACGTCCCTGTCCCTGTTCGTTTTAACCCGTCATTGCAAAATTTTTTAACCCTGCCCGTACATGCGCACGAGCCGGGGATGTGTTCTTTTCTTATTTTTTTATTTTTTTCTTTTTTTCATTGTTTAATATAAAAAGAGAAAAATAAATACAAATAACCTATACATACAATTTTAAAAAAATAAACGATTAAAAAAACTTTTTAAAAAACAAAACAGAAGAGGAAGAAAAAAAAACAAATTATACACACACACTTAACTCACCAATGCAAATCCATATATTTATAGAAAAAGAAAAAGAAAAATTACAAAAAAAGGAAAAATAAGAAAAAAAAAGAAAAAAACACCCACATACCTGTCGTGTCGGTTGGTTTCCTCCCGCCTCCTCCTCTTCTCTCCCCTTCCTCCTTCCCTTCTTCTTTCCTCTCCTCCTGCTCCTGCTTCTCCTGCTTCTTCTTATTTTTCTTCTTCTTCTTCTTCTTCTCCTCCTTCTTCCATAGCCTCTCCTTCTCTCCCGGCAGGCCACACTCCTCCCTCTCGATCAACACTGCAGCGCCCCTCCCGGCACCCTCCTCCAACTGCGCCTCTCGCAGCGCCCTGCCCGTCGGCACGCTCCTTCCTCCTGGCGCCCTCCACCAGCTGGGCCTTCTCCTTCCTCCCCTCTAACACCTCCACCTGGCGGTTCTACTTCGTCGCTGCCTCCAGCCTCCGACCACCGACGCCTTGTGCCATCCGCCTGCGCCTCTCCTCCTCCACTTCCTCCCCCTCCTCCTCCTCCCCCTCCTCCTCCCCACCACCTCCACTTCCTCCGCCTCCTCCTCCTCTGCCTCCTTCTCCCACCCTCTAACCACCCAAGGTTAGTGGCTAACCTAAGATTAATTTAACACTAACCTAATTGTGATTAATCACTTAACTAAGGTTAGGTTAAACACTAACTTAACTAGGGTTAGGTTAAACCCTAACCTAACTATAGTTAGTTAACTAACCTCACTCAGGTTAGTCCCCACCCCACTAACTAACCCTAGGTTAGTTAGTCTAACCTAGGTTAGTTAGAAATTACCTAGCCTATTTAACTAACCTAGATTGACCCCAGACTAACCTAATTGACTTAGTCAACACTAGACTAACCTAGACTAACGTAATCAACCTTGACTATCACGACTTGACTTAGCCTAACGTACATGACTTATCCAAACTAACATGACTTAGTTGACTTGATTTGATCCTACTTACCTGATTAACCTGATTTACATAATTTCATTTATTTAGTTAATTTACAAATTCATTTCAACTTAGAAAATTTTTGGAAAATTTTCTAAAAATTTCTCCAGATTTTTGCAAATTTTTGGAAAATTTTTCATGTGGAAATTTCAATAACCAAAATTACAAAAAAATTAAATATTTGATAATTTATTCAAAATTACCTTAAAATGCCTAAAATTCATTTAAAATTAGTAAAGAATACATAAAAATTCTAAATTTTTCCCCCACTCCCTTGAACTTTTTTTCATTAATTTTTCACTTCAAAATATTTTCATACAAGTCACACATATTATTTGAAAAAAGAAAAAAATAATAAAAAATATATTAAAAACTTATTTTTATCACATAAATTATGAATATTTCCTAAATGGTTGAAATTTTATTTTTTCATTTTATCACATATCCATGTGATATGTATCTTGATTTAATTATTATTCCTTTTGAAAAAAAAAACAAAAAAAACAACCACATACAATTTATTAAAAAACAAAAACAGAAAAAAATACATAAATCAAACAATATCATAAAATAAATTAACCAAACCACACTATAATGCCCAAACCTACACACCTAAAATATAAACCAAACACCACACAAACTTATTTGTAGAAAAAACAATTAAAAATAAAATAAAAATCAATACAAACACACTAAGGTGTTTTCTTTTTTGTTCAGTCAGTGGTCTTTGATTTTGTTTGACTGGATTCATTACTTTTGGGAGACTCTTTCGTACGCCTTCCGACCATTGCATACACATCCCTACCAGGTATTTATTTTGTGAGCTTTATTTATGTTCATTACCCCCTTAATCACAAATTAATTGCTAAAATGAAGTATTTATTCACCCACAATTTCCATGCGCATTCGCGCTAAAAACACAATTTAATAATTTAAAAATCAACTAGCCGTTCACTTTGCACGCTCTACGTGCACTTAAGAGGTACTTTAATTTGTAATAACAATGAACCAACCATCATGAAAGAGCATGTGCTGGCAAAAAAGCACTCCACATCACTATTAATTAAGGAATTTGCATCTAGAGACCCAGTCTGGAAATCGTAGTCTAGATTGCGCTAAAGCACCGTTTCACCTTAATAATTTGTAATTAAAATTTTAAGAAGGAACCACCGTTTTCTTATTAAGGTTTATAACCTAATAAAATGTCACCCGTTGGTAATAATTTATTAAAATGAACCCTTCATTAAAATAATTCCCCCTCACTGCACTTTTTCTCCTTTTTTAATAAACCCGCTTCGTGGGATGGGTATGTAAAAGTCTTTTAGTTGACCCTGATAGTCCAGGTTCTGGTCAAGTCTTGATGTACATTTTTATGGTAGTCTAATTTGTTTATGTGTTACGATTACAGGTGCGCTGTATAGTTTTTTTTTTTTTTGCCTGATATGGGGATTTGGGTGCTTGAATGTTGCATCACATGAAGCTTTCGGTCGCATCTGTGTAGAGGTCATGCCGAAATTTTTCTTGGCTGTGTATTGTCTGGGGTGGTAACTGTGTTAGTTACATCTATGTCTGTATGAGTATCCTTCTTTTTGGATTGATTCCTTTTTGATAGCCCTTTGGTTGTTTTATAGGCATTCTTTATGACTGTCTGCGTTGTGGTGTGTGTTTACCATCTGAATGGAGCCTCACGCTCCTCCCCCTATCCAGTATGTTCCCCTGGTTAGTAGGGATTACTCTTCCCTACTCACTTTTGAGCCTCTCACGAAGGCGGGACTCGCGACTTTTGTAGCTGCCTCCTTTTCCTTGATTCCAGAAGATCCATCCATATGTGATGAGATCCTTGCCTCATACAGCAAAAAGTCGGGACTGGTCCATGGTACTTCCATGACATTGACACCCCGAGGGTTAGGGAAGGCTTTGTCTCTTCCCTACAAAGGAAAGGCCTTTGTTACAGCTCGACAACTATTCTCTAACGATGAGATTTTGAAGCTATTATAGAAACAGACCAATGAAATTCTAGATGTCAAGAAAGTGATCAACATTTCAGGAGTTTCCTTTTCCATGATCACTGATCCTATGTAGAAGTTGGTCTGCCAGTTCCTCTAAGACAGGTTTATGCCTGCAAAAATGCCATCCCATTACTTGTCCAAAGAGCTCTTTACAACTTCAAGGATGGTGTTAAAAGGCATAGCTATTGATTGGAGCACTTACTTACTCACAAAGATGGATCAACATTCGTTAAAGTAACTAGGGAAAATGTCACAAATGTCACCTATGGATCCTACCTGTCTACCTTCTTGACCTACTCAGGTTTAAAGAAGGGTGTGCCTCCACCTCCTCCATCTGATCCAGTACCTCCCCCTCCACCTTCAGAAGAGTCAGAACCAATTGATATAGAGGATCTGGATTCTCCTCCTCCACTGATCATACAGCACAAGCGCTTGAAGCGGGTGGCAGATAAAGCTCCTTCAGTTCTTCCTTCATTTACAATTCCTGCTACATCTGGCAGTGACCTCCCTACTTATCTCACCTATAACAACCTGTTCAGAGCACATAGAGAAGGTTCATTGGACATATCAGTCCCTTTACTTGAACAGTCTAGTGTCGGGAGATGCCATTCCATTCCTCTGTAAAGACATCTAGAGTTCAATTGAACTTTCAGTGAGACAGCCAGTGTTCAACAGCTGTACGCTTCCTTTTATGAAGAACTGATGCAGTCCAAAGACCAGTTGCATAAGGCAACATCAGAGTTAGCCTCTGCCAAAGACACCCTAGCAAATCTGTTTAAACAGATGGAGCAACAAACCCATATGATTGAGACCCAAAGAGAAGAGATATCTTCTTTGAAGATTCAGTTAATAGAATCTCAATCAAAGGTCACTAAAATCTCAGAGGAGAAGGAGAGGATGTCCAAAGAAGCGCAAGAGTTTCAAACTTTTTTCGATGTAAAACTCTCAGTCTTACAGACTGCTAATGACACAGTGGAATCACAAGCTTCCCAAATCAAGCAGTTGCAAGACCAACTGGCACAGTCACGGTCTATTCCTCCAAGCCCTAATGTTCCACTGATCCCTTCTCTCTCAAAGCAGGACTTGGCAGTTCTTCAAAGATAGGCTACCTTGTGTCCTCTATTCCAAGATAAAATGGAAAGATTGCAGTCCACGATGGATCTGCTATGGTCTACATTTGAGCATTTCCAGGAATATGTTCCTCCGGACCATTCTTTCTTTGTCCACTATCAATTGCAAAAGTTGGCCTTTTACATGAAGCTTTCAACGATGGATCTTCCTCTTCCAAAGGATGGTTGGAGTGGGGCTTGGTCTCTTGAGTTGCTGACAGAAGTGGTCCGTATGGTGTTTGAAGATTCTGTTACGACAAATACCATGTTGTTGTCATATATGTATCTACGGGGAGACTTGTTGATTCCAGATGAAATAGATATGGTCTGGTATGTGGGAGATGTGGTTTTACAAGCTATTTTGTATGTCAACTATTTGGAGTTGCGAATAGATGACATGTTCCAAAGTTGCTCCTCAAAAGTGGCTACTTGCCCTAATAATTCTTGGCACTCCATGATTGATTCTGTGGTCCTGAATCAACGACAGAACATAGCTTCTACCTATGTACAGAGCACTAACCAACTGAGGGTGGATCTCTTAGCTCACCTTTCAAAAAATAATCCATTTGATTCAACCTTTTTTTATGCCTATTAGACAAGATCTATCTTAGGTCCCTCTGTTCCTAGCCTACTGTATTACCAACAAATGGCTCACCGTTATGATATCTATCTTTTCCTCTATCAAACCAATTCCACAGTCGTCCTGCCCCTTCTTTTCCAACCTCAATCTTTTCCTCATATTCCCATATTTACATATTGCTCTTTTATCGAAGATAGAGTATTTTCCCCTTCTCCACCATGCCCTTCTCCATCTATCCATGTACTTTCTACCTTTCCTATTTATCAATTAACACCCTTCCTAACTAATTCCCTAAAATTTTCAGCCACTCCTTCTTTAACCTATTCCTCCTTTTATGATTTTGCCTACCCATCTTTTCATCCACTTTTACTCATTCCACTTCCCTCTCCTGCCACTTCTATCTCTCAACCCCCTCAGTTGGTTAATGAATATGAAGGGTTTGATCAACAGATTACCAGAAGAAGAGGATGGAGCTCGAATGATTCTCTTACGGGACCTCAGATAAACTGGCCAATAATTCCAGGAGATTGGACAACTGCCAGTCAAGCATACCGGAACTACCTTCATTTTGCTCTCACCAATATTCACAATCTCTATATCCTTCAGTGAGATTGACAGCTCATTTTGCTTGGTATCTAGCATACATGCATAGGCATTCCCATAATGATCAAAAGGCCATTCCAAAACTTTGTATGAATGTCAATGTGAACATTGACTCCCACCAGTTGGATGTCCTGTATTTTCATGCCCTATGTCTCCCTAGCAGATACCTTGTTTTGCTAGAAAGGATGTGCTGCCTATAGTTCTTTCAAATCCTCCAAAGACATTTGTAGATGAATCCCTCTCCATGGATCGCTTTCAAAACCACCAAGCCTTCAAAAGGGATCATCTTCATTGATGCCTTTGCAATGTATCTTGGATGATTCTCAATGATATATATCTCTTTTTGGAGGTATCATTCAAATGGTTGTGTTAATATCTGTGTGTGTGTGTTATAATAATTGTATGTGATGAGATTGTGTTGATTGAGAATAACGTGTTCGAGAGCTCTTTTCAAACTATTGATGGTGGATGAAAAGCCTATGGTGGAAAGCTGAAGAGAACCTCTTATATCCTTTACAAATTTGTTATGGCTTTTAAATGATTAATCAGATGAGTTAATGAATAATGGAAGTTTTCCTTTAGTAGTTTTTTTTCTATCAGATACAGGTGATAAGTTGGGGTCGTGGTTTGAAAATATTATTGAAGATCCTAAGGAAGATAAAATTGAGCTCTTTAGTAAACTTATATTCTTCTTTTACTAAGGTCGCGAGGATGCTTCCTTTCTAAGCGTGGGGATATGTTGAGAGTGGAAAAAGACTGAATTTTTGACTGATTTTTGTTGATTTTTAGGACTGAATGATTGATTTTTGATGGATTTAGAGTGATGTATGGTTGTTAATGGAAGTATTTGAGAGTGTTTTAGATGATATTAATTATGTTTTGGAAGTTCATGATGATTCTCATTGGAGATATGAAGCTCTATGATGTTCTGATAGCTTCTGATTGGTTCTGTATACCTTCTGTATAGCTTTTGTTTTGTTTTGATTACCTTTTGTATGAAGCATGGATTGATGATTGATGAAGACTGAGATTTTTTAAAAGCTTATTGAATAGTTTTTGATAGTTTGGAATGGTTTGAGTATGAGTTATGAGGTTTTGATGACCTTCTGTAGACATTTTGTAGAGCCTTTGTCTTTGCTCTCTCTCTGTACTGTAACTGTACTGTACCTGTTCTGGTACTGTACTGTAACTATTCTGTAGATCTTCTATAAGAGTTATGCAGAATGTATGTGTGACTTTGGAAAAGTTTTCTAATATTTGGAAAGGATGAATTTAAGTTCAAAAGAGCTAAAACAAGTGGAAGAAACAACTGCTGAAGACTGGAGAGAAGACTAAGTGACAGTGACAGTAGTGAGTTGTGAAAAGACACTGTAGTGGCTCTGGTGACTCTTCATATTAGACATACCTCTTGGGAGGTGCATCAACGACCTAAGAAGGATTATTGAGGGTAATTATGAGAGCATTGTAGTGAGGAGATGATATACTATTGATGGAGAGAGAGAGAGAGAGAGAGAGAGAGAGAGAGAGAGAGAGAGAGAGAGAGAGAGAGAGAGAGCCAGAGATAGTCAATTATAACAAAATAGTGTAATTGTATATGAGAGATTGAGAGAGAGAACTATCAAGAAATTAAAGAAGAATAATATGTGATTGATTTCCATTCAAAGATGGTGTATTCTTTTGTGTTCTCTGTTCTATTGAAGAATTTTATGAAGATATTGAAGATTATACTTGATTCTATCAAATCCGTGGGAGAAATCTACTATGATGCTATGTGAAGAATTGCTATTTTCTTTGTTTTGATGATCAAAAGAATGAAATAAAATCTTGTTGATGTTACAAGATAGATTTTCTTGCAAGAGAATTCCCTTTTCATTGGTGTTCCTCTTGGGGCTCCAACTAACAATCTAGATGGTGAGCATGGTATTCCGACAATGGATATGCCTGCTACTAGGCAGAATATGTACATTCTACCTCATGAGAGAGGGGAATCGAGTAGTGCACCAGAACTTAGATGATCGTAGAGAGTTAAGTACCGTGCGGATAGGCTGACTTACAATGGTTTTTCTGTGAAGCATTTTTCTTATATGACAAAGGTGATAGAGGTCAAAGAGCCTGTTACATTTGCTAAAGTAGTGATGGATAAAAATTGGTGCACAACTATGGATGAGGAGATAGATGCTTTGGCTAAAAATAGTACTTTGGATCTTGTGCCACTACCAAAAAGAAAGAAGATCATTGGTTGCAAATGGGTCTACAAAATTAAATGCAAGTTGGAAGGTAGTGTAGAGAGTGTAGAGAGGTATAAAGCTAGGCTGGTTTGCTAAAGGATATGCTTAGCAATATGGGTTAGATTATGAGAAAACATTCAACCCTGTTGCCAAGATGGCAACCATACGAATAATGATCGCATTGGCTATTGCTAAAGGCTGGAAATTGTAGTAGATGGATGTTAAGAATGCATTTCTCAATGGTGATTTGGTAGAGAAAGTTTATATGGATCAGCTCAAAGGGCATGTACACCCTGATTTTCAGCATTATGTATGCAAACTGAAAAGAGCATTGCATGGGCTGAAGCAGGCTCTGAGAGCCTAGCATGCAGGGACTAGTACTTGTTGAGATATCGAGCTCCACTCGTGATACGCCAGGGTGACCGTTGTGTATTTATGTCACCGACGTGTCGGTTGCAGATGCGGTTGGTACACCGCCCATGAATAATAGCTACATGATAGCTATCCTTATCTATTCTAGTTCGTGGCTCAGTTAGTATGCCACCTTAGTTAGTTGAGTTTGGTTTGAGACCCATATAGAGGGTTCTTCTATTTCTTTGTACTAGAGTTCTTTTGGCTTACACAACTAAGAAGAGGAAAACTGTTTTCAGCCTCCACCCTTGTGTGTCTTCCCCCATTGTGCAAGCAAGAAAGCTTCAAGCGAGACTCCTTCCTTCTCTCCCACAATCTTGACATGGTATCAGAGCCTTGTTCGTGGTAAGGAGCTCAAGAAAGCAAGCCAAGCTCGCGGTGTTCTGGTAAGAGGAGCAGTGTTGCTTTCATTTTCTGTTTTGGGAGCAGATCTCTGCAGGTAGCACAGCCGAAAAGTGCAGGAGTGCATTGTCTCAGGTTGAGACGCCCTTCGCGGTGAAGCAAGAGGGCAGTATATGCTGCGGGCAAGAGCTTTAGCTCTTGGCGACCTTGTTTTTTTTATTTGAGGCCATTTCGGGGCCTGTTTTGGAGGCGGAAGTTCTCTGCACGCACTCAAAAAAAGGCCCAGTTTTATGCTGTGCAACCACTGCTCTACAGGTCAGTGAAAAGTTACTGTAGAAATCGCATCGTATGCTTGTGCGCAGAGACATTGGGAGTTACAGAATCATCCCTGTTGCTTGTTGATGCAAAATCGTCACTAGGAAGTGACTGTGTGGTTAAATACCACTTTCGCCAGTTTTGCAGATTTGCCCTTGTGAGGGTGAAGCTGAGTTTTTGCAGTGACAGAATTTTTCGCAGTGTTCTGTAATGGCGTCTGATTCTCTCTCACAGATTGTCACTGAAAAGCTTGACAAGAATAACTTCCAGGCATGGAAGTTTAGAATGACGAATTTCCTTATGGGAAAAGGATATTGGGAATTTGTTGCAGGAAATGAAGAAGAACCAGTTCTTCCTGATGTTCCCAATCAACAGCAAATGCAAGCATTCAAAGCATGGCATGAGAGAGCCAGGAAAGTTATGTATTGGGTGTCTATCAGCATTTCAGACTCTATGATTGTGCATATTCAGGATGCAAGTACGCCAAAGGAGGCATGGGATACTTTGTCAAAAATGTACAGCACAAATACTCAAGCCAGGAAAATGCAGCTCAAACAAGAGTTGCATAATGTGCAAAGAGAAAATATGAGCATCAACGACTACCACATGAAGGTGAAGAAGATTGCAGATGCACTTGCTTCCATTGGGTCGCCAGTGGAAGATGATGATTTAGTTTCTGTGACCTTGAATGGTCTAGGAAAGGATTATGCACAGTTTCGGACATCCATTTCAGTTCGTGAAAGATTTCCTGATTTTGAGGAGTTGATTGCTCTTCTAATTTCTGAGGAGCAAAGAAATGGTGGTGCATCTTCTTCAGGAGGAACTTCAAAAGAAGCTGTCTTCTACTCAAATGCTGGAAGAGGTAGAGGCAGAGGTAGAGGAGGCCGATTTGGAGGCCGTGGCAGAAATCAGAATATGCAGCAAACTCAAGAAAACCAGTCCTATGGAGGAGGACGTGGTAACTCTAGAGGCAGGGGGAGCCAAAGAGGTCGTGGTGGATGGCAAAGAGGCCAAAATGCAAACAGTAATATTGAATGCTACTACTGTGGTAAAATGGGTCATATGGCTAAAGACTGCTATAAAAAGCAGAATGACATCATGAATGGAAAACTGCAACAAGGAAATTATGCATCTTCTAGTAGACAGGGTGATGACAGAAATGAGCATTTGTTCATGGTGCAGCACATGAACAATTCTGTGACAAGTGCAGAAGAAAGCAATGATGTATGGTATGTTGACTCAGGTGCATCAAACCACATGACAGGTCATGCAGAATGGATGGAGGATGCAAGGAAAATGGAAAAACCAGGATTTGTGGAGACTGGTGATGATACTGCACATCCTATTGTGCAGATTGGAAAAATTCCCTTGTCTATGCAGGATGGGAAAAAGAAATACCTGTCCGATGTATTTCATGTCCCCAATATCACCAAGAATCTGGTTTCTGTTGGTCAAATGGTTGAACAGGGCTTGCAGGTCAGATTTAATCCTCATGGATGCTTTGTTGAGGATATGAAAAATAAAGGTCGCTTGATAGCAAAAGGAAAGAAGAAGGGCAGAATGTTTACATTGGATGCAGACATGTCTGAATTGAGTGCAGCAATGTTTGCACATGGGACCGGTGTAGTTGCAGATATTGATATCTGGCATAAACGCATTGGTCATGTTAATGTACAGTGACTTAAATCAATGCAGGCCCAAAATATTGTTGCAGGATTGCCCAAATTCAAGGTTGCAGAAATGCATAAGGTATGTGAAGCCTGTCAGTTTGGAAAACAGGCAAGGAAACCATTTCCTAGACATGTTCAAGAGAGTGAGAAGCCATTGGAATTAATCCACTCTGATGTGTGGACAACTAAAGCTGCATCTCTTGGAGGCTGTCATTATTTTGTCAGTTTTATTGATGACTATAGCAGAAAAGTTTGGGTGTATTTTATGAAAAAGAAAAGTGAAGTTTTTGGGCATTTCAAAACTCTTAAAGCTATGGTTGAAAAAGAAACAGGCTTGCAGATAAAATGCCTAAGGTCAGATGGAGGGGGAGAGTACCTCTCAAATGAGTTTGCAAGGTTCCTGCAGGAGCATGGCATAAAGCAGCAATATTCATGCAGTTATACCCCACAACAAAATGGAATTGCAGAAAGGAAAAACAGGCATATTGGAGAGGTATCTCGTGCCATGCTCAATGAAAAAGACTTGCCAGATTTTTATTGGGCTGAAGCAGTTGCTACAGCAGTCTACATAATGAACAGGACTCCCACTGCAGCAATACATGGAATGACTCTAGAGGAGAGGTATACTGGTAGGAAACCAGATATTTCTCATTTGAAAATTTTTGGTTGCATTGCCTATGTACATGTGCCAGATGAGCTGAGATCCAAGTTGGATCCAAAAGCTGAGAAGTGCATCTTTATTGGTTACTCTCTGCAGCAGAAAGGATATAGATGCTATAACCCTTCTACTCGTAAGTTTACAGTGAGCAGAGATGTTGTTTTTGATGAGATGAGTAGCTGGTATAAACCAGTAAATGTGATTGATGATGTAGATGCACAAAATGGTAATGCTGCACAGAATTCACAGCAGCAGTCACAAAATATTAGTGGACCTGGAACGTCTTCAAGCAGTGGTTCACATTCTTCGCCATGGACAGGGAGATTGAGATCAGGAGAATCTTCTCAAAGCAATGCAGATGGTGGTATGCAGGTATCACGAAAAGGAAAAGAGAAGGTTGATCAGCCCATGTTTGATGTGAATGCAGGTCACTCTTATGTGGATGGTGAATCCAGTGGCTCAGAACAGAGCATTGATGATGAGTTGGGTATCCCCTCTATTGTTACACCTGGAGTAAGGAAGACCAGGGATGTTTTGAGAGCACCTGGGAGTGAACCCACTTTGCGCAGGTCTACCAGAGTTAGGTATCCTGTGGATAGGCTGAAATATGATGGATTTATAGCCATTCACTATGCATATATGGTCAAGGTGATACAGGAACCAGAACCCACTTCTTTTGAGCAAGCCATGGGAAAAGAAAAATGGGAGAAAGCCATGGATGAAGAAATGGATGCCTTGGAAGCAAATGCTACATGGGAATTGGTACCTTTGCCTAAAGGTAAGAATGCAATTGGCTGTAAGTGGGTTTATAAGGTGAAGCACAATGCTGATGGTTCTGTGAACAGATACAAGGCAAGATTAGTAGTCAAGGGGTATGCACAAACATATGGCATTGACTATGAAGAAACATTCAGTCCGGTTGTAAGGATGGCAACCGTAAGAGCAGTCATTGCTATGGCTGCGTCAAAGGGATGGTCTTTACATCAGATGGATGTAAAGAATGCCTTCTTGCATGGTGATTTGCAAGAAGAGGTCTATATGGAGCAGCCACCAGGTTATGTGCATGCTGTTCATCCTGAGTTTGTTTGCAGGTTGAAGAAAGCTTTGTATGGATTGAAGCAAGCACCTAGAGCATGGTCTGACAAGATAGGACAGTATCTTGTCACTATTGGCTTTCAGATTTCCAAGGCAGATTTCTCACTTTATGTGAGAAAAACAGAGAAAGGTATTATGCTACTTGTCATTTATGTTGATGATTTGATTATGACAAGTGACAGTGATGAAGATATCCTTCATGTGAAAATGCTATTGAAGCAGAAGTTTGAGATGAAGGATTTGGGAGAGCTGCGTTATTTCTTGGGCATTGAGGTGATTAGATCACCAAGTGGGATACAGCTCTTGCAAAGGCAGTATGGATTGGACATGCTGTCCAAATATGGGATGACAGGCTGTAAGCCTATTTCAGTTCCTTTGGAGCAGAATGTGAAGCTGAGCGCAGATGCAGGTGAGCTTCTGGAAGACCCTACTATGTACAGACGCATAGTAGGAAGTTTGATTTATATGACTATTACCAGGCCAGATTTGAGCTATGCTGTTGGACTGGTAAGTCAGTTTATGCAGGCTCCAAGGAAAACACATTTGGATGCGGCTAGACGCATACTCAGGTATGTGAAGTCCACATTGCAGTATGGACTATTTTATGAGACTGGGGTTCAGATACAATTACATGGATACACTGATGCTGATTGGGCTGGTAGCATTTCTGATAGACGATCTACCAGTGGATATGTGTTCTCTTTTGGGAGTGCTGCAGTCACTTGGAGCAGCAAGAAACAACCTACAGTTGCCTTGTCGAGCACAGAGGCCGAGTACAGGGGTGCAGCAATGGCTGCATGCGAGGTAGCTTGGTTGCATAAGCTACTTTATGATATGCATCAATCTACAGATGGACCAGTTGTCATTTATTGTGACAACATGAGTAGTATACACTTGGCAAATAACCCAGTCTATCATGCTAGAACAAAGCACATTGAGGTGCATTATCACTATGTGCGAGAGAGGGTTTTACTAGGTCTTATTGATCTAGTTTATGTCAGCACAGAGGATCAGGTAGCTGACATATTTACAAAGGCATTGGGCGCAGAGAAGTTGCGCAAGTTCAGAGACCTGCTTGATGTGCAGGAATTGGGATTGAGCTCGAGGGGGAGTGTTGAGATATCGAGCTCCACTCGTGATACGCCAGGGTGACCGTTGTGTATTTATGTCACCGACGTGTCGGTTGCAGATGCGGTTGGTACACCGCCCATGAATAATAGCTACATGATAGCTATCCTTCTCTATTCTAGTTCGTGGCTCAGTTAGTATGCCACCTTAGTTAGTTGAGTTTGGTTTGAGACCCATATAGAGGGTTCTTCTATTTCTTTGTACTAGAGTTCTTTTGGCTTACACAACTAAGAAGAGGAAAACTGTTTTCAGCCTCCACCCTTGTGTGTCTTCCCCCATTGTGCAAGCAAGAAAGCTTCAAGCGAGACTCCTTCCTTCTCTCCCACAATCTTGACAGTACTTACTTGCAAAGTTTGGGATTTACTATTGGCAGGGCTGATCATAGTCTTTTTATGAGAAAGACAAGGTTTGGTAGTGCTGGTCATCTATGTTGATGACTTGATAATTACAATGATGATGACTTGGGAATATAGCATGTTATGCAGATGCTCAAATCTCAATTTGACATGAAAGACTTAGGTGAACTGAAGTATTTCTTGGATATTGAGGTGATCAAGGTTGAAAATAGTTTATGGCTGATGGAGAAACACTATGCTATGGAAATGCTGGAGAAATATGGCATGGTTGAATGTAAACCTCTGGATACACCTCTTGATCAGAATGTCAAGTTGGACATGAGCACTAGAGCCGAAATTGATGATGTGAGTATGTACAGGTGGATGGTTGTAAGCTTGATCTACTTAACCATCACAAGGCCTAATTTGAGTTATGCAGTTGGGCTCATAAGTTAGTTCATGCAGAAGCCCAAAAAGCCACATTTGGATGTTGTTAGATGGATTATGCGATATGTAAAGTCCACTGTAGATCATGGGTTGTTCTATGAGGAGGATAAGGTCATGAAACTCATTGGTTATAGAGATGAGGATTGGGCAGGACGCTCATATGATCGTAGATCTACAAGTGGTTATGCCTTTGGATTTGGAAGTGGAATGATTAGCTGGAGCAATAAGAAGCAACCAACAATTGCATTGTATAGCATCACTGAGGCAGACAAACAAGGGTGCTGCATTGGCAACATGTGAGATTGCATGGCTGCTCAAGCTTATGGCTTATTTGGAGATACAGATGGATGCTCTAGTGACCTTTTTATGCGACAATATCAGTAGTGTACTTCTGGCAACAAATCTAGTGCATCATGCTAGGACTAAATACATTGAGGTACACTACCATTTTATCAGAGAGATGGTTCATACAAGGAGAGTAGATCTCATGAATGTGAAGACGGATGAGAAGGTAGCAAATATCTTTACCAAGTCTTTGGGTAAAGATAAGTTCAACGTTTTTCAACAAGTACTTGTTGTGCAAAGGCTGTCTTGAGCTTGAGGGGGAGTGTTGAGACATCAAGATCATGTGCATGACCGTTGACAGAGTCTTAGCTATATCTAGCTGGTATCAACAAGTGTGGGACATTAAAAAAAGTTGGTAGATTAAGGCTATGTGTGAATGGTCTTACAAACCTTAGAGTGTTTTAATCACTTTAGTTATATGGGTAATTGATATGAAGAAAAGGAGTGGAGAGCATACGGCTCCTCATAGTTGCTCCAACTTTTCTCTCTCTCTTCTAATAGTAATAAACTAAACATAATAAGTGAGAAGTCAATGGCTATGTGAGGATCGTAATGACCACCATTGACATACTAAGTGTAGACATGTAGACCCATTTAACCAAGTAGTCCATAATCAAATTTTGTAGGTATTGAGCTTGTTATCACAACATTTGACACTAGCTAACCTTTAGCCGTGCTTTCCTTTGGATGAGCCCACTATAACACAAAGCCTTTCAAGATTTTCATGAATAAGCGCTCCAAAAAGAACATCCATCGGGGCTTGCAATCTCCACTTTATCTATAAGATATGCTAGGAGGAAAGTCTATAGCATGAGCATGCTTATGGGTGAATACTTCTCAAAGAGAAAAACTCTCTCCATTACTCATTACCTTATGGATTTGATTGAGGATATCTTTATCTTTTTCTGTGAGATCTACTACACTAAGTTTTACAACTTCTTATAGATTTTCCATTGTATCTCTAGAGTGAGACAACCCATGATCCTGATCACTAGAATGAACCGCCAAATTTCATACATGATATACTATATATTGATGCAAAATTGAAAATACAAGAAATTAATTAAATTGTTGACTATCACAGCTAGTACAAACCTAGTATACCTTATTCCAATTATGGATTTTGAATTTCTTAGCTGGTCACTTTCAAAAATGTAGACTTGAGAAAGAACATAATATATGTTGTTGATGTGTGGTTATTAAACATTCTGATTCACTTTATTGTACACTTCCCTTAAGGGGATAGGACCCAAGCAGCACAAGGTAGTTGCACATGACTATCACAACTTGTTTGTGGTCAATACATCTCCATTTTATCAATCTCTTTTAAGTCCATCCTTGCCCCTAGAGTATCTCTCTTTCCTATGATTATGGTTCTACAACAAGCTACCAACATTGTTGAAAATTTACACTAGATCCAAAAGGTGATCAAATTTAAATGGTTTAAATATGGCAACTCATAGAAAATGGAGAACCATCACATTGTTGTTTGAAGAAACTCTTCTTGGATCATTTTCCACTCATACTAGCTTTGGACATTCATTTATATAGGAGATCGTCTAAGGGAACCTTCTCTCAAATCATGGATCTTTGGTAAAATCTCTAAAGCGTGCCATCTCATCCACAAACATCTATGTGAAAATCTCATGCAGCTCCTCATCTGTGAATTGTTGGCTCACCTTGCTCTTTGGATTGTCTGTAGTGACATATACAACCAAAAATATATGTTAGCACATTCAACATAAGGGTGAAAGTGAAGCATGATAACATATATCTGTGAATGGATATATAAGTTAGAAAACATACAATAAAGTATCAAAATAAGTGAATATCAATGAATCTAAAAACAAGAGGACTTAAATATGAGTGATCATAAAGCTTCATAATAAGCTCTTATTGATATTTATGCAATCACACTCCTAAGATAGCCTCTCTATGTGGAGTAGTATGGCAAGTGACATGCAACAACTTAGGAGAGGTTGCCTTTATCCCATAGGCATAGTGAGAATAGTGATACCATCTTTCAACTATAAAAGAGTATAGTTGGGAATAATTTGCATATCAATGCTATCATACTTTGTACTTTAATTATTGTCTCTCTCTACTCGAGATTTTGTTTATGAGTCCAATATAATCTATCTTGGAATCTAATTCACTTGAGTAATAGTTAGTGTCTCTAGTCTCAGTCGTCATGTCTTTTTTCCTCACTAACTTTCACCCTCCATAGCTAAACCTTACTCAAGGTGTTAACCCCAAGCTAGGAAGGCAGAAGAATTCCCAAGCCAAGAAGGCAAAAGAAGGAATGAAAAAGTGGGAAGAAGATGGAAGAGGAGCAAAGACACGCAATCGGCCTCTAAAGCTAACCTAGGGCCAAAAGCATAATTTGAAATAAAAGGCGCCTCAAAAACTCCAGAAACTCTTGTAAAAGAGCACCAGGCTCCCTCCTGTGCCACTTGTAAAAGAATAGATGGGTATAGGCTTAGGGCATGAAGGAAGAAGAAGGAATTAGAAAAAGGGACCTTGCCACAATGGCCGGTCATGTAAAAAGGGATGGGCGCCCATGCGGCTTTAGGGTTTGTATAAATAAAGTTCAAAAAGTGAATGGAAGCTCATTCTTTGGTGTGTGGCTAACAAGAGCTCTTCTCTTCTTCTCCTCTTCTTGCTTGTGTGTGCTCTTGAGAGAGGGAGTGTGAGGGAGTGAGTGTATGAGTGTGAGGGATCAAGAGGGTGAAGCTCTTCACCATCCCCTCTTCTCTTATTCTCTTCTCTTCTCTTCCCTTCTCTTGCACGCACGGCTATGGTCTGGAGGAGGAGGAGGCTTGAGGATACTTGAGCTAGCATCTAGGATTGTGGAGCTACCGGTGTGTGCAAGAGAGAAGGAAACTCATATCGGCTTCAAGGTAAGCTCACTACACTCATAGGATGGACGGCACGTTGGCTATGTGAGAGGTAACCATTAGAGCTCACTTGGAATTCTTGAAGCAATAACCGGTTCATGGGTCTTGGCGATTGAGCAAAGGCTCCCACATTTTGGTTCCATTGTGCTGAGACCAACCGATTCAAGCTTGAGCGCCTGCATGCCCCATATCGAACATCAAAGTAAGGGATTCATCCCCAAAATGGAGCTTGAGATAGGTAGGAAGGTTGGGTGTTTTGATCTTTGAAACAAGTAAGTATTTTGGGTTAGTTAGTTTGTTTGATGATTGAAAAATAGGGAGAAATCATATTAGTTTGTTGCTTTTTATTCTCGTTGCATTTAGTGTAGGATAGGATTAGGAAATCGAACCAGGAAAGGGTAGGGTTTACTGTTGCAAAATAGGGAAAAACAAGGCATAAATCATGCAAAAATGGTAAAAAGCTTGCTTGGGATGCTTAATGTTGGCAAGTGAGTGATTAGGAGCATCAAAGCCTTGCCCAAGAGGGGGTTTAAGAGCCAAGAGGCCAAGGGAGAGCTCACTTGCAACCATTCTAGTGAGAAAGAGAGAGAGAGAGAGTCCCTCGCAAAGATTCAATTCAATCTTGTCATCGGAGAGTCTACTACTCACCCCAAGTATACCAATCACTTCCCTTGGTGCCTTACCTGGGATCTAGAATTTTGTGCTTGGAATGATTGCCTGACTCGTGAGATTTGAATGAAATCGTCGTCGTGTGGCATTCGTCATGCCGCATTTGGCCCATCCGAGTCACCTTTGTTAGGCCGAGTCCCAGACTCGGCCCTTGGACCCGGCCATTCGGACCTCGACCCAGAAACCGTAATCGGCCCTCGGCCCTTTGTCCACTCGGCCTATTCAAGTGACAGCCCTCGGTCTTTTGACCAACTCGATACTCGTCCCGAAGTCCACTCGGTCCCATTCACCAGTTTGGCCCTCGGCCCAAGACCGAACTCGGCCCTCAGCCCAACATTTGACTCGACCTGTCTGAGTCACACCACTCGGACCTTGGCCTGCGAAAAACTTTTTGTGCTTCGACCAGTGCGATTTGGCCCGTCCGTCCGAGTTACCCACTCAGCCCCTGCAATTCAGACCATTTGGGCGGAGTGTGTGTTTGCCTCAATTTCTTAGAAATTTGAGCTAACCTAGCTGGAGGTCAGTAGTGCAAACTGTCATAAGCCCTCTTGACGCTCAGAACCTGATTCTCGCACAAGGAATAGACAAAATCGTAAGGCGCAGTTGCTTAGCAGTTTGAGTGGGCTGTAGCAATACCTAGAAACCTAGAGACCTAGAGGCAACTCTCTAAGCCATTAAACCTTGATTGGACCCGAAAATGACAAGGCAACGTAATCGAAAAGCCCTGAATCTAGTCTAGATGGCCAGAGAATTGATCGACAAAGCCTATTAGGCCCAAAACAAAGCAAGGGTGCGTAAGACGCTTAGAGGTTGTTTGCCGCACTCACCTTGAATTTGCGCACTTGAAGTTCACTGACGGAAAACTGAAAGCTTGAGTGAGCACAAGTGCACTAGGAAGGACACACACATGAAGTGGAGATAAATTGAGGATTGTATTTAATAAGTCAAGAAACTCACTCTGATAAGCCACTCAAGGAACCCATGAATAGGAGAGAACCCATAGACAGAGACAAACCATCAACACGCAAAGTAGGACCAAGCAAGCTACACAAATGAAGGGGATTTGACAAACCTACTCAACCTGATCGATAGCTTGGCGAAGCACGAGAACTCGACTATGGCAGAGGAAAGCTCAGATCGCAGGTCTAATGAGAAACTCGACTTAGGCGTCTTCCCAGAGGCTATTTAACAACTGGTCAGCAGCTACAATGCGCACGCCCGGTATGAGCACCGCGGTC
The DNA here is from genome assembly GCF_053477565.2 of Lygodium microphyllum. Lineage (NCBI taxonomy): Eukaryota > Viridiplantae > Streptophyta > Polypodiopsida > Schizaeales > Lygodiaceae > Lygodium > Lygodium microphyllum. The sequence goes on from NC_141137.1 coordinate 180,708,387, forward strand.
GGACAGCAGATGCTATCATCGCAGACTTAGAAGAAGAGAGGAAGCTAGCCCACAAGGCATTGCAAAGCATAGCTGCATACAATAGAGACTAGTAGGCTAGGAGTCAAAGGCAAAGCATGGAGTTGCGTGAGGTGTAGCGAGTGCTGAACTTAGTCGATACAAACCGAACGGATCATGAGAGAGCCCTAGAAGGAGACTTAACGCTGAGGAAGCTTCTTATGAAGTGATTGTTAGACTGCAGCATTGGCGACATCACTACTGGCAGGGTTAGGAGCAATCCAAGGCTCTAAGAGATAGTCTAAAATCCCAATAGTCGCAAATCAGCTCGACAAGTACCAACCTCATGATGACCCATACAGCTTTCTAGAGCAGTTCGAGCAAGTCTGTGAAGCCAATGGCCTCAGGAACCTGACTCCGCGCTCTCAAGCGTTTGGGCTTTGCTTAGGTGATAAGGGCAAGACTTAGTATACAAGCTTAGACGCCGCAGAGTGAGAAAATCTCAATAGCCTCAAGAACCTCTTCATTAAGAGATCTACTGAGCTTGGATACTCCGACAATCTGCTAGTATGACTCCAGCAAAAAGAGAAGGAGGACATTCACGATTACATAACTCACATGAGAAGCCTCTTCAAGAGAATCCCTACGGGTGAGCAACCGACTGAAAGAGCAGTTTCAACTATGTTCATCAACGAATTCGAAATGAGGAACGGTATAAGGCTTTGGCAACCAACTTGAGCTTGCAGCGAGACATACTAGCTAGGGTTTTTGAGGAAGCTATTAGAGTTGATGATCAATTGAAAGAGAGGAGCTCTAGGAGCTCCAACTTAGAAGAATCCATCTCACGAAGTTCAAAAAGATTATCAGCCTCTAGTAAGCGACCATCCTGCTCAAAGAGTAGAGAGAGAGAAAGGAAAAGACTCCATATCCATGAGCCTTCAGGCTCTCAAGCTCATTCCTTCATTTCCACACACTATACTGAAAAGCACACACACACTACAAGATAAAGTGACCTAGTGTAAATGTAGACTAGACTGACTAACTTTAGTGAGGTCACTGTGACTGACTACTAACCCGACTTATTTAATGTAGTCACATGTAGACAGCTGTACACACTAGCTGCCATAGATGTTGGTCATAGATGAAGACACACTGACGGTGAGCTTGATTTCTAACACATCCCCATCATACCAAGATAAGGGGAAGGCCACAGACATGAACCAAGACTTGGCGGATGTCAAGATGGAGACAGCAAAGCTGTAAGACTTGTGGAGACGACCAACACGGTCACACATCCAATGTTTATATTGTGGTGGAAACCATTTGCCAGTCGAGTGTCAAGGCCCTCAGTTGAGACCTTGCACTACTGCGGCAGGTTTGGTCATGACATTGTGCATTGCAAATTGCCCAGGAGATTTCCGTACTCCCAACCATATGGTCAGCCATACCTAGCAAACAGGCCGTAGCCGCTTTTCGGAAGGGGAGCCCCATTGGCCCTTTCTGCGCCTAACGACATTAAACTGGTTGTACCTAGAGTGGACGTAAACCCTACAGGTATACCTAGGCCGCTCGGTCCCTATGTGACCCATCCACGAAGTGACGCTCCAGTCCACTATGTGGAAGAGACAAATGAGGAAGAGACTTACTTATGCCCTTATGTCTCTTACGATGACAAGGGAAATGCAATCCTTATGGACTATCGACCAGTGCCCATGATGGTGTTGGGGAGAGGACGAGGTAGAGGCCTAGGAGGGCAAACGCAAGATCCAATCATCTGTTGGTGGACTTATGGTCACCTGGGTCATGTCTCATCACGTTGCCCCGAGAGGGAGCAGCAAAATAGAGACAAAGCTAACCTAAGGTGCATTGAGTGCTGAATCACCCATCTCTTCGTTGATTGCCCAAAGCTGATCCCCCAATGGAGACCTTCTTAAGTAGCATACCACCCTATGGCAAGACCTCAAGTAGTGGGTTGAGGGGTCACAAGAACAAGCTGCGGATCTGCATGATCAGGATGCAGAATCACAAATACAGAGTCTAACACTACACTCTACGCCAAAGCCCTCGCACGTTAATGCTTTCTGGGAAGGCACTGAGATGCATGCAGTGTTACTAGTCCTAGCCTTAGGCAACACAACGAGAAAGGGGATCGTAGACATGGGAGTCGGGGTTAGTGTGTTGAGCCACATAGTACTATAGACTTGGGAAAACCCACCTGTTGAGACCACTCGGTTTAATGTCACATTAGCAAACAACATGAGAGTGAAGCCATTCGGGGTACTTAAGAACTGGCTAGTGAAAATCGCAGGTATCCAGTTCTCTGTCGACTTTATAGTCATGAAGGAGGTAGACTACGATGTCCTGTTAGGCCGACCTTGGATGCACAATGCCAAAGTTATCTAAGATTGGGGTAACGGCTTGATATTCTCAGGCAACAAGACGCAAGCTATGAGGGTAGAGATGGACACTTGGAAGACCTCACCAGTCAACTTGGATGGCATCTCCTCGATGCTCAAGGGTGATGGTCAAGTCAAGAAGTCTTATGGGTCCTTAACCAAGTATATCCCATGACTAGAGGATGAGCGGTATTGGATGCATATCCTTGCTACAATCGACCTGCCTTTCTTGGATTAAGAGGCATATGCGCAAGCCACCAAGATGATGGGCACGACCGATGGCACGCCCTTTATATCAGTTTGCTTGATGGAAGGAACCCTTCTTGGGAGACCTAAGCCTGTCACCTTCCAAGTGCCAAGCAACAAGAGAGAAATCGAGGAGGCTCTGGAGTACTTAACAAACAAGCTTGCTGACAATTCAACAACAAACTTCAAACCACTCCAAGATCTCTTAGGCGAATCTAGGTGGCAATGGACCAAGGTGCATGACTTGAACCTTAGATACAACTGGGTCCTAGTCCCTGATCAATGACAAGAGATATACCAAGATCTAGGAGACAATGAGCAGTCTGATGCAGAGGACTCTGACAATGAGTATGAAGATTGTTAATCCTTCAGTGTGATGGAAGTGAGGGTGAGATGGACACACGGTAGAATACGACACTGAGGGACATGAAATAGAACAAATATGGGGTGACTCCAAGCCACAAAAGAGAGGTGTCTACAGGATAAAGTGAGGAGTCATGCACATAAATTGTGATCGCACTTGGTTAGAACATGTAGAAACCATAGACCTTGAGCAAGCAGGCCTAGCTCAACCAGGAGCGATACCAGTGCTTAGGGCAGAATCACCATCTAAATTGCTACCACCAGGGCATACCGCCTCTTCTAGCAAAGACGGTGAGTTTGACTCTAAGTTGGAGGTAAGCTCAGATAGCGACCCAGAAATACCTAGGTCGCCCAAGACCCGATGCACCAACGGGGACATGAATAGATGAACAACAAAAACCACGGGACCTCCCTAAATGATTTAGAAAATTCAAGAAAGGAGATAGGGTAGTGATCTTATTGGGTGCCAAATAGCAAGGGCAAACGAGCAAACCAATCGAGGGACCAAGCTAGGGTCAAAGAGGTGAACTTAGCCGGGGAAGGGAAGACACCTCGACCAGCCTTCATTGCCGATGACTTGACTAAGGAAGAAGAAACGAGCCTTGTCGCTCTCTTGCGAGAGTACGTAGACGTATTCGCATGGTCCTTGGAAGAGCTTAAAAGGGTAGACCCGAGTGTAGTGACTCATAATATACCCATGACACCAGACGCAGTGGCCGATGAAGCAGTGACTATACCCAATGAATCCAAAGCATGCTCATGCTATCAAGGAAGAGATTGATAAGCTGATGAGAGCAGGATTCATTTACAAAATTGAGCACATGAACTAGGTATCACCCATAGTCACCGTGATGAAGAAAAACAAAAAAATCAGAGTGTGCATCAATTACAAGAAGGTGAACGATGCTACTAAAAGAGATAATTATCCATTGCCATACACCAAGCACATGCTTGAAAGAGTGGCGGGCAAGGATGCCTACAGTTTTTTGGATGGCTTCTTAGGATACAATCAAGTGCAAGTGCATCCTGCTGGATAGGCATAAGACTGCCTTCACCACTGAGTGGGGCATCTTTGCTTATATAATCGTGCCTTTTGGGTTAACTAATGCCCCTGCCACCTTCCAATGTCTCATGTGCACCATATTTAAAGACATTCTTTGCAAGGAGTTGGAAGTCTTTGTCGATTACCTATGTGTTCACTCGACCTGGATGTATCACTTAAAACAAAATCCAAGAAGTCTTTGACCGGTGTCGCCTATATCATCTCTTCTTGAACCCCTTGAAATGCCAGTTTTGGGTGAAGCATGGATGCATCCTCAGCCACGTGGTGTCAAAGAACGGCATTGCCACAGACTTCTCGAAAGTCAGGGTTATTGTCGATCTCTTACCCCCAACCAACTACAAGGGAGTTCAATGCTTCTTAGGCCATAGGGGATGCTATCAGCGGTTTATGTTGAATTACCATTGATAGCCAGGCCTTTATACAAGCTACTGATTGTCTTTGAATGGATTGAAGCATGCCAACGAGCATATGAAGAGTTGAAGAAGTCTCTAACCACAACACCAATTCTATGAGCCCCGGATTGGACCATAACCTTCCACATGCATATCGATGCTTCTAAATTTTCTGTGGGGGAAGTGTTGTGCCAAATTGGCGAGCACAACCTAGACTATCTAGTGAGCTTTTCTAGTAGACAACTCACGAAGACGGAAATGAACTACTCAATGACAAAAAGAGAGGGCTTAGCCATGGTGTTTGCTGTAAAGAAGTTCCGGCATTATCTATTGGCTACACCCTTTACCTTCTTCGTGGACCATCGAGCCATGCTATACCTAGTGAACAAACCTTGCGCTACAGGACGCATAGCTCAGTGGCTCCTTTTGCTTTTGGAGTTTGACTTCTCCATGGTTGTACGGAAGGGAAAATAGCACTACATGGCTGATCATATGTCACGCATCCCCATAGTAGAATCTGCAGGAGAAGGCATTATCGATGAATTGTCAGATGCCCACCTCTTTAATCTCTCCAATGTGAGAGATTTATTCAAGGCCAATATAACGCCATATTGGGAAGATGACATAGTCCAAGTCCTTGAGTACGCACTGCTTGATTACGAATAGAGAAGGCAAGGCTAAGGTGACTTATTCTCAAAATCCAACTCTACCAGTTGATAGCAGGCCAGCTATATCGCTTAGGGCAAGATGGATTGCTGCGCAGATACGTGTGTGAACATGAGATGCACAATGTGCTCTTAGAGGCACATAGTGGGATTGCTGTTGGACACTTTAGCAGAGACACGACGGCCCCAAGGTGTTACAGTCTCAACTACGGTGGCCAACATTGTTCCGTGATGCCGTAGGATTTGTTAAGAATTGTGATGATTGTTAGCAGCAGATGAAGGTCCCGATTTGCAAGGATCAAATGGAGTTGACCCAAATCATTACACGACAACCCTTTGAAAAATGGAAAATCAACTTCATAGGACCCATCAGCCCTGCTGCATAGTATTCTCAGGTCAAATATATCATTGTGGCCACAGACTATCTAAAGAAGTAGGCAGAGGCGAGAGCAACACAAAAGAACGATGCTCAAACGACTGCCAAGTTCTTGTGGGAGCAGGTGATCTCAGGATTCGGATGCCCCATCGAACTAGTCAGTGACCAGGGGACACACTTCATTAATGAAGTGAAAGCTCATCTCCTATCCACCTTCCTAATTATCCATTGGAAATCCTTCCCATACTATCCTCGAGCAAATGGCCAGGCAGAATCCACAAATAAGATTCATGTCAATGTCTTAACCAAGGTAGTCTCTGCCTCACACAGCGACTAGGATAACAAGCTGATGGCAGCCTTGTGGGCTTACCGCAAAGCTGATAAAATAGCTTTCGGACAGAACCCCTTTAGGTTGACCTATGGAATCGTAGAAATTCTCCCCGTAGAATTCTTCGTGCCTAGCCTGCGAATCACACTTCAGGAGCGATGGGAAGGAAAGGAGGCATGGACACAATGCCTAATTGAGCTCGAACGCCTATCTCGGAGACTCGCCTTCTAGCCACTCATGCATTCATATGTGAGAAGGCACAATGCTGGTTTGACAAGCATGCCAAGCAATGCAACTTCAAACAAGGTGACTTAGTGCTCCTATAGTCTGTTAAGGGGCATAAGCAAAAAATGAAGTTTAGGGATCTTGGACCTTTCAGAGTTCGTGCGATCAGCCAAACGGGCAACGTCAAGCTTGAGACTCTAGACGCTGAGGGAATAGGCTTCTTCAATGGCAGTCGTGTCAAGAAATACTATCCTCCTATGCATCCTTTGCATGAGCCACCAATGTTAGAACTACCTATCAAGGTACGAGTAGCCACCATCACCAAAATTGATGATGAGGATGAGGAAACCGTGAAGCCTACATACCTACACGCCATAGTCACTGCCGGTGAACATGCGTCTTCAATTCCTTAATTGACAAGGGAGTGGACTTCAATGTCTTGACTCACGATCATTGGACCCAACTTGGCAAACGACCACTACAACCTACTAACGCCAAATTAAGCCCATATGGGGGCTGTTCATACGCACTTCTCAGCAAGTGCAAGGCCATCGTTTCTATCGAGTCTGAGACTATACCAATAATCTTCTACGTACTGCCAGACGCCAAGGACGCAGGCATGGAAATGCTGATAGGGCAATCCTTCAAGAAGAAAACTCATTGCAACATTGATTATGAGTTGCAGTGCATTCACCTCACCATAGGCAACATCCCCATTGATAGAGCTTTCAACAAGGGCTGCACGATAGAACAGACTGCACAGCCACCGTTAGAACTATTAGCAGCCAAATCTAAGAAGAAGGGTAGGGCACGGCCACCACCCAACACCTCTCAAGACCCATTGCTCATGGTAGCAAAAGCTAAGACTCAACAGCCTAGTTTCCAATGGAGATCTATAGCCGCAACCACCGCTAGGAGTCACTACACAGAATCTCATAAGACTCGAAGCTCTAAACCTAGGACACCAAGGTGCAGTTATAGAAATCAGTGCATAATCAGGCAAAGGTGGGTCCCTAAAGCCCTCTTGCACGTGCAAGGCTACTGTGAGGGAAATGTGTGGATATGGATCCCTAAAGCTCACACAACAAGGAACACCACTCATACGCTAGCCCCAAGCCTGATCACCTCCAGCCCCATAGAACCTCAAAAGCATAGACCATAGTACTCCCCAAGCCCACATCCATCAAGCTCTTCCACACACATGCCCAAGAAAGTTGAACAAGCCTATCGGCCCAAACGAAAGACATTGTCACTTGAGACATCACCTGCTAGAGACCATTCGACTACAATGATCCACTCTAAAGGTAGCAGTCCATCAGAAGTAGCTGCTACTTTCCCAGCTCTAAGCCAGGAAGCCCAATCAAAACCTCAAGAGTACCCCCAACCACAACTATCCATTGTCAAAGGCTCCAGTGCTATCAAACCCCAACCACCAGCATGGCTTAAACCCCCCTACGAGTGGAAATCATTTTTGACACTAGCCTCAGATCTAGCCGAAGATACATGGGATGATGTGGGTGATTGCATTCGACGACTCAATGCCACCTTCAGAGAGCTAGCTGCTCTGAGCTATGACCGCTTGGACTTAGGCTTGTTACTCCAGCCCTTTGCAACTGAAGTTCGTACGATGCCTTATTCTTGGGAGACGTTTGAGCTTGCCTTCACAAAGGCAGCAAACTCCGTTGTTGTATTGCTCAATAGCGAGATATCTAAAGAGCAAGCCCTCAAACAATACCTCAATCACATCATATGATCAGCGAACCACTTCTGCCATCACTGACAGGAAATTGCAGAATTATCCAAACTTGCTGAGACTGAATCCCCATTCTTGCGGCACTGGTACACTCTTAGGTTGCAATGGGAAGTAGAGGGATACCGAGTCATGACAAACACTGAGCAACACCGTGCAATCAAAACAACAGAGTACGACCCCACTTATATTGTGCCTACCTCGTATAGAGTGTTAACCACTCTTCGCAGCCACCCCCTAGAAGAGCACATCAACGGACACCCTCACCTTGATCGCCTATATTGACTGAGGAAGAGCTACATATTGCTAGCTGCGGTGCCTTTGGTGACTTTTTAAGAGATGTTCTCACTTACATTACACACGTTGGCACTCGCCCTTTTGATCTTAACCACGCAGCTCCGTTAGAGTACAACCCTGATTTCTACACTTGGTTCCTACTCCAATAACTCCTAGGCCCATTGCAAAATGTCCTCAACCTCCAAAACCTTCAATCCTAGGAAGGATTCTTCTCAAGCTGGGAGGGGAAGGGGAGTGAGATGAATCAAGTGAGGCAAATCAATTAAAACCAATGAAAATCAACCAAAATGCAGAAGCATATAAACAACGAGCAAGGTAGAAAAATTTCAAGAGAACTTTGAAATAAAGGTCAAAAAGTTAAAGCCAGAAGGGAAGACTCCACATTGGATAGGATTTTCATGCTTTCATTCAATAAACATATTGAGTCTTTCTTTTTAGACTATGAATTTTCTTGCGAATTGTTAATGTGGAAGCACTAATGGAGACTTGGGATTATGACATGAACAAAAGATGTTGCAACAAGACCATGTCCACTGACTTTTGTTCACAGAAGAGGAAAGAGCACAGTACAACATCACTCTTGAGAGCCACGCCTACAACCAGCTTAAGTTCCGAACCATTCACAACATAGAGGGTGTGGCGGCCAAGGAGGAAGCAGGCAGGAGAGTGATTAAACAATGCAACTTTACCAAGTACCTTGAAAATTTTACGCAAGAACCTGACCACACAAAGTGTGTGGAGTTTCTCAGGTCTTACGACCCTGACAATGAGTGCGGAACCGTCATGGTAGGAAGGGGAGAAAATGCCAAACAGGTACATGTTTGTTTAACCCCTGCCTTGGTGGAGATGGCATTGGGACTGGAGCCAAAGATAGAGAAGAAGTAGAAAAGGGATGTGTACACCATGCCAAAAATGAGAAAGGAGGACGTGCTAACAAACGACGGCATCAGCATCCAGGGCATCCCTGATGCAGAAGCTAGATTGCAAAGAAAAACTAGTATACACGCTCTTCTTCAGCCAGTGCGAGAACGCCTTAATGCAACGAATCAACATGCTTGTGCTGGAGAACATAGCGGCTCACACCCTGCATGAAGTCGACTGGAATGGTTATGTGCACAAAACTATGGACCAGGCGGCTAAAGCATTGGCTTTAGGAAGCACACCCAGGAGGAGTCCCCAACTTCCAAGGCCGCAAAAAGAAAGAAGGCATCGTCCAAGGCCTCTTTTATTGACTATGGAAGCATTTTGACTGCACTCATCAAGGAGGTAGTAAAAGAGACATAGGATGTAGAAGAAGGGGAAGGAGAAATGCCCGACAGGTCACCCCCTCACCAGGACCAAGAGAGGTCCAGCGGCGGACAGAACCCAGATTGATAAGGAAGGGCAGGGACATGAAGAACAATCGAGCAAAAAGCAAGCCAAGGAACCCAAGAAGAAGACATCACAAAAGAAAAAGAAGCCGGATGAAGGCCACAAGAAGGAGAAAGATGATTTGGAAAAGGCAAAAAGACAATCCCTCAAGGAGGTTGAGGAGAGGGAAAAGAAGAAGAAACATGAAGAAGAAAAAACAAAAGAAGAAGTCAAGAGGGCTAAAAAGGTGTCAAAATAGGAGGCTGAGAAGAGAAAAAGAGAAGAGCAGGAAGAAAAAGAGAAATTGGAGGAAGAGTACAGGAAAGCTGAAGAAGAAAGGAAAAGAAGAGTTGTAGAGGAAGAAGAGGAACTAAGAAGGAAGGAGGAGGAGGACTTGGTCAAAGCCACACAACGGCCCATTGAGCAGCAATGTAGGGCTGATGATCCGAGAGCCTAGAGCCCACTGAGGGAAGAAGGGCCTAGCTCTAGCATGTAGGTACCAGAAGTCGCGCTGCCCGCCGCTATCTTTGAAGTCAAAGGCAAGGCCCTCCTCCATCCTATCTCCACCCTCATGGTGACCTCCACTAAACCAACCACCCTCACCCCTAGCATCCCCACCAGCATGGAGGTTTCCAACTTCATGGCCTAGATGTAATATTTTATCAATAAAGAAATGGCCCATGAAAAGAGCACGGAAACCACGGCCACGGGGAAAAAGAGACCAGCCGCAGATGTTGAGTCGAGACAGGACCAGAAGCGTTCGAGAGTGGAAGCCTAGAGCACCCCAACCCACACAACAATGACACCACCAGTCAGTTACGACGTGTATGTCGTTGAGCTGCTCTCCCAATTGGAGAGGGCAAAGAAGGAAAAGAGGATGGATGTGGCTGAGTTGGTGGCAGAAAAGGAGTCAGTAGGCACTTTTCAACTTGAAAAAACCCGCACAATAGCCATGCAACAATGAAGATCTTTGACCTCAAGCAAAAATTAAAAGCCAAGGAAGACACGGAAGAAAGCTACAAGTAGCGGCTTGAGGATGAGAATCAAGAATTGGTGGAGATGCAGCGGGAATATAAGCTCCTCCTGATGCAACATGGGTAATTGGAGGCAAAAACCACCAACATTGAGTAAATGATGGAGGAATTAAATGCCAAAGAGAAGGAGAGAAAGCAAGAGAGGGAGCAGCAACAAAAGGAGATCGAGTCTATGATCGATCAACTACACTTGGGAAGGAAAGAGTACGAGAATATGAGTAGAGAACTCAAAGCCCAAGAGCAAAAGCTCGTAACCCTGGCACAGAAGTAGGGGGAAAGCATGGAAGGAATGAACAAAAGAGCAGAGGAATGGGTAGTGCAGAACAAGAAATGGGTGAAGACAATAGCATGCCACCTCGCTTTGGTGGAGAAAGAAAAAATCCTTGCAGAAAGTAAAGCAGACACCGCCCAGACAGCCTTCAGTGCCCAACAATAAGGCTTCCTCAACACATTACTGGACACGACCCGCCCAGTGTCAAGAATTGCGTGGTGGGGGGACTTACTCAAGATGCTGCGAACACACACAGAATGCACAAGGAGAAGCTCACTCAAGAGACAAGAAGAGAGATGGAGGCCAAAACGTTTTCTTGCTAGTTTCTTCTTCTTCCACACACACTTTTCAATGTACACAAAGTATAGATAAGATACAACATAAAGGAAAGTGGCCTACTAAGTCAAATAATGCATAACTGACTACACTAGTCGACTGGCGCTATAAATATGCCAGCTACTATAAATAGGGGTAACAACTTGAATATAATAAGTAATGTGTCAGAGGTGGCCATGTGAGAGTCATAACGACCACCGACGTGCTAAGTGTAGACGTGTGGACCCATCCAACTAGGCGGTCCATCATTAATGTGTGCATGTGCTGAGCTTATCATCTCAACACTCCCCCTCAAGCTCAACTGCATCTCTGCAACTCCAAGTAAGCTTCGAAACTTTTGAAGTTTCTCTATACCCAATGCCTTCATGAAAATGTCAGCTATCTGATCATGTGTGCTAACATACACCAAGTCAATCTCACCTACTAATACCTTCTCTCTCATAAAGTGGTAGTGTACCTCAATATGTTTTGTCCTAGCATGGAACACAGGATTCCTAGCCAACTCTATACTGCTCATGTTATCATAATAAATGACAACTAGACCTTCCACCTGCACATCTAAATCAGCCAATAACTTTTGCAGCCATACTACCTCACAAGCTGCAATAGCAACACCTCTATACTCAGCCTTTGTACTCGACAAAGCAACTGCAGATTGCTTTTTGCTGCTCCAAGTAATTGCTGCACTCCCAAGAGAGAACATGTATCCACTGGTAGATATTCTATCAGGCATACTACTAGCCCAATCTGCATCTGTGTATCCAAACACATGTACATCTGTACCTGCCTCATAGAAAAGTCCATAATGTAATGTGGAGTTCACATATCTCAATATGCGTCTGACTGCATTCAAATGTGGCTTTCTAGGTACTTGCATAAACTGACTCACCAGACCAACGGCGTAGCTCAAGTCTGGCCTTGTAATGGTCATGTAGATCAAACTCTGCACTATCCTCCTGAACATAGTAGGGTCTTCTATTTCATCCCCAACATCAGCACTCAACTTTACATTTTGCTCCAACGGGACTAAAAGTGATTTGCATGCTGTCATACTATACTTGGACAACATATCCAAGCCGTACTGTCTTTGGGATAGCCATATACCATCATCACATTTGATCACCTCAATACCAAGGAATTACCTTAGCTCACCTAAATCCTTCATCTCAAACTTCTTCAAAAAGTCCTTAACTTCAGCAATCCCACTATCACTATCACCTGTAATAATCAAGTCATCCACATAGATGACTATGATGACCAAACCTACATCTCCCTTTCTCACATAAAGTGAGTGATCAACATCAGAAAAATAAAATCCAATATTGACAAGATACTCTCTGATCTTGTCATACCATGCTCTAGGTGCTTGTTTGTGCCCATAGAGCGCCTTCTTCAACCTACACACATACATGGGATGCTCTAAATCTTCATAACCTGCTAGCTAATCTATATACACTTCTTCTTGTAAATCACCATGCAAGAAGGCATTCTTCATATCCATTTGCTGCAACCTCCAACCTTTAGCTGCTGCTGCCAAAGCAATTACACATCTGACAGTTGCTATCCTAGCAATTGGACTAAAGGTTTCTTCATAATCTATGCCATATGTTTAGGCATAGCCTTTTGCAACCAGCCTAGCTTTGTACCTACTAATAGAATCATGTGCTTAATCTTATAAACCCACTTACATCCAATAGCTTTCTTGCCCTTCGGCAATGATACTATATCCCAAGTTTTATTGGCATCTAATGCAGCCATCTCCTCATCCATTGCTGCATCCCAATGAGTATGACCAACAACATCCTCAAAACAAGTGAGCTCAACATCCTCAACTAGTTTCACCATATAAGCATAATGGTGTGCTGCATAACCTTCAAAACCAAATCTTTTAATAGGGTATCTAACCTTGCTAGATCTGCGTATCATCGGATCACTCAATGGAGCCTTTACATTACTATGAGCTCTCTATACACCTGGTGTCCCAACAGAAGGAATACCAAGCTCACCATCCAAGCTCTCTGAGCCACTGGAGTCTTCATCAAGAACTACATGAATGCCATCTGACACTTTATTCTTTCCTTTGTCTTTACCTATAGTGCTACTAGATGCACGTGAAGAGGTAAAGCTACTCCTTAGTCTCCCAGGCCAAGGATTACCAGATGATGTCTCTAGTCCACTAAGAGTCCGTGATTCTTGCTTTTCAGCCTACACATGAGTGTCATGATCATCATCATCATCCAATGCATCACCACTAGATGCATACCAACTGCTCATTTCATCAAAGATGACATCCCTGCTCACTCTGAACTTACATGTGACAGGGTTATAACAACGATACCCTTTTTGCTCTAAAGAGTATCCAATAAGGAAACATTTTTCTGCCTTTGGATCAAGCTTCTTGCTAGTAAAGCATTCTTCAGGAGTCATCTCATGAACTGCAGCTGTGTGAGTTCTATTCATAATGTAGACAGTAGTATAGACAGCCTCAGACAAAAAATGTTTTGGCATATTCTTTTCAGCCATTAATGCCCGTGCAACTTCTGCAATATGCATGTTTTTTCTTTCTACAACACCATTTTGCTATGGGGTACACCTGCATGTGAACTGTCTCTTTATCCCATGAGACCTCAGAAAATCATTGAACTCATTCGAGAGGTACTCTCCCCCTCTATCTGACCTCAAGCACTTTACTTTCAAGCATGTTTCTCTTTCAACTACAGCCTTGAAAGTTCTAAAGTACTCAAACGCTTCACTCTTTTCCTTCATAAAATATACCCACAACTTTTTAGAACAATCATCAATGAATGTGACAAAGTATGAACTACCTCCAAGAGATATATTTTGTGTAGGCCACAACTTTTTAGAACAATCATCAATGAATGTGACAAAGTATGAACTACCTCCAAGAGATACACTTTCTGTAGGCCCCCAAATATCTGTATGCACAACATCAAGGATATTTCTGCTTACATCTCTGTCATGTGAAAAGGGATGTCTTGCCTGCTTACCAAACTGACATGCTTCGCATACCTTATGATATTCTGCAACTCTAAATGTAGGCAAACCTGTAATCAACCCTTTGGACTGCATTAATTTCAGCCTTTGTACATTTTCATGTCCAATGCGTTTGTGCCAAATTTCAATATCTGCAACAACACCTTTTCCTTTAGCATGCATAGCAGCATTCATAGTAGGAATCTAGCATCCAGAGTAAACATACATCCAACTCTACTTCCCTTTGCAACCAACCTGCACTTGTCATTGAAGTCTTCTACAAAGTAGCCCTTTGCATTAAATCTAACTTGCAGCCCTTGCTCTAGACTAACACCAAGTTCTTTGTAATAGATGGCAAATGTAATACATCTGAAAGACTCTTTGTCTTACCATCATGCAAGGACAAGGGAAATTTTCCAATGTGTGAAATTGGGTGGAATGAATCATCACCCATCTACACATTATTTGTATTTTTTAAATCTTGCATCTCTCCAAACCATTTTGCATAGCTAGTCATATGATTGGATGCACCTGAATCAACATACCAAACATCATCATGTGTTCCCTTTCCTGTAATAGCATTCAGCATATGCTGCATAACAAAGAGACTTTTATTTTTGTCTTCATTCTGTCGTGAAGATGATGCATAGTTTCCTTACTGCAACTTACCATTGCGAATATCATCTTCTTAGCATAATATTGGGTTGCAATATGACGTGTTTTTCCATAATAGTGACACACAATACCAAAGTTGTTAGAACCTCTCTTTTGCCATCCACCTCTTCCTCTAAAGTGTAAAATATTACACGGCGCAGCGAACAGAATCTGAGAAAGAGATAGAGAGTACACAACAGATAAGAGGAGAATCAGTAAAATTCTTTAACTCCAAACAACTGATACAAAGATGGCTCTGTCCACCCGTGCGCTTCCAATGAATGAAGCTTAGATGGCGATCTAGACAGAAGATAGGTGAAGAGCTTAAGGTTAGCTGGAACAACAACTCTGACTGGGTGAAAGATGAGTGTAAGATGGCTGCGAAGGGGTTTAGCTTTTATAGCCCGCGAAGGTCGTTAGGTCGGCCTGCTGACCGACCTACCATATGAGCCTCCACTAGTCGGCCAGGGAATATTCCAGGGAATATTCCCTTTACCATCGGGCCGGGGGCGCTGCCCCCGGACCCCCGCCAGGGGGGCCGCTGGCCCCCCTGGGACCCCCCAGCCAGGGGCCGCTTCCGCGGCCCCCGGACCCCACAATAGGGGCCCCTTTTAACTCCCTTACCACGCAACTCAATGCAATGTGCCTCGAGTTGCTACCAGCTTAACCACTCCGTCTAACCCAAAGATTAGACCCACAACAGTCACCTTTTTGCCATCCGGTCACATAGACCTCATCTGATATACAAGTCAGGACTCAACCAATGTCCGGGCTCACATTTGGCTTCTCCTCATAATGGGGGCCTTACAACTTTGAGCACCATGGATCATTGGTAGCACCTAATGAGGGTGGGGCATTGATCATATCTAACACCCCCCCTCAATGTCCACCCATAGGTGAACTATCTCCTCGGCCCAATGCCGAGTCTCTGAAGATGAACTTGAAGCAGATCCTTCGTAAGTGCTTTGGTGAAGATATCTGCTCCATTCTCCTCTGTTGGACAGTAGACCAATTCCACTATCCCATCCTCCATCAAATCACGCACATAGTGATACTGGATCTCTATATGTTTGGTGCGTGCATGAAACACTGGATTTTTGGCAATGGCGATGCAACTCTGATTGTCACATCTCAGCACAGTTGGTTCTTCATCCTGCACTCCCATATGCCATAGAATCCTTCTCAACCATACGGCCTCACATGCAGCAAAACAAGCTGCCTTGTACTCTGCTTCGGTAGAAGACAATGCCACTGTTGGTTGCTTCTTACTAATCCAAGAGAAAATTCCTGAACCCAAAGAGAAACAATAACCAGAAACTGACTTCCTGGAATCAATGTCTCCTGCCCAATCTGAGTCACAGTTCCCCACAAGAGAAGTTCCGAAACTGTATGTGATACCATAGTCAAGAGTTTTCTTCAAGTATCTGAGCACCCGCATCCCAGCATTCCAATGACTCTCATGAGGTTTGTTTGAGAACCTGCTCAAAACACCAACAGCAAAACTGATATCTGGTCTGGTGTTACACAAGTAGATTAGACTGCCGACCAACCTCCTATACCTCCCAATGTCTGCTAGTGCTGATGTATCCTCAACGGATAACTTTACATTCACCTCCATAGGTGTAGCTATCTCCTTGCACTCGGTCATGCCAAATGCCTTCAAGATCTCCCATGCATACTTCTTCTGAGAGATGAAGATCTTTCCTGGCTCTTGCCAGACTTCAATCCCCAAACAATAGTGCAGCAAGCCCAAGTCTGTCATTTCAAACTCAAAACTCAAAGCCTTTCGAGTTTGGTTGATCATATCTTCATAGTCACCTGTAATAAGAAGGTCGTCCACATATAGGACAATCACTACAGACTTTTTACCATCCCTGTAAACATACAAGTTAGCATCTGAGGCACATCTTTTGAAGTTTAGGTTTAAAAAGAACCTATCTATCCGCTGGTACCATGCTCTGGGGGCTTGTTTCAGCCCATACAATGCCTTCTTTAGTTTACACACTTTGTTCTCAGAATGGGGGGCCTCAAACCCTGGTGGCTGAGCCACGTACACCTCCTCCTTGAGGTCACCATTTAAGAACGCTGACTTAACATCCATTTGGTACACTGGCCACTTCTTGTAGGCAGCCACTGCAAGTACCGTGCGAATAGTGGTCATTCTGGCAGTTGGGGCAAATGACTCTTGAAAATCAAACCCTTCAACTTGTGAAAATCCTTGGGCAACCAGTCTAGCTTTGTACTTTTCTAAGGTACCATCAGCCTTGTACTTTACCTTCCAGATCCACTTGGTGCCAATAATCTTCCGCTTTGCTGGCCGATCCACTAGCTCCCAAGTGTCATTCTTCATTATGCTGTCATACTCCGCCTGCATAGCAGCCTTCCATGATGGATCTGCAAGTGCTTCTTCTAAGTCAGTTGGCTCCTTTACTTCTCTCATAATCTCAACCATCAAGGCCATGTTGACTATGTGAGCAGAAGCCCTCCTTTGCTCCTCTATTCTCTGAGACCTCCTTGGTCCGTCTGCCTTCTCCTCAACAGATGCAGGCATAGGATTATTGTGGTCATAGAGCTGCTTCACCCAGCGCGGCAATGGCTTTTCCGGTGGGGTGATGTCAGGTTGGTGAACTTTTTCCTCATCATCTGAAGATGATGCTTCCTCCTCCTTAAGGATAGGGATAGCTCTCGGGACAGGTTCATAGTGGACTACTTCTTCGCTTGATGATAAAGTGGAAGACCTTGCCTTCTCCTCCTCCACTGTATGCGGCTCCTCCTTGAACACCACATCACGGCTCGCGATGATCTTCTTTGCCTCTTGGTCATATAACTTGTAAGCCTTCTGCTCATCACTATAACCCAAGAAGATACATTTTCTGCTTTTTGGTTGTAACTTGTTTCTCTTCTCATCTGGAACATGTGCATAACATTCACATCCAAAAATTCTGAAATGTGAAACAGATGGTTTCTTACCAGTGTAAGCCTCATGAGGTGTTTTTCCCTTGAGAGCCTTTGTGTAGCTCCGATTTAGAATGTAGACTGCAGTATTAACAGCTTCAGCCCAAAAATGGTTAGGCAATCCCTTGCCCTTTAGCATGCATCTTGCCATCTCCACAATGGTACGATTCCTGCGTTCCACAACACCATTCTGCTGAGGTGTGTGAGGCGTCGTCAATTGACGCTTGATCCCTTTGCTCTTGCAAAAGCCTTCAAACTCCTTTGAGTTGAACTCACCACCACCATCTGTTCTAAATTTCTTCACACTTTTCCCTGTTTCATTCTCAACAAGTATTAGCCATTCTTTAAACTTACCAAAAGCTTGAGCCTTATCACGAAGGAAGTACACCCACATCTTCCTACTGTAGTCGTCGACAATCAACATAAAATAAGAAGATCCCCCCAAGGCCTGTGTAGGCATCTTACCACACAAGTCAGCATGCACCAACTCTAGAGGAGCATGTGCTCTATTCTTGCTTTCTTGTGGAAATGCCTTTCTCTGTTGCTTGCCCATCATACAAGCTTCACATGGTTCCTTCAATTCAGTTATTGTAGGTAGGTGAGCAACCATACCTTGCTTTTGCATCTCCTTCAATACTGCAAATCCGATGTGTCCAAACCTTTCATGCCAAAGCTTACTTGTGCCCACTCCAGCGGTGGCTGTAAGAGCACTTAGCTCATACAGGTTGTTCCTTCTTTCTCCTTTGCCAACAATTGTGCCAGCACTATCAATAATTTCTGCACCTGTCTTCTTGAACCTCACTTCATGACCAAGATCAGTTATGGCAGCAACTGATAAGAGATTTCTCCTGATTTCGGGAACATACAACACATTTGAAAGCTTTTTGACTTCACCATTTGCAGCAACAAAAGAAATAGTACCTGTGCCCGCAGCAGGGCATTTAGCATCATTTCCAACCGTCACAGTGATGGATTCTTGTAGAGGCTGCATAGAACTGTATAGACCTTTCTTGTTGGTCATGTGACGGGAGGCCCCACTATCCAACACCCAAGAGTCAGTGGTAGATTCTTCTTGCGCCGAGGAGCACACTTCCTCAATGGTCGCCATGAATAATTCCAACTCTGCTTCAGCCGTATTGGCTGTCTCTTTCCCTTTAGTTTTAAGGGTACCATTCTTTTCATCTGCCTTCTTGACACGACAATCTGCAATTGCATGTCCTTTCTTCTTACAGTAGAAGCACTCTCCTTGAAACTTCTTCTTGCCGCCCTTTTTCTTTTGTCACCATCATTTTTGGTGGAGGAAACACCTTTGCCTTTTGCATTGGCAGAGAATGCAGCATCTCCATTGTTGCTTCCTTCTCGGGCTTTCAGCCTCAACTCCTCCTCCATTAATAATGCACAAAACTCCTCAAAAGTCAAAGCTTGAGGTCTCACCTGAGTATTAAGGGCAGTTACTAGTCCATCAAACTTTTGTGGACAAATCCGAAGACACCTCCGAGCTAGCTCTTCGCTAGTCTTTTGTATCCCAGCGCCAGCCATCTGGTCGCGCAGATTCTTAATCCGAGTGATGAATGCTTCAACCGTCTCTCCTTCAGCAAACTTCTCCGCTGCTAGTTGATTCTCCAAGTTTTGAATCCTTGTTTGGTTTCGTGTTTCATACTGACTCCTTAGTACATTCCAAGCCTCTGACGCTTTGGTTGTATGCTGAATCAGAGTCAAAACACTGTCAGAACAGCTTGTAACTAAGGCACACAATGCATCTGCATTCCTTCGTTTCCAAGCTCGTAGAAGATCTGCATTCGGAGGAATCATCACACTAGGATTTGATGGGTCGGGGGTAGGCTGTGGTTCTGCGTCAGTCCCCAGCACAGTCTCCAGAAGCTCATAAGAATCAAGGATAGTAGTAATTTTGAACTTCCACAAGGTGTAGTTTGTACCATCTAACTTGCCTTCGCTGAAGGTTGGTGGACGAATCCTCAGTGTTTGAATAGCCGGTACAGCAGCACCACCTCCTGCACCGCTTCCTGATGCGCCAGAACTGCTTCCCGGAGTCGACATCGTTTCTCTTTGCTGTTGAAGCCTTTGCCTCTTGCACGCTCTCCGATCTCTAGAGCCCCCTGGGCTCTGATACCATGTAAAATATTACACGGCGCAGCGAACAGAATCTGAGAAAGAGATAGAGAGTACACAACAGATAAGAGGAGAATCAGTAAAATTCTTTAACTCCAAACAACTGATACAAAGATGGCTCTGTCCACCCGTGCGCTTCCAATGAATGAAGCTTAGATGGCGATCTAGACAGAAGATAGGTGAAGAGCTTAAGGTTAGCTGGAACAACAACTCTGACTGGGTGAAAGATGAGTGTAAGATGGCTGCGAAGGGGTTTAGCTTTTATAGCCCGCGAAGGTCGTTAGGTCGGCCTGCTGACCGACCTACCATATGAGCCTCCACTAGTCGGCCAGGGAATATTCCAGGGAATATTCCCTTTACCATCGGGCCGGGGGCGCTGCCCCCGGACCCCCGCCAGGGGGGCCGCTGGCCCCCCTGGGACCCCCCAGCCAGGGGCCGCTTCCGCGGCCCCCGGACCCCACAATAGGGGCCCCTTTTAACTCCCTTACCACGCAACTCAATGCAATGTGCCTCGAGTTGCTACCAGCTTAACCACTCCGTCTAACCCAAAGATTAGACCCACAACAGTCACCTTTTTGCCATCCGGTCACATAGACCTCATCTGATATACAAGTCAGGACTCAACCAATGTCCGGGCTCACATTTGGCTTCTCCTCATAATGGGGGCCTTACAACTTTGAGCACCATGGATCATTGGTAGCACCTAATGAGGGTGGGGCATTGATCATATCTAACATAAAGATCCCCCTTCCTCTAAATTTTTCATGTCCTCTTGAAACCTACATATCGCCAAATTGCTGATTCAATCTGTTTTGCTGGTTGTCACTACCACGTCCTGTACCATGGCCTCTTGAAGAGAACCTGCCACGTCCCCTTCTTGAACTAGATTAGAAATCTTGGACCTATTCACCACTTTTTTCAGATGTCTCACTCTACATGTTGATCTCTTCAGTGATCATAAGGGAGACCAACTCATCGAAATCTCGAAATAGCTTTGTAGATTTTGATGCCACAGAACCACCCGTCTAGACGGATCTCGAATTCGATGTCGTTTGCCCCTCCAAAAGCAAAAAATTCACTTGCTGGAAGTGTGAAAGCAAAAGGGCATGAACTAGATAATTTGATTAAGAGCTTAAAATATCTTAGCAAAGAGCTTAATGCTCATGTAATGAAACGTTGGGGGGAGGGGGGGGAGGGGGGGTTGGTCAATTTTTTGCGCCCCATTTTTCCCCCATTCTTCATCATTTTCTGATCGGTAGAGGCAGGAGGAATCCTCCTAGCCCTGAGATGCTTCCATCCTTCGCCCTCCATCGCCAAAAACGGATCAAGGAATGATGCACTGAGCAAAGAGATTAAAAAAAAATATTTCTCTCTCCTTTCTCTCTCTCTTGCGCATAGAGGCAATTCCTGTGCAAGAAATCAAGAAGAAGAGGGGCTGAAGAATGCCTGTCCGGTTGTGATTGGATTGCTTCAAGATGAAGAGAAGGCTGAGAAAAGAGGCTTAGCATTGAAAAATGGTTCCTGGTCGGTCCGTGGCTGCCTAGAATAATTATTAAAAAGGCCGCAACACGCAAGACACACCGTATGCTTCAATTTTACAAAGAAATAGGCTTGTTTTTGTTGTTTCATGGTCCAAATGTTGTTCATATGCAATGAATTTTTGTTTGAACCTTGTTTGCATCATGTTTGAGGGATGTAACTATAGAAATGCAAAACCTGTAATGATTTAGAGTCGTTATTAATTCTTTAAAACCTGTAAAATGTCATTTTTAATAGAAATTAGTGGTTTTTTCCGATTTTGAGTTGGGAGAAAGGAGTGGAAATGGGATAAACTCAGAGAAAATGTTAAGTTTCAATCAAAATAATATGCCAATACAAATAAATTAGAAAATACCTATTTTCCATGAATAATGAATAGGAAAAAATAGTGAAAATAGAGAAAATTAGGGTTTTCGCGCTCAAAAAATGTGGAAAAATAAGATTTATGTGCGTGAATGTTTGGTGAGGTTAAAACATGAGGTCAAGCCTTAGTTTGGCCTTGTCCTTTGTGTTATATTACATGTTTTTTTTTTACGTACAAAAATGATACAAAACAACCATTTGCACCTATGCACCACAACAACACCTAAACAATAAGGGAGAGAGGAAGTTTGTGAGACGATCTAATTGCTAAAAAGATACAAATTCTAATTTCCCTCTTTGTGCATAGAATTTAGGGATCATTCCATAATTAAATATAGGCGACTAGTAGCACGAAAGTTTCGGTGCTAGTCGCTAAAGCAGCATAGTACGTAACGCTTAGTTAAAATTCATGAAAAGGTTGTTTTCTGCACCTCACATGGTTGGTTTTTTAATCATAAAATGGTTGTGCACAATCGTCATACACCTTGCATCAAGCATACCACGTGGTATCTCCTGGAATGCATTGCAATTGATTGATAAACTTTGACCAACGCTAAGAGGATAGGAAACCTAAGTCGTAGATTAGACGGGTGATTCCGTTGGGGAAAGTTTTGTGAGGCAAATCAAAACTTCCTAGAATGCTGAATTATGAAAGAGTGGAGTTTGTGCGTTATGTTTTATATGTTGGAGCGATGCATCTTGGGGCCAATCCCCGAGGTGTAGGAGAGTCACAGTAGTGGGCCGCAGAAATTAGCCGAGATGTGCTTCCCTATGTGTGTATTACGAGGCATTATGCCTATATGTTATGGGATCTCCCTCTGAGGAGAAGGGAAGGTGAATGTTGGACTACATATTGGATACAAACGCAAAATCATCATAAGCATTTAGTGCAAAGTGAGTTTTACACACTCCTGGCCCGTGAGGCGGTGTGGTGGGGTTTTCTGTTGTATGCATGAGGTTTGACTAGTGGCATAGCCAGTGCTGGTCCATTTTAGGTCCCGTCTCAGTGGTGCATCTTCCATAGCCAGTGTCGGCCCATTTTAGTTCCGGTCAATGGTGCATCTCCCGAGAGCTGCCTATAAGTGTTGGTTTCCAAATCTTGGTCTTATAAGGGACATGTTAGCTTTATTATATAGTTGATAGCCGCCTTGAAGCAGTGGATGCTAAAATAGGTGGATTGAAGTTTCTGAGCATGATGATGAAACCAAGGAATTCTCGTAACCCTAAAGATACCTTGTCCATTCTAAATGGTTTAGTGGGATCTTTGGCTAGAAATGTGGCCGATTACTTTACCCTTTGCTCTGAAAGTGACACCGTGCTGGAGTTTGGGTCACTATGGGGAAATACCCATGGAGTAATCATGAGAGATAGTCCATGGGAGCTAGAGGAAAGATTAGGGGGTAAAAGTGATGTTATGATGGCACAATCTTTTGTGATCCTCAAAAGTGATAAGTTTTTGAAGGAAAAGAACGTGATGCCATTAGTCAAAGTAATATATGCCTATGAGCAGGAGATACCTCTGATACTAGGACCTGATGCAATTCGGTTCCAAAGTGCAATTTGGCAGATCCATAAAGCATTGGATGATATCTACATATGTGAAAAACCCTTATCAGAAAGGAAGGTTCTATTAGGATCTACCTCCAATTCTAGGGAAACAATAGAAAATGAGGATAGAATTACTAAAACACCAGCATCAAGCGATGGAGTAGACTCCTTAGTGCGTAGCATAGGACTCCCTAAACCACTCTGAGAGTTGGCAAAAAGGGATAGCAAGGATGATATTAACCTTCCTATACTAGTAAAGGTGGAAATGAAAGAGGTTGGAGACCCCAAGACACTAGAGTTAGGTCATGAATATGAGGATTTTAATGGCCCAGTGCTGATCGTGAAGGAAAGGACTAAATGCCCTCCTCCTTATAGGGATCTCCCACTGTTTCATGGGCTGGTTAATGAGGATCTGATGGTGCAATTAGGAGAATACAACCTCACTTACCTATGATATTCATCGGATGCTCATATTCTCAAGTACCCTAAAGGGAGAGGCTAGAAAATGGTACTAGAGCCTCCCAAGGGGGTCTATTAAATCCTTTGGGGAGTTGAGTGATTGCGTTTTAGATGAATATGAGAAGAAGGTGCCTATAACCCAAGTTTTAGGGCAACTGATGCAGATTAGGAAAGAGTCCTACCCTTCTGTTAAAGAATACATTAGATCCTTTGATGATATTTTGAGGCTTTGGCCAAGAAGAGCTATTGCATTGCCAGGTGATGTGCTATGTGAGCTCTTTTTGAGTGTCTTAGAGATTAACATCCAAATCCAAGTGGGAATGCGGAATCCTAAGTCGTTAAGGGAAGCAAAGATGCATGCCATTGATTATGAGGGACATATTCAAAGATGTTCGAAAAATTTTGGACTCTTAATTTTTTAAATAAAATATTTTTAATTAAATAAAAATTGTTAGCTATTAACGTTAGTTAGTTTTTATCTTAGTTAGTCTTTAGTTAGTAATCTTACTAACTTCTTAATTGATTAACTAACTTTCGAACTAATCAACTAACTTTTATTGCATAGAAATATTACAGTAAAACTTTATTTATTTGACGGGGCTCGTACACAAGGTGGATTCCTTGTGTGAGAAGTTGACGGGGACGCCTGTCCTTTTCGGTGTCATATTAATTTAATGTGCACATGGGTGATTCCACAATGGGTGATTCTGTAAAATACATATTTAAATTAATGGATATTTATGAGTTTAGAGTGCACTCGTATTAAATTAAGATTAGGGCAAAGTTTCAACCTATTTTATTATTTTGTAGTTGAAGACTACTAGGTAGTCACTTTTGTCGGTTTAATTTTATTACTTTCTAACAATTGTGAATGGTTTAGTTGATGTGTTGAGCAGGTAGTGATGGCGTTGGGAAGCACCAGGTGATGGCATGTATCCAGAGTGTATTCAAATTACGTAGAAGAAATTATCATTTTTTATGAGTGCAGCTCTTATCATTAAGATCATGGTGCTAATATTTATTTAGGCGGACTTATTTATTGAAGTGCTTGATAGACATTTATTATTTTGTATGCACAGAGGGGTCGGTTTCAATATTTCATTATTGGACATTGTATTTGGGCATAGCCCAACTTTTGGAGCACCCAACCGCTTTATTCTTTATTTGGGCAAAGGCATACACAAAAGTCAAATCATGCTAATTGTAAATTGGGCTATTTTTTAGCTTTGAGATGAATAAATTTATAAATATATGCATTGTGAAGTGCTCACACAAGGCATGGGGGGATCCAGATTGTACCCAATTTATCTCTTTTCTTCATGTCATGCAAATATTCCTTCTTGTTTTATGAGCTTTAGTAGAGTTCTTTTGTTCTTGGAGACGTTTTTGCGCTCCCTATGTACGCATCCAACATCCGATTTGCACACCATTTTTCTTAATCTAGTTCATTCACAAGTCAACTCAAATAGATGCAAATCAATATTACACTTGCTTCATAGTGAGTGAGAAACAAGGGGGAGTGATATGTGTTGACCCCTCTCTCTTAAACATACCCAAATCTAATTAGCTTAGAAAGGGTAGTTTTCGGTAGTCTCTAATTATCAATCCTAGTCACCAACATTCATGCTAAGTTGATTATTTGGGACTTAGATGGCTAGGTATTCCCTAAGTCTACCTTGTATACAACCTTGTATACAAAGTGTTTGTCCTCATCCTATGAGCATTGATTTGTAGGTTTCTAAATACATAGCTATAATATCTAACAATAATCTAATGTGGAACTCAAAATAAAATCATTTCATGAATCACTCAAGATCAAGGTAGGCAAGTACCACACTAGGTTTAATGAGAGTGAGAAATGATGGAAAGTTGATGAGCTTCAACCCCTCTATAGATAAGGCGTAGTTTCATACTAGCTTCCTAAAATGGTGCTTATCAAGACTCATAATAGGAAGGTCTCGCTTTAATGATGCTTATTCTAAATTTGGAAAAATTCTTATGGTTAATTGGGTCCATGAAAAAGGACGATTTTATCATAAAATGGTCCATCGACTTCCCAACAAGGCATATTTTAGTGTTCCAAACACGGCATGCTACCACACTATTATAATAAATGAAAAGAGCTTCCTTAATTAACGTCCGCACTAGATTCTTTGTCACACCCGTAGTTTATGAACACAAATTTATCTGTTTAAAATCAAATTTTCTTGATTTTTATTCTCATATATACAATCACTCTAAGAGCTAACCAACCCAAAATCGGATTATTGCTCCATCCTTGTCTTGTTTATCTTGAATCTTCTAATGCTAAACCACATTGGGTTTGTATACATTTCCAACCCTATCTTAGATCCAGGGCAAAGATTATAACTCAAACGAGAGCCCCCTAGTCCCTACCTATCGCCATAGATGTCGATTTTCCTATATGGAAGACCAAAACATATTTAGTAGTGGTGGTCAACCGCATTAGGAAGTGTACAATACTCTAGGTGAAGGATAAATGAAGTGGCACCTTATTTCTAGTTTTTTTTTCTCATGGAAATGAACAAAGTATTTTATTGTATATGAATGTACTCTATTGAACATAAATTTATCTCTTTGTGTGTGAATACACCTTACTTCCTATTCTTCTATTCATGAAAATAAACCAAGTATTCTCAATGCATCTGATCATACTCTAATGAACATATTTTTAGTTTCTATGTGTGAACATACCTTTTTTGAATATCAAGATCTAGATAAATTTTTTCTTTGCAAAATGAAATACAATTTTTAGTAATTTGAGTTATATCTTAAATTATGTGAGCAATAATAAAAACTATATTTTCTAGGGAATATATGATTTTACCAAAGTTAACTTTTTTCTTTATGAAAAGAACTAAATTTGTGATTTAATAATTTGATAAACCACCTACCTTAGGTATTAAACAAGTTTTTTTTTGAATCCGTAATGATTTTAAGTATTTATGAGAAATTTTGACTATTTTTGTTTTAAAAATCTCAAAACCAATAGTTTTTATCATACCTACTTAAATTTAGTTTTTATTACACTTTATTTATTTATTTTATTTTAGTATATATATATATATATATAAAGTCTATTATTTTTATTTTTAAAAGATAAAGATACACAAGAGTAAGATAAGGATTATTAGATTAAAATTTTAAAGAGTTTCTACTAGTAAATTTATAAAGGAAATTTTTGTAAGAAAAAATATGAATATTCTTAAAATTTAAGCTAGTTTTCTAGAAAATTTGGTATTATTTCAACTATTTATAAGCAAATAAAGAATTAAATATTATAGCTCAGTCATATTTAAGGAAGGGGGAAGTGTTCAAAGAATGGGGGGAGGGGAGAAGGGGGGGGGGGGGGAGAGATGCGATGCAACACAAAATAGGGCTATTGATCCTAATTAAGTATATTTTCCTCGAGAGTTCACTATATGTATATGTTGTATATCAGATAGTTCAATGCTTATTCATAAGTATCCTTATCTCTGAATTTTTCCTAAATAAAATACAATCCTTTTTTATTCAATATATAACTGGTTACATGGCATCCTTTTATATGTTTAAAAATATATAAAAATAGTATTTTAAAAATCCCTTATTTTGAACCCACATCATACATACATATATCCATGAGTGATCCCTCCTTCTCCCTTCCCTCCCCCCGAGATATTTCCTTCTAAGATTCTTAGGTATATTATATTCTCTTCCCCTTAGAAAAAGCAAGATGGGCTCATCTTGAGAGAAACTCATGAAAGTATTTTTTAAGAATAGATTCCTTAATCCAAGTTGCATCTTCTTGTGGGAAGTCCTAAAATTGAACTAGATATTCTTTTAGGATACAATTCCTCAAGGGTTTTTCCCTAATTTCTATGATCCTCTTGGGTTGAACTTCAAGGATTCCTTAAGTTGGAATTACAACTTGTTCATCACATCAAGGATGTGTTTGGGATTAGGAACATAGAATTTGAGTAAGTTGATATGGAATACATTGTGGATATTAAGATTGGGTTGGGCGGGGGGGGGGGGGGGGGGGTAAGGCAAGTTTATATGCATAAATTTCAAGGAATTTTAGGATATTATAAGGCCCATCGTATCTAGGACTTAAGTTTATGAATGTTCCAAGAGATAGGGAGCTTTTATTTGATTAGATCCCTAGGAAAACCATATTGTCTTTCTTAAAGGTTTAGTCAATCTTTTTTGGATCCATGAAGGCCTTTTTTCAAGCTTGCGCTATTTTTATGTCCTTTCAAATTGCCTTGAACTACTGTTGCATGTCATCTAACATCCTTTTTCAATGCTTCCATCTTTATGGCCGATGGATCAAATAAGTGAAGAGATTATAAGTACTCTTGCCTGCATAATGCTTAGAAGGAGTGAATTCCAATGCTTTGTTGGAAAGAAGCAATACATATGTATTTTACCAAAAATAAGCATTCAATCCACTTCTTTGGATCTTTGGTTGCAATAGGCTCTCTAAATATCCTCAAATACTTAATTTACTCTTTCAATTTTCCTATTAGTTTGCAAGAGGTTTGCTATGCTGAAACATAACTCACTTCTAATAGCTTGAAAGAGAGTACACTGGAATTTGGAGGTAAAGAGAGTGTCAAGATCAGTGATGATCCTTTTTGGGAGCCCATGTAGATTAAATATATCTTTGATGAATATTCTAGTGATGTTGAAGGCTTTATGGGTTGACTTTACTAGAATAACATGAACTATTTTACTAGGATCATAACCTCCTTGAACAAAATGGGTAAACCATCTATTAAAGATGCGGGATCTAGAGCATGGAAAATTGCGAAAGCTATGGAGGATGGAAGATGAAGAGAGAACTCATGATGACATTGACAAAGAAGACAACTGTTATTAGACAAGTGAATTAGGTTCCAAGATTGAGACTTGGACTCATAAATACATTCTTGTGTAGTACTGACAATGACATAGACACTTGATAGTAGAAAGAGACAAGTACTATTGCATTATCATCATATTAAAGTGATAGTGAAGTACATCATTTTATAGGATTGCTTGGTAGCACACTACATCCACTATGCCTATGGGATCTTTCTCTCTTCCTAGACTGAAATGCATCTCCCTAGCCTGGCTGTTCTATACAAAGGGGCATACATAGTGTGTGATTGGCAGATTCTCAACACCATCTATTGATGTATTCCCATTTTAGTAGGGCAGATATCAAGAGGGTAATCCTTTGTTAGCTTTGACATTTTGTTACATATCTAAGGATGTCTACTTTCATTCCTGATGAGTAGAAGCTTGTTCTAACTGCACTTAGGGTTTTTGCATGCCCCAAATGTCCAACTATTGGGTTGTCATGAGCTTCCCATACAAAAGTTCTTTTTTTAGTTTCAAGATTTTTGGCACATAAAGCCTCTGTTGATAATAGAGTACCCCATTTTGTAGGATGTAAACCCTGAATTTGGTTTTCTCCTTTGGGATTTTCCTTTTTAAGCACACAATACTCTTTATTTCTAGAAAATTTGGATCTGGAGACCCTTCCATAGCCACTCTAGAATAGGGTTATTGGGTATTGAGATGAGGCTTGCAAGACTTCCTCATCTTGTAGAGTCTTCAATAATTAGAAAGTGTAGGAATGCCTTGTGTGAAAGAGAGCATCATGAACAAAATTTTCCTTGCCAGGAAGATATTGCATCTTGAAGTCAAATTCTTGTAGGACTTCTATTCACCTTCTTTACCTCGTATTAAGTTTTGGTTAGATGAAGATCCATTTTAGGCTTTTGTGATTAGTAATGAGGTGAAACTTTGACCAAATAGATAATGGTCCCACAATTTAAGGGTATGAATGACTTCCAAAAGCTCTAGGTCATGTGACCATAATTCTTCTCATAAGGTTTGAGCTTTTGGAAAGAATAGGCTATGGATCTATCTTCTCAATGGGAAAGTATACATCCTATTGCAATGATAAATGTATTAGTGATGATGAAGACCTCATATTCTTGGGAGATTCTTGAAACTTTTCAAAGCTTTTTTTCTCTATAGGAGTCCATACTATCTTTATATTATGTTTTTTAAGAATTCAATTAAGAGAGTGAAAACAAGGCCATAATCCTTGATAAAAATGCGATACCACCTTGTGAGTCCTAGGAATCCTCAGATTTCTTTGATAGTTTAGAAAGGTAGCCATTCTTGGACATCCTTCACCTTAACAAAATCAACCAACATTCTTTTGACTGAAGCTATGAATCGTGGGTACTTGATCTATTTCTTAAAGAAGGCGCATTTGCTCTACTTTGCATAGAGTTTGTTTCTCCTTAGGGTATTAAGGATGATTTTGTGGTGGTTTGGATGATGTTTCTCTTCCTTGGAATAAATCAAGATAACATCAAATAATACAAGGATGAATTCATCAATGTATGGTTTGAAAATGTCTTAGACTAATTTGTTAAACATAGTCAATGCATTAGTTAATTCTAAGGACATTACAATCAATTTGAAATGGCCATACCTTGTATTAAAAGAAAATTTTGGAATATCCTCATCCTTAAACTGGATTTTGTAGTATCCTTTGACCATAGGTCACTTTTTGAGAATAGCCTTTCTCCTTGAAGCCTATTAAATAACTTGTCAATTTGTGGGATCTTATATTTATGTTTAATGGTTACTTGATTTGGCTTGTGATAATTGATGTAAGGAATTAAAAGTACATATTTTTTATTTTGAAAATTTAAAGGAGAATCCATGGTAAATTGCTCAATTGGATAAATCCTTATTCAAGGAGCTATTTGTCAAGATTATGGGAGAGAAGGAAGGAGTCTCGCTTGAAGCTTTCTTGCTTGCACAATGGGGGAAGACACACAGAGATGGAGGCTGAAAACGTTTTTCTCTTCTTAGTTGTGTAAGCCAAAAGAAGTCTCGTACAAAGAAATAGAAGAACCCTAGATATGGGTCTCAAACCAAACTCGGCTAACTAAAGTGGCATACTAACTGAGCCAGGAACTAGAGTAGATAAGGATAGCTATCATGTGGCTATTATTCAGGGGCGGTGTACCAACCGCGTCTGCAACTGACAACTCAGTGACATAAATACACAACGGTCACCCTGGCGTATCACGAGTGGAGCTCGATATCTCAACACTCCCCCTCGAGCTCAATCCCAATTCCTGCACACCAAGCAGGTCTCTGAACTTGCGCAGCTTCTCTGCGCCCAATGCCTTCGTGAATATGTCAGCTACCTGATCCTCTGTGCTGACATAAACTAGATCAATAAGACCTAGTAAAACCCTCTCTCGCACATAGTGATAATGCACCTCAATGTACTTTGTTCTAGCATGATAGACTGGGTTATTTGCCAAGTGTATACTACTCATGTTGTCACAATAAATGACAACTGGCCCATCTGTAGACTGATGCATATCATAAAGTAGCTTATGCAACCAAGCTACCTCACATGCAGCCATTGCTGCACCCCTGCACTCAGCCTCTGTGCTCGACAAGGCAACTGTAGGCTGTTTCTTGCTGCTCCAAGTGATTGCAGCACTCCCAAAAGAGAACACATATCCACTGGTAGATCTTCTATCAGAAATACTACCAGCCCAATCAGCATCAGTGTATCCATGCAACTGTATCTGAACCCCAGTCTCATAAAATAGTCCATACTGCAATGTGGACTTCACATACCTGAGTATGCGTCTAGCCGCATCCAAATGTGGTTTCCTTGGAGCCTGCATAAACTGACTTACCAATCCAACAGCATAGCTCAAATCTGGCCTGGTAATAGTCATATAAATCAAACTTCCTACTATGCGTCTATACATAGTAGGGTCTTCTAGAAGCTCACCTGCATCTGTGCTCAGCTTCACATTCTGCTCCAAAGGAACTGAAATAGGCTTACGGCCTGTCATCCCCTATTTGGACAGCATGTCCAATCCATACTGCCTCTGCAAGAGCTGAATCCCACTTGGTGATCTAATCACCTCAATGCCCAAGAAATAACGCAGCTCTCCCAAATCCTTCATCTCAAACTTCTGCTTCAATAGCATTTTCACATGAAGGATATCTTCATCACTGTCACCTGTCATAATCAAATCATCAACATAAATGACAAGTAGCATAATACCTTTCTCTGTTTTTCTCACATAAAGTGAGAAATCTGCCTTGGAAATCTGAAAGCCAATAGTGACAAGATACTGTCCTATCTTGTCAGACCATGCTCTAGGTGCTTGCTTCAAGCCATACAAGGCTTTCTTCAACCTGCAAACAAACTCAGGATGAACAGCATGCACATAACCTGGTGGCTGCTCCATATATACCTCTTCTTGCAAATCACCATGCAAGAAGGCATTCTTTACATCCATCTGATGTAAAGACCATCCCTTTGATGCAGCCATAGCAATGACTGCTCTTACGGTTGCCATCCTTGCAACCGGACTGAATGTTTCTTCATAGTCAATGCCATATGTTTGTGCATACCCCTTGACTACTAATCTTGCCTTGTATCTATTCATAGAACCATCTGCATTGTGCTTCACCTTATAAACCCACTTACAGCCAATTGCATTCTTACCTTTAGGCAAAGGTACTAACTCCCATGTAGCATTTGCTTCCAAGGCATCCATTTCTTCATCCATGGCTTTCTCCCATTTTTTTTTCCCCATGGCTTGCTGAAAAGATGTGGGTTCTGGTTCCTGTATCACTTTGACCATATATGCATAGTGAGTAGCTGTAAATCCATCATATTTGAGCCTATCCACAGGATACCTAGCTCTCGTAGACCTGCGCAAAGTAGGTTCACTCTCAGGTGCTCTCAAAACATCCCTGGTCTTCCTTACTCCAGGTGTAACAGTAGAAGGAATACCCAACTCATCATCAATGCTTTGTTCTGAGCCACTGGATTCACCATCCACATAAGAGTGACCTGCATTCACATCAAACATGGGCTGATCAACCTTCTCTTTTCCTTTTCGTGATACCTGCATACCACTATCTGCATTACTTTGAGAAGATTCTCTTGATCTCAATCTGCCTGTCCATGGTGAAGAATGTGAACCAATGCTAGAGGACGCTCCAGGTCCACTAATATTTTGTGACTGCTGCTGTGAATTTTGTGCAGCATTACCATTTTGTGCATCTACATCATCAATCACATTTACTGGTTTATACCAGCTACTCATCTCATCAAAGACAACATCTCTGCTCACTGTAAACTTACGAGTAGAAGGGTTATAGCATCTATACCCTTTTTGCTGCAGAGAGTAACCAATAAAGATGCACTTCTCAGCTTTTGGATCCAACTTGGATCTCAACTCATCTGGCACATGTACATAGGCAATGCAACAAAAAATTTTCAAATGAGAAATATCTGGTTTCCTACCAGTATACCTCTCCTGTGGAGTCATTCCATGTATTGCTGCAGTGGGAGTCCTATTCATTATGTAGACTGCTGTAGCAACTACTTCAGCCCAATAAAAATCTGGCAAGTCTTTTTCATTGAGCATGGCACGAGATACCTCTCCAATATGCCTGTTTTTCCTTTCTGCAATTCCATTTTGTTGTGGGGTATGACTGCATGAATATTGCTGCTTTATGCCATGCTCTTGCAGGAACCTTGCAAACTCATTTGAGAGGTACTCTCCCCCTCCATCTGACCTTAGGCATTTTATTTGCAGACCTGTTTCTTTTTCAGCCATAGCTTTAAGGGTTTTGAAATGCCCAAAAACTTCACTTTTCTTTTTCATAAAATACACCCAAACTTTTCTGCTATAGTCATCAATAAACGTGACAAAATAATGACAGCCTCCAAGAGATGCAGCTTTAGTTGTCCACACATCAGAGTGGATTAGTTCCAATGGCTTCTTACTCTCTTGAACATGTCTAGGAAATGGTTTCCTTGCCTGTTTTCCAAACTGACAGGCTTCACATACCTTATGTATTTCTGCAACCTTGAATTTCGGCAAACCTGCAACAATATTTTGGGCCTGCATTGATTTAAGTCGCTGTACATTAACATGACCAATGCGTTTATGCCAGATATCAATATCTGCAACTACACCGTCCCATGTGCAAACATTGCTGCACTCAATTCAGACATGTTTGCATCCAGTGTAAACATTCTGCCCTTCTTCTTTCCTTTTGCTATCAAGCGACCTTTATTTTTCATATCCTCAACAAAGTATCCATGAGGATTAAATCTGACCTGCAAGCCCTGCTCAACCATTTGACCGACAGAAACCAGATTCTTGGTGATATTCGGGACATGAAATACATCGGACAGGTATTTCTTTTTCCCATCCTGCATAGACAAAGGAATTTTTCCAATCTGCACAATAGGATGTGCAGTATCATCACCAGTCTCCACAAATCCTGGTTTTTCCATTTTCCTTGCATCCTCCATCCATTCTGCATGACCTGTCATGTGGTTTGATGCACCTGAGTCAACATACCATACATCATTGCTTTCTTCTACACTTGTCACAGAATTGTTCATGTGCTGCACCATGAACAAATGCTCATTTCTGTCATCACCCTGTCTGCTAGAAGATGCATAATTCCCTTGTTGCAGTTTTCCATTCATGATGTCATTCTGCTTTTTATAGCAGTCTTTAGCCATATGACCCATTTTACCACAATAGTAGCATTCAACATTACTGTTTGCATTTTGGCCTCTTTGCCATCCACCACGACCTCTTTGGCTCCCCCTGCCTCTAGAGTTACCACGTCCTCCTCCATAGGACTGGTTTTCTTGACTTTGCTGCATATTCTGATTTCTACCACGGCCTCCAAATCGGCTTCCTCTACCTCTGCCTCTACCTCTTCCAGTATTTGAGTAGAAGACAGCTTCTTTTGAAGTTCCTCCTGAAGAAGATGCACCACCATTTCTCAGCTCCTCAGAAATTAGAAGAGCAATCAACTCCTCAAAATCAGGAAATCTTTCTCGAACTGAAATGGATGTCCGAAACTGTGCATAATCCTTTCCTAGACCATTCAAGGTCACGGAAACTAAATCATCATCTTCCACTGGCGACCCAATGGAAGCAAGTGCATCTGCAATCTTCTTCACCTTCATGTGGTAGTCGTTGATGCTCATACTTTCTCTTTGCACATTATGCAACTCTTGCTTGAGTTGCATTTTCTTGGCTTGCGTATTTGTGCTATACATTTTTGACTCAGTATCCCATGCCTCCTTTGGCGTACTTGCATCCTGAATATGCACAATCATAGAGTCTGAAATACTAATAAACAACCAGTACATGACTTTCCTGGCTCTCTCATGCCATGCTTTGAATGCCTGCATTTGCTGTTGATTGGGAACATCAGGAAGAACTGGTTCTTCTTCATTTCCTGCAACAAATTCCCAATATCCTTTTTCCATAAGGAAATTCGTCATTCTAAACTTCCATGCTTGGAAGTTGTTCTTGTCAAGCTTTTCAGTTACAATCTGTGAAAGAGAATCAGACGCCATTACAAAATCCTGAAAAAAATTCTGTCACTGCAGAAAACACTGCTTTACCCTCACAAAGGCAAATCTGCAAAACTGGCGAGAGTGGTATTTGACCACACAGTCACTTCCTAGTGACGATTTTGCATCAACAGGCAACATGGATGATTCTGTAACTCCCAATGTCTCTGCGCACAAGCATACGATGCAATTTCTACAGTAACTTTTCATCGACCTGTAGAACACTGGCTGCATAGCATACAATTGGGCCCTTTTCTGAGTGCGCGCAGAAAACTTCCGCCTCCAAAACAGGCCCCGAAATGGCCTCAAATCAAAAAAATAGGGTCGTCAAGGGCTAAAGGCCTCCTCCGCAGTATATACTACCCTCTTGCTTCACCGCGAAGGGCATCTCAACCTGAGACAATGCACTCCTGCAAATTTCGGCTGTGCTGCCTCTAGAGATCTGCTCCCAAAACAGAAAATGAAAGCAACACTGCTCCTCTTACTAGAACACCACGAGCTTGGCTTGCTTTCTTGAGCTCCTTACCACGAACAAGGCTCTGATACCATGTCAAGATTATGGGAGAGAAGGAAGGAGTCTCGCTTGAAGCTTTCTTGCTTGCACAATGGGGGAAGACACACAGAGATGGAGGCTGAAAACGTTTTTCTCTTCTTAGTTGTGTAAGCCAAAAGAAGTCTCCTACAAAGAAATAGAAGAACCCTAGATATGGGTCTCAAACCAAACTCAGCTAACTAAAGTGGCATACTAACTCAGCCACGAACTAGAGTAGATAAGGATAGCTATCATGTGGCTATTATTCAGGGGCAGTGTATCAACCGCGTCTGCAACTGACAACTCGGTGACATAAATACACAACGGTCACCCTGGCATATCACAAGTGGAGCTCGATATCTCAACACTATTTAAATTGTATCTTTAATTCAATGGCCTCAAGAGTAGACATTTTGTAAGCTCTCTTTTTGCTACTCATTTGGTCCTTCGAGTTAATTTAATTCCATGGTCTATATTACGATTGGACGGTATTTTGATTAGATATTTGAGAAACACATTTGCATACTCACTAAGCCATGATGATCTTGAGGGTGCATAGGTGGATTTGCTAAATTTAATTTGATTAAAAATGTGGATAATCCCTTCCTTAGACCCTTTATTTGTTGACTTTCTTTTTCCAATTGAAGCCTAGGTTTCCTTGTTTCATGCTAGAAAGAGGTTTCAAAAGGCCTATCCAGTTGCAGTCAAAGAAGAAGACAAAAATGGAGCAATGGAGGAAGAAGAAAACGATGACCACCAGGAGAAGGACAAAAACATCATCACTCCTTCTATTCAGATATAATTTTTTTGCTTTTTAGTTCCTATCCCTAGTGCTTCAATCATAAACTTATTAACTCCTCAAATAAGCCTTGCACTATAGCCTTTCTACACTTTATGAGGCCCCTGCTACAGCCTCTAGATGTCCATCATGTTTGTGGTACCCACACTTAGCCTTTTTTGTAATACCCTCTGGAGTTTTGCCACACTTTGCAAGTGATTCTTTCATTAAAACCTCTACACACTTTGTACTTCTAGTTGTGATTGAGGAGGGGTGTTGAGATATTTACAATCGTACCTACTTCAGTTCCTTTGTAAGGAGTAGTGAGGGCTCAGGACCAAAATCCCATATGCACAGTAGGAGAAAGAATCACCACTCAATTCCTATAAAGCATTGTACTTGCACTCTTTTTCAAATGCAGTGATAGTACTCTTTTCTTTCTAGTAAAATGTCATGTCACTGTCAATACACAAGATTGTGTTTATGAGTCCAAGTATCAATCTTGGAACCTAATTCACTTGTGTGACAATTTGTCTTTATCAGGGTCAATGTCTTCATGAGTTGCTTTTTCCTCTTTCAACCTCCACAACTTCAATAATGGACAACACTCTTTTGGTCCAAACTTTAATGGACAACAACACAATAATGGTCAGTCTCATCAATTTGAGCATGAATACAAGCACAAAACAACCATTTCTAATTTCAAGGGTGAAAATCCATCCCCAATTGAATTAGAAGAATGGTTTGACAAGCTTGAGATGTATTTTTCTTTGTATCCTAGACCGGAGAATGCCAAGATTAAATTTGCAGCCCTACATTTGGAGGGATATGCACACACATGGTGGCGGTACATGTCAAGGATTGGTAATGAATTCTTGACATGACATGCATTAAAGAGAGCAATGATTTAAGTTTTCGTCTCTCCTACTGAGAAAGAGAAGTTAGAGAAGAAGTGGTATGCTCTTGAGCAAAGGGGATTAATGGTTAGAGATTATTCTAACCAATTCCTTAACCTCTCCATGTATGTGGATGGAGTATCCGACAATACCAAGCTAAACAAGTATATATTTGGGCTTGAATCTTCTCTATCTTCAGAAGTGGAAGCAATGAAACCATCCTCTTTACAAGTTGCCATACAATTGGCTAAAAGGTATGGTCAAACATATTTAAAGAGTTTTCAGCAAAGAACAGGGCAATATTTTTAGCCAAACCAGTCCACTAGAATAGTTGCAAATTCTAGGCCAACAAAGACTGAATTTCAGTAAGGAGGAAAGCAAACAAATGGCTACAGCAAGATTCCTATGCTTCCTTTTGTTTATGGATCAAAATAGAGTAGTAATTTCACACTTAATGCTAAAAATAGATCATATGGAAAGAGGATTGAAATAGGTGGTAAAAACTCAACTCCTATGGTGCAAGGAAAGCATGTGTCTAATAATAAGCTGAAGGACTTGTATGAAAAAGGTCTATGATTCAAATGTGGGGAGAAATGGTCTCATGACCACAAGACAAAATGTAAATCCAAGAATGTCAAAGTGACCATGATCTTTGAAGAGGAATTGAATGTTAAGACAAATGGAAGCAGTCTATCTCAGCTTGAGTGCTTACCTACTCTTGAGGAGACGCATGACCATGATGATGATTACCATGAAGAATTTTATGACCCTATGGATGGTTTTCCATTCGACCTGGGTGGTTACTACATGAATGATCCTTGGATAAATTTGGATTCATTTTTTATCTCTCGTGATGCATGGAATGGTTCCAAAGGGGACAATGCATTATGCCTTAAAGGCTATATTAATGGAAGAATGGCTCATATTCTTATTGATATCAAGAGTACACATAGTTTCATTGATACACGATCTCTTGATGGACTAAATTTGTATACACAAGAAATGCCTTCATCAATAAGAATCCAAGTGGAAAATGGAGCTTATGAGAGTAGTAATCAGATTTGTTCCAATGTTCCCATCACCTTATCATCATCTTGTACCAATTCGGTGAATCTTATTGCCTTGGAGATGGGTCCCATTGATGTCATAATTGGTTGCAATTAGCTGAAAAGTATTGGCAAGTTTACCATGGATTTGAATAGGTTGCAAATAGAATTTCAATGGCATGGACATCAAGTTACTCTTCAAGGGATTGAGAAGAATAAGCTAGAGATGACCAGCACCAAGAAGATTAACTTTGTATGAATGTCAATGTGAACATTGACTCCCACCAGTTGGATGTCCTGTATTTTCATGCCTTATGTCTCCCTAGCAGATACCTTGTTCTGCTAGAAAGGATGTGCTACCTGTAGTTCTTTCAAATCCTCCAAAGACATTTGTAGATGAATCCTTCTCCATGGATCGCTTTCAAAACCACCAAGCCTTCAAAAGGGATCATCTTCATTGATGCCTTTGCAATGTATCTTGGATGATTCTCAATGATATATATCTCTTTTTGGAGGTATCATTCAAATGGTTGTGTTAATATCTGTGTGTGTGTGTTATAATAATTGTATGTGATGAGATCGTGCTGATTGAGAACAACGTGTTCGAGAGCTCTTTTCAAACTATTGATGGTGGATGAAAAGCCTATGGTGGAAAGCTGAAGAGAACCTCTTATATCCTTTACAAATTTGTTATGGCTTTTAAATGATTAATCAGATGAGTTAATGAATAATGGAAGTTTTCCTTTAGTAGTTTTTTTTTCTATTAGATACAGGTGATAAGTTGGGGTCGTGGTTTGAAAATATTATTGAAGATCCTAAGGAAGATAAAATTGATCTCTTTAGTGAACTTATATTCTTCTTTTACTAAGGTCGTGAGGATGCTTCCTTTCTAAGTATGGGGATATGTTGAGAGTGGAAAAAGACTGAATTTTTGACTGATTTTTGTTGTTTTTTAGGACTGAATGATTGATTTTTGATGGATTTAGAGTGATGTATGGTTGTTAATGGAAGTATTTGAGAGTGTTTTGGATGATATTAATTATGTTTTGGAAGTTCATGATGATTCTCATTAGAGATATGAAGCTCTATGATGTTCTGATAGCTTCTGATTGGTTCTGTATAGCTTTTGTTTTGTTTTTATTGTCTTTTGTATGAAGCATGGATTGATGATTGATGAAGATTGAGATCTTTTGAAAGCTTATTGAATAGTTTTTGATAGTTTGGAATGGTTTGAGTATGAGTTATGAGGTTTTGATGACCTTCTGTAGACATTTTGTAGAGCCTTTGTCTCTGCTCTCTCTCTGTACTGTAACTGTACTGTACCTGTTCTGGTACTGTACTGTAACTATTCTGTAGATCTTCTATAAGAGTTATGTAGAATGTATGTGTGACTTTGGAAAAGTTTTCTAATATTTGGAAAGGATGAATCTAAGTTCGAAAGAGCTAAAACAAGTGGAAGAAACAACTGCTGAAGACTGAAGAGAAGACTAAGTGACAGTGACAGTAGTGAGTTGTGAAAAGACACTGTAGTGGCTCTGGTGACTCTTCATATTAGACATACCTCTTGGGAGGTGCATCAACGACCTAAGAAGGATTATTGAGGTTTATTATGAGAGCATTTTAGTGAGGAGATGATATACTATTGATGGAGAGAGAGAGAGAGAGAGAGAGAGAGAGAGAGAGAGAGAGAGAGAGAGATAGTAAATTCTATCAAAATAGTGTAATTGTATATGAGAGATTGAGAGAGAGAACTATGAAGACATTAAAGAAGAATAATATGTGATTGATTTCCATTCAAAGATGGTGTATTCTTTTGTGTTCTTTGTTCTATTGAAGAATTTTATGAAGATGTTGAAGATTATGCTTGATTCTATCAAATCCGTGGGAGAAATCTACTATGATGCTGTGTGAAGAATTGCTATTTTCTTTGTTTTGATGATCAAAAGAATGAAATAAAAGCTTGTTGATGTTACAAGATAGATTTTCTTGCAAGAGAATTCCCTTTTCATTGGTGTTCCTCTTGGGGCTCCAGCTAACAATCTAGATGGTGAGCATGGTATTCCGACAATGGATATGCCTGCTACTAGGCAGAATATGTACATTCTACCTCATGAGAGAGGGGAATTGAGTAGTGCACCAGAACTTAGATGATCGTAGAGAGTTAAGTACCGTGCGGATAGGCTGACTTACAATGGTTTTTCTGTGAAGCATTTTTCTTATATGACAAAGGTGACAGAGGTCAAAGAGCCTGCTACATTTGCTAAAGTAGTGATGGATAAAAATTGGTGCACAACTATGGATGAGGAGATAGATGCTTTGGCTAAAAATAGTACTTGGGATCTTGTGCCACTACCAGAAAGAAAGAAGATCATTGGTTGCAAATGGGTCTACAAAATTAAATGCAAGTTGGAAGGTAGTGTAGAGAGTGTAGAGAGGTATAAAGCTAGGCTGGTTTGCTAAAGGATATGCTTAGCAATATGGGTTAGATTATGAGAAAACATTCAACCCTGTTGCCAAGATGGCAACCATACGAATACTGATCGCATTGGCTATTGCTAAAGGCTTGAAATTGCAGTAGATGGATGTTAAGAATGCATTTCTCAATGGTGATTTGGTAGAGGAAGTTTATATGGATCAGCTCAAAGGGCATGTACACCCTGATTTTCAGCATTATGTATGCAAACTGAAAAGAGCATTGCATGGGCTGAAGCACGCTCTGAGAGCCTAGCATGCAAGGATTAGTAGTTACTTACAAAGTTTGGGATTTACTATTGGTAGGGCTGATCATAGTCTTTTTATGAGAAAGACAAGGTTTGGTAGTGCTGGTCATCTATGTTGATGACTTGATAATTACAATGATGATGACTTGGGGATATAGCATGTTATGCAAATGCTCAAATCTCAATTTGACATGAAAGACTTAGGTGAACTGAAGTATTTCTTGGGTATTGAGGTGATCAAGGCTGAAAATGGTTTATGGCTGATGGAGAAACACTATGCTATGGAAATGCTGGAGAAATATGGCATGGTTGAATGTAAACCACTGGATACACCTCTTGATCAGAATGTCAAGTTGGACATGAGCACTAGAGCCGAAATTGATGATGTGAGTATGTATAGGTAGATGGTTGGAAGCTTGATCTACTTAACCATCACAAGGCCTAATTTGAGTTATGCAGTTGGGCTCATAAGTTAGTTCATGCAGAAGCCCAAAAAGCCACATTTGGATGTTGTTAGATGGATTATGCGATATGTAAAGTCCACTGTAGATCATGGGTTGTTCTATGAGGAGGATAAGGTCATGAAACTCATTGGTTATAGAGATGAGGATTGGGCAAGACGCTCATATGATCGTAGATCTACAAGTGGTTATTCCTTTGGATTTGGAAGTGGAATGATTAGCTGGAGCAATAAGAAGCAACCAACAATAGCATTGTATAGCATCACTGAGGCAGACAAACAAGGGTGCTGCATTGGCAACATGTGAGATTGCATGGCTGCTCAAGCTTATGGCTTATTTGGAGATACAGATGGATGCTCTAGTGACCTTTTTATGCGACAATATCAGTAGTGTACTTCTGGCAACAAATCCAGTGTATCATGCTAGGACAAAACACATTGAGGTACACTACCATTTTATCAGAGAGATGGTTCTTACAAGGAGAGTAGATCTCATGAATGTGAAGAGGGATGAGAAGGTAGCAAATATCTTTACCAAGTCTTTGGGTAAAGATAAGTTCAACGTTTTTCAACAAGTACTTGTTGTGCAAAGGCTGTCTTGAGCTTGAGGGGGAGTGTTGAGACTTCAAGATCATGTGCGTGACCACTGACAGAGTCTTAGCTATATCTAGCTGGTATCAACAAGTGTGGGACATTAAAAAAAGTTGGTAGATTAAGGCTATGTGTGAATGGTCTTACAAACCTTAGAGTGTTGTAATCACTTTAGTTATATGGGTAATTGATATGAAGAAAAGGAGTGGAGAGCATACGGCTCCTCATAGTTGCTCCAACTTTTCTCTCTCTCTTCTAATAGTAATAA
Organism: Lygodium microphyllum; assembly: GCF_053477565.2. NCBI lineage: Eukaryota > Viridiplantae > Streptophyta > Polypodiopsida > Schizaeales > Lygodiaceae > Lygodium > Lygodium microphyllum. The sequence goes on from NC_141137.1 coordinate 180,750,858, forward strand.
ACTAAACATAATAAGTGAGAAGTCAATGGCTATGTGAGGATCGTAATGACCACCACTGACATACTAAGTGTAGACATGTAGACCCATTTAACCAAGTAGTCCATAATCAATTTCTGTAGGTATTGAGCTTGTTATCACAACATTTGACACTAGCTAACCTTTAGCCGTGCTTTCCTTTGGATGAGCCCACTATAACACAAAGCCTTTCAAGATTTTCATGAATAAGCGCTCCAAAAAGAACATCCATCGGGGCTTGCAATCTCCACTTTATCTATAAGATATGCTAGGAGGAAAGTCTATAGCATGAGCATGCTTATGGGTGAATACTTCTCAAAGAGAAAAACTCTCTCCATTACTCATTACCTTATGGATTTGATTGAGGATATCTTTATCTTTTTCTGTGAGATCTACTACACTAAGTTTTACAACTTCTTATAGATTTTCCATTGTATCTCTAGAGTGAGACAACCCATGATCCTGATCACTAGAATGAACCGCCAAATTTCATACATGATATACTATATATTGATGCAAAATTGAAAATACAAGAAATTAATTAAATTGTTGACTATCACAGCTAGTACAAACCTAGTATATCTTATTCCAATTATGGATTTTGAATTTCTTAGCTGGTCACTTTCAAAAATGTAGACTTGAGAAAGAACATAATATATGTTGTTGATGTGTGGTTATTAAACATTCTGATTCACTTTATTGTACACTTCCCTTAAGTGGACAGGACCCAAGGAGCACAAGGTAGTTGCACATGACTATCACAACTTGTTTGTGGTCAATACACCTCCATTTTATCAATCTCTTTTAAGTCCATCCTTGCCCTAGAGTATCTCTCTTTCCTATGATTATGGCTCTACAACAAGCTACCAACATTGTTGAAAATTTACACTAGATCCAAAAGGTGATCAAATTTAAATGGTTTAAATATGGCAACTCATAGAAAATGGAGAACCATCACATTGTTGTTTGAAGAAACTCTTCTTGGATCATTTTCCACTCATACTAGCTTTGGACATTCATTTATATAGGAGATCGTCTAAGGGAACCTCCTCTCAAATCATGGATATTTGGTAAAATCTCTAAAGAGTGCCATCTCATCCACAAACATCTATGTGAAAATCTCATGCAGCTCCTCATCTGTGAATTGTTGGCTCACCTTGCTCTTTGGATTGTCTGTAGTGACATATACAACCAAAAATATATGTTAGCACATTCAACATAAGGGTGAAAGTGAAGCATGATAACATATATCTGTGAATGGATATATAAGTTAGAAAACATACAATAAAGTATCAAAATAAGTGAATATCAATGAATCTAAAAACAAGAGGACTTAAATATGAGTGATCATAAAGCTTCATAATAAGCTCTTATTGATATTTATGCAATCACACTCCTAAGATAGCCTCTTTATGTGGAGTAGTATGGCAAGGGACATGCAACAACTTAGGAGAGGTTGCCTTTATCCCATAGGCATAGTGAGAATAGTGATACCATCTTTCAACTATAAAAGAGTATAGTTGGGAATAATTTGCATATCAATGCTATCATACTTTGTACTTTAATTATTGTCTCTCTCTACTCGAGATTTTGTTTATGAGTCCAATCTAATCTATCTTGGAATCTAATTCACTTGAGTAATAGTTAGTGTCTCTAGTCTCAGTGGTCATGTCTTTTTTCCTCACTAACTTTCACCCTCCATAGCCAAACCTTACTCAAGGTGTTAACCCCAAGCTAGGAAGGCAGAAGAATTCCCAAGTCAAGAAGGCAAAAGAAGGAATGAAAAGCGGGAAGAAGATGGAAGAGGAGCAAAGACACGCAGTCGGCCTCTAAAGCTAACGTGGGGCCAAAAGCATAATTTTAAATAAAAGGCGCCTCAAAAACTCCAAAAACTCTTGTAAAAGAGCGCCAGGCTCCCTCCTGTGCCACTTGTAAAAGAATAGATGGGTATAGGCTTAGGGCATGAAGCAAGAAGAAGGAATTAGAAAAAGGGACATTGCCACAATGGCCGATCATGTAAAAAGGGATGGGCGCCCATGGGGCTTTAGGGTTTGTATAAATAAAGTTCAAAAAGTGAATGGAAGCTCATTCTTTGGTGTGTGGCTAACAAGAGCTCTTCTCTTCTTCTCCTCTTCTTGCTTGTATATGCTCTTGAGAGAGGGAGTGTGAGGGAGTGAGTGTATGAGAGTGAGGGATCAAGAGGGTGAAGCTCTTCACCATCCCCTCTTCTCTTATTCTCTTCTCTTCTCTTCCCTTCTCTTGCACGCACGGCTATGGTGGATGGAGCTTGGAGGAGGAGGAGGCTTGAGGATACTTGAGCTAGCATCTAGGATCGTGGAGCTACCGGTGTGTGCAAGAGAGAAGGAAACTCATATCGGCTTCAAGGTAAGCTCACTACACTCATAGGATGGACGGCGCGTTGGCTATGTGAGAGGTAACCATTAGAGCTCGCTTGGAATTCTTGAAGCAATAAGCGGTTTGTGGGTCTTGGCGATTGAGCAAAGGCTCCCACATTTTGGTTCCATTGTGCTGAGACCAACCGATTCAAGCTTGAGCGCCTGCGCGCCCCATATTGAACATCAAAGTAAGGGATTCATCCCCAAAATGGAGCTTGAGATAGGTAGGAAGGTTGGGTGTTTTGATCTTCGAAACAAGTAAGTATTTTGGGTTAGTTAGTTTGTTTGATGATTGAAAAATAGGGAGAAATCATTTCAGTTTGTTGCTTTTTATTCTCGTTGCATTTAGTGTAGGATAGGATTAGGAAATCGAACCAGGAAAGGGTAGGGTTTACTGTTGCAAAACAGGGAAAAACAAGGCATAAATCATGCAAAAATGGCAAAAAGCTTGCTTGGGATGCTTAATGTTGGCAAGTGAGTGATTGGGAGCATCAAAGCCTTGCCCAAGAGGGGGTTTAAGAGCCAAGAGGCCAAGGGAGAGCTCATTTGCAACCATTGTAGTGAGAAAGAGAGAGAGAGAGAGTCCCTCGCAAAGATTCAATTCGATCTCGTCATCGGAGAGTCTACTACTCACCCCAAGTATACCAATCACTTCCCTTGGTGCCTTAGCTGGGATCTAGAATTTTGTGCTTGGAATGATTGCTTGACTCGTGAGATTTGAATGAAATCATCGTCGTGTGGCATTCGTCATGCCGCATTTGGCCCATCCGAGTCACCTTTGTTAGGCCGAGTCCCAGACTCGACCCTTGGACCTGGCCATTCAGACCTCGACCCGGAAACCCTAATCGGCCCTTGGCCCTTTGTCCACTCGGCCTATTCAAGTGACAGCCCTCGGCCTTTTGACCAACTCGATACTCGTCCCGAAGTCCACTCGGTCCCATTCACCAGTTTGGCCCTTGGCCCAAGACCGAACTCGGCCCTCAGCCCAACATTTGACTCGACCTGTCTGAGTCACACCACTCGGACCTCGGCCTGCGAAAAACTTTTTGTGCTTGGACCAGTGCGATTTGGCCCGTCCGTCCGAGTTACCCACTCGGCCCCTGCAATTCAGACCATTTGGGCGGAGTGTGTATTTGCCTCAATTTCTTAGAAATTTGAGCTAACCTAGCTGGAGCTCAGTAGTGCAAACTGTCATAAGCCCTCTTGACACTCAGAACCTGATTCTCGCACAAGGAATAGACAAAATCGTAAGGCGCAGTTGCTTAGCAGTTTGAGTGGGCAGTAGCGATACCTAGAAACCTAGAGACCTAGAGGCAACTCTCTGAGCCATTAAACCTTGATTGGACCCGAAAATGACAAGGCAACGTAATCGAAAAGCCCTGAATCTAGTCTAGATGGCCAGAGAATTGATCGACAAAGCCTATTAGGCCCAAAACAAAGCAAGGGTGCGTAAGACGCTTAGAGGTTGTTTGCCGCACTCACCTTGAATTTGCGCACTTGAAGTTCACTTACGGAAAACTGAAAGCCTGAGTGAGCAAAAGTGCACTAGGAAGGACACACACATGAAGTGGAGATAAATTGAGGATTGTATTTAATAAGTCAAGAAACTCACTCTGATAAGCCACTCAAGGAACCCATGAATAGGAGAGAACCCATAGACAGAGACAAACCATCAACACACGAAGTAGGACCAAGCAAGCGGCACAAACGAAGGGGATTTGACAAACCTACTCAACCTGATCGATAGCTTGGCGAAGCACGAGAACTCGACTATGGCAGAGGAAAGTTCAGATCGTAGGTCTAATGAGAAACTCGACTTAGGTGTCTTCCTAGAGGCTATTTAACAACTGGTCAGCAGCTACAATGCGCACGCCCGGTATGAGCACCGCGGTCGGACAGCAGATGCTATCATCGCAGGCTTAGAAGTAGAGAGGAAGCTAGCCCACAAGGCATTGCAAAGCATAGATACATACAATAGAGACTAGCAAGATAGGAGTCAAAGGCAAAGCACGGAGTTGCGTGAGGTGTAGCGAGTGCTGAACTTAGTCGATAGAAACCGAACGGATCATGAGAGAGCCTTAGAAGGAGACTTAACACTGAGTAAGCTTCTTATGAAGTGATTGTTAGACAACACAGCAGCAGAGCAAAGTGCTGCAGCATTGGCGACATCACTACTGGTAGGGTTAGGAGCAACCCAAGGCTCTAAGAGACAGTCTAAAATCCCAATAGACGCAAATCAGCTCGACAAGTACCAACCTCACGATGACCCATTCAACTTTCTAGAGCAGTTCGAGCAAGTCTGTGAAGCCAATGGCCTCAGGAACCTGACTCCGCGCTCTCAAGTGTTTGGGCTTTGCTTAGGTGATAAGGGCAAGACTTGGTATACAAGCTTAGACGCCGCAAAGTGAGAAAATCTCAATAGCCTCAAGAACCTCTTCATTAAGAGATCTACCAAGCTTGGATACTCCGACAATCTGCTAGTATGACTGATGAATGTCCAGCAGAAAGAGAAAGAGGACATTCACGATTACATAACTCACATGAGAAGCCTCTTCAAGAGAATCCCTACGGGTGAGCAACCGACTGAAAGAGCAGTTTCAACTATGTTCATCAACGAATTCAAAACAAGGAACGGTATAAGGCTTTGGCAACCAACTTGAGCTTGCAGCGAGACATACTAGCTAGGGTTTTTGAGGAAGCTATTAGAGTTGATGATCAATTGAAAGAGAGGAGCTCCAGGAGCTCCAACTTAGAAGAATCCATCTCACGAAGTTCAAAAAGATTATCAGCCTCTAGTGAGCGACCATCCTGTTCAAAGAGTAGAGAGAGAGAAAGGAAAAGACTCCATATCCATGAGCCTTCAAGCTCTCAAGCTCATTCCTTCATTTCCACACACTATACTGAAAAGCACACACACACTACAAGATAAAGTGACCTAGTGTAAATGTAGACTAGACTGACTAACTCTAGTCAGGTCATTGTGATTGACTACTAACCTGACTTATTTAATGTAGTCACATGTAGACAGCTGTACACACTAGCTGTCATAGATGTTGGTCATAGATGAAGACACACTGACGGTGAGCTTGATTTCTAACACATCCCCATCATACCAAGATAAGGGGAAGGCCACCGACATGAACCAAGACTTGGCGGATGTCAAGATGGAGACAACCAAGCTGTAAGACCTGTGGAGACGACCAACACGGTCACACATCCAATGTGTATACTGTGGTGGAAACCATTTGCCAATCGAGTGTCAAGGCCCTCAGTTGAGACCTTGCACTACTGTGCCAGGTTTGGTCATGACATTGTGCATTGCAAATGGCCCAGGAGATTTCCGTACTCCCAACCATATGGTCAGCCATACCTAGCAAACAGGCCGCAGCCGCTTTTCGGAAGGGGAGCCCCATTGGCCATTTCTACGCCTAACAACATTAAACTGGTTGTACCTAGAGTGGACGTAAACCCTACAGGTATACCTAGGCCGCTCGGTCCCTATGTGACCCATCCACAAAGTGACGCTCCAGTCCACTATGTGGAAGAGACAAATGAGGAAGAGACTTACTTATGCCCTTATGTCTCTTACGATGACAAGGGAAACACAGTCCTTATGGACTATCGACCAGTGCCCGTGATGGTGTTGGGGAGAGGACGAGATAGAGGCCTAGGAGGGCAGACGCAAGATCCAATCATCTGTTGGTGGACTTATGGTCACCTGGGTCATGTCTCATCACGTTGCCCCGAGAGGGAGCAGCAAAACAGAGACAAAGCTAACCTAAGGTGCATTGAGTGCTGAATCACCCATCTCTTCGTCGATTGCCCAAAGCTGAAACCTTCTGGAAGTTCAGCCAACGTACCATCTGTTCCATTGGGTTGTTTCGTGTCAAGAATCTTGATGGGGAGGCCACACCCATCCCATTGCGGGTCATGACCCGTGCCCAGACAAAGCAAGCCGGCATATCACTACCGAGGCCCAACAACCTCGATGCAGCCTTGATAGGGAAGAAGAGCCATAGGCGAAGGAAGAAGAGGTCGGAGGCTAAGATCACACTGAAAACTGAGAGTGCTACAACTCTACCTATTGGAAAGAAAGTCACGGACACAAAGGTAGAAACTTCGGGCCCCAAGATGGCCGAAAAGGGAAGTGCCAAGGTTGGGGAGTACCTGCATCCGAAGCATCAACTCGAGGCCATAAAGAAAGTAAAGGACTAGGTAAAAGAAGCCCAAGATCACTTAAGGGATGATGAGCCCATCCTAGAAGACAAGGTCGATGATCTCACGAGCATGAACACAATGGTCTCACCCCCTCAACCAAAGTCACAAGATGTAACCACACCACAAACAATACCCCTTAGGCCAAGCCTTGATGTTGCAGGCCCACACATCAATCACGGAGGACAATCCAATGTAAGAGAGGGATGAGCAGCAGATAGCATCTTTACCATGCTAGTGACCACCCCTATGACGTTAAGCCTAGGAGACCTTCTTAAGCAGCATACCACCCTATGGCAAGACCTCAAGTAGTGGGTTGAGGGGTCACAAGAACAAGCTGCGGATCTGCATGATCAGGATGCAGAATCACAAATACAGAGTCTAACACTACACTCTACGCCAAAGCCCTCGCACGTTAATGCTTTCTAGGAAGGCACTGAGATGCATGCAGTGTTACTAGTCCTAGCCTTAGGCAACACAACGAGAAAGGGGATCGTAGACATGGGAGCCGCGGTTAGTGTGTTGAGCCACATAGTACTATAGACCTGGGAAAACCCACCTGTTGAGACCGCTTGGTTTAATGTCACATTAGCAAACAACATGAGAGTGAAGCCATTCGGGGTACTTAAGAACTGGCTAGTGAAAATCGCAGGTATCCAGTTCTCTGTCGACTTTATAGTCATGAAGGAGGTAGACTACGATGTCCTGTTAGGCCGACCTTGGATGCACAATGCCAGAGTTATCTAAGATTGAGGTAACGGCTTGATATTCTTAGGCAACAAGACGCAAGCTATGAGGGTAGAGATGGACACTTGGAAGACCTCACCAGTCAACTTGGATGGCATCTCCTCGATGCTCAAGGGTGATGGTCAAGTCAAGAAGTCTTATGGGTCCTTAACCAAGTATATCCCATGACTAGAGGATGAGCGGTATTGGATGCATATCCTTGCTACAATCAACCTGCCTTTCTTGGATTAAGAGGCATATGAGCAAGCCATCAAGATGATGGGCACGACCGATGGCATGCCCTTTATATCAGTTTGCATGATGGAAGGAACCCTTCTTGGGAGACCTAAGCCTGTCACCTTCCAAGTGCCAAGCAACAAGAGAGAACTCGAGGAGGCTCTGGAGTACTTAACAAACAATCTTGCTGACAATTCAGCAACAAACTTCAAACCACTCCAAGATCTCTTAGGCGAATCTAGGTGGCAATGGACCAAGGTGCATGACTTGAACCTTAGATACAACTGGGTCCTAGTCCCTGATCAATGACAAGAGATATACCAAGATCTAGGAGACAATGAGCAGTCTGACGTAGAGGACTCTGATAATGAGTATGAAGACTGTTAATCCTTCAGTGTGATGGAAGTGAGGGTGAGATGGACACACGGTAGAATACGACACTGAGGGACATGAAATAGAACAAATATGGGGTGACTCCAAGCCACAAAAGAGAGGTGTCTACAGGATAAAGTGAGGAGTCATGCACATAAATTGTGATCGCACTTGGTTAGAGCATGTAGAAACCATAGACCTTGAGCAAGCAGGCCTAGCTCAACCAGGAGCGACACCAGTGCTTAGGGCAAAATCACCATCTAAATGTCAAGATTGTGGGAGAGAAGGAAGGAGTCTCACTGTCAAGATTGTGGGAGAGAAGGAAGGAGTCTCGCTTGAAGCTTTCTTGCTTGCACAATGGGGGAAGACACACAAGGGTGGAGGCTGAAAACAGTTTTCCTCTTCTTAGTTGTGTAAGCCAAAAGAACTCTAGTACAAAGAAATAGAAGAACCCTATATATGGGTCTCAAACCAAACTCAACTAACTAAGGTGGCATACTAACTGAGCCACGAACTAGAGTAGATAAGGATAGCTATCATGTAGCTATTATTCATGGGCGGTGTACCAACCGCGTCTGCAACTGACAAGTCGGTGACATAAATATACAACGGTCACCCTGGCGTATCACGAGTGGAGCTCGATATCTCAACACTAAATTGCTACCACCAGGGCATACCGCCTCTTCTAGCAAAGACGGTGAGTTTGACTCTAAGTTGGAGGTAAGCTCAGATAGCGACCTAGAAATACCTAGGCTACCCAAGACCCGATGCACTAAAGGGGACATGAATAGATGAACAACAAAAACCACGGGACCTCCCTAAATGATTTACAAAATTCAAGAAAGGAGATAGGGTAGTGATCTTATTGGGTGCCAAATAGCAAGGGCAAACGAGCAAACCAATCGAGGGACCAAGCCAGGGTCAAAGAGGTGAACTTAGCCCGAGAAGGGGAGACACCTTGACCAACCTTCATTGCCGATGACTTGACTAAGGAAGAAGAAACGAGCCTTGTCGCTCTCTTGCGAGAGTACGTAGACGTATTCGCATGGTCCTTGGAAGAGCTTAAAAGGGTAGACCCGAGTGTAGTGACTCATAATATACCCATGACACCAAATGCAGTGGCCGGTGAAGCAGTGACTGTACCCAATGAATCCAAAGCATGCTCATGCTATCAAGAGATTGATAAGCTGATGAGAGCAGGATTCATTTACAAAATTGAGCACATGAACTAGGTATCACCCATAGTCACCGTGATGAAGAAAAACAAAAAAATTAGAGTGTGCATCAATTACAAGAAGGTGAATGATGCTACTAAAAGAGATAATTATCCATTGCCATACACTGAGCACATGCTTGAAAGAGTGGCGGGCAAGGATGCCTACAGTTTTCTAGATGGCTTCTCAGGATACAATCAAGTGCAAGTGCATCCTGCTGGATAGGCATAAGACTGCCTTCACCACTGAGTGGGGCGTCTTTGCTTATATAATCGTGCCTTTTGGGTTAACTAATGCCCCTGCCACCTTCCAATGTCTCATGTGCACCATATTTAAAGACATTCTTTGCAAGGAGTTGGAAGTCTTTGTCGATGACCTATGTGTTCACTTGACCTGGATGTAGCACTTAAACAAAATCCAAGAAGTCTTTGACCGGTGTCGCCTATATCATCTCTTCTTGAACCCCTTGAAATGCCAGTTTTGGGTGAAGCATGGATGCATCCTTGGCCACGTGGTGTCGAAGAACGGCATTGCCACAGACTTCTCGAAAGTCACAGTTATTATCGATCTCTTATCCCCAACCAACTACAAGGGAGTTCAATGCTTCTTAGGCCATAGGGGATGCTATCAGCGGTTTATGCTGAATTACCATTGATAGCCAGGCCTTTATTCAAGCTGCTGATTGTCTTTGAATGGATTGAAGCATGCCAACGATCATATGAAGAGTTGAAGAAGTCTCTAACCACAACACCAATTCTATGAGCCCCGAATTGGACCATAACCTTCCACATGCATATCGATGCTTCTAAATTTGTTGTGGGGGAAGTGTTGTGCCAACTTGGCAAGCACAACCTAGACTATCCAGTGAGCTTTTCTAGTAGACAACTCACAAAGACGGAAATGAACTACTCAATGACAGAAAGAGAGGGCTTAGCCATGGTGTTTGCTGTAAAGAAGTTCCGGCATTATCTATTGAACACCATATTGGGGAATATGGGAATTTCCCATAAGTTTGGGACACGTGGTCAAATCTTTGGATTTGTCATAACTTGAATACTATAACTCTAAATCGAGCGCTCTATAGCTCAATAGATTCCATTTTTCAAGCGCTTTCCAATGATAGGTCACATCATATGGTTTTGAGAAACTTATGGGCATGTTATCTAGATGCCACCTTTTTAGTATTCAAAAAAAGGAAATTGGGAGATTCCCAAACTCACTAATATTGTATTATTGGCTACACCCTTTACCTTCTTTGTGGACCATCGAGCCGTGCTATACCTAGTGAGCAAACCTTGCGCTACAGGACGCATAGCTCAGTGGCTCCTTTTTCTTTTGGAGTTTGACTTCTCCATGGTTGTACGGAAGGGAAAATAGCACTACATGGCTGATCATATGTCACGCATCCCCATAGTAGAATCTGCTGGAGAAGGCATTATCGATGAATTGTCAGATGCCCACCTCTTTAATCTCTCCAATGTGAGAGATTTATTCAAGGCCGATATAACGCCATATTGGGAAGATGACATAGTCCAAGTGCTTGAGTACGCATTGCTTGAACGACGAATAGAGAAGGCAAGGTTGAGGTGACTTATCCTCAAAATCCAACTCTACCAGTTGATAGCAGGCTAGCTATATCACTTAGGGCAAGATGGATTGCTGCGCAGATACGTGTGTGAACATGAGATGCACAATGTGCTCTTAGAGGTACACAGTGGGATTGCTGTTGGACACTTTAGCAGAGACACGACGGCCCCAAGGTGTTACAGTCTCAACTATGGTGGCCAACATTGTTCCGTGATGCCGTAGGATTTGTTAAGAATTGTGATGATTGTTAGCAGCAGATGAAGGTCCCGATTTGCAAGGATCAAATGGAGTTGACCCAAATCATTACACGACAACCCTTTGAAAAATGGAAAATCAACTTCATAGGACCCATCAGCCCTGCTGCATAGTATTCTCAGATCAAATATATCATTGTGGCCACAGACTATCTAAAGAAGTAGGCAGAGGCGAGAGCAACACAAAAGAACGATGCTCAAACGACTGCCAAGTTCTTGTGGGAGCAGGTGATCTCACGATCCGGATGCCCCATCGAACTAGTCAGTGACCAGGGGACACACTTCATTAATGAAGTGAAAGCTCATCTCCTATCCACCTTCCTAATTATCCATTGGAAATCCTTCCCATACTATCCTCGAGCAAACGGCCAGACAAAATCCACAAATAAGATTCATGTCAATGTCTTAACCAAGGTAGTCTCTGCCTCACGCAGCGACTAGGATAACAAGTTGATGGCAGCCTTGTGGGCTTACCGCACAGCATATAAAATAGCTTTCAGACAGACCCCTTTAGGTTGACCTATGGAATCAAAGAAATTCTCCCCGTAGAATTCTTCGTGCCTAGCCTGCGAATCACACTTCAGGAGCGATGGGAAGGAAAGGAGGCATGGACACAATGCCTAATTGAGCTCGAACGCCTATCTCGGAGACTCGCCTTCTAGCCACTCATGCACTCATATGTGAGAAGGCACGATGCTGGTTTGACAAGCATGCCAAGCAATGCAACTTCGAACAAGGTGACTTAGTGCTCCTATAGTCTGTTAAGGGGCATAAGCAAAAAATGAAGTTTAGGGATCTTGGACCTTTCAGAGTTCGTGCGATCAGCCAAACGGGCAACGTCAAGCTTGAGACTCTAGACGCTGAGGGAATAGGCTTCTTCAATGGCAGTCGTGTCAAGAAATACTATCCTCCCATGCATCCTTTGCATGAGCCACCAATGTTAGAACTACCTATCAAGGTACGAGTAGCCACCATCACCAAAATTGATGATGAGGATGAGGAAACCGTGAAGCTTGCATACCTACACGTCATAGTCACTGCCGGTGAACATGTGTCTTCAATGCCTTAATTGACAAGGGAGTGGAATTCAATGTCTTGACTCACGATCATTGGACCCAACTTGGCAAACCACCACTACAACCTACTAACGCCAAATTAAGCCCATATGGGGGCTGTTCGTACGCACTTCTCAGCAAGTGCAAGGCCACCATTTCTATCGAGTCTGAGACTATACCAATAATCTTCTACGTACTGCCAGACGCCAAGGACGCAGGCATGGAAATGCTGATAGGGCAATCCTTCAAGAAGAAAACTCATTGCAACGTTGATTATGAGTTGCAGTGCATTCACCTCACCATAGGCAACATCCCCATTGATAGAGCTTTCAACAAGGGCTGCACGATAGAACAAACTGCATAGCCACCAATATAACTATTAGCAACCAAATCTAAGAAGAAGGGTAGGGCACGGCCACCACCCAACACCTCTCAAGACCCGCTGCTCATGGTAGCAAAAGCTAAGACTCAACAGCCTAGTTTCCAATGGAGATCTATAGCCACAACCACCGCTAGGAGTCACTACACACAATCTCATAAGACTCGAAGCTCTAAACCTAGGACACCAAGGCGTAGTTATAGAAATCAGTGCATAATCAGGCAAAGGTGGGTCCCTAAAGCCCTCCTGCACGTGTAAGGCTACTATGAGGGAAATGTGTGGATATGGATCCCTAAAGCTCACACGGCAAGGAACACCACTCATACGCTACCCCCAAGCCTGATCACCTCCAGCCCCATAGAACCTCAAAATCATAGACCATAGTACTCCCCAAGCCCACATCCATCAAGCTCTTCCACACACATGCCCAAGAAAGCTGAACAAGCCTATCGGCCCAAACAAAAGGCATTGTCACTTGAGCCATCACCTGCTAGAGACCATTCGACTACAATGATCCACTCTAAAGGTAGCAGTCCATCAGAAGTAGCTGCTACTTTCCTAGCTCTAAGCTAGGAAGCCCAATCAAAACCTCAAGAGTACCCCCAACCACAACTATCCATTGTCAAAGGCTCCAGTGCTATCAAACCCCAACCACCAGCATGGCTTAAACCCTCCTATGAGTGGAAATCATTTTTGACACTAGCCTCAGATCTAGCCGAAGATACATGGTATGATGTGGGTGATTGCATTCGATGACTCGATGCCACCTTCAGAGAGCTAGCTGCTCTGAGCTATGACCGCTTGGACTTAGGCTTGTTACTCCAGCCCTTTGCAACTGAAGTTCGTACGATGCCTTATTCTTGGGAGACGTTTGAGCTTTCCTTCACAAAGGCAGCAAACTCTATTGTTGTATTGCTCAATAGCAAGATATCTAAAGAGCAAGCCCTCAAACAACGCCTCAATCACGTCATATGATCAGCGAACCACTTCTTCCATCACTGTCAAGAAATTGCAGAATTATCCAAACTTGCTGAGACTGAATCCCCATTCTTGCGGCACTGGTACACTCTTAGGTTACAATGGGAAGTAGAGGGATGCCGAGTCATGACAAACGTTGAGCAACACCGCGCAATCAAAACAACAGAGTACGACCCCACTTATATTGTGCCTACCTCGTATAGAGTGTTAACCACTCTTCGCAACCACCCCCTAGAAGAGCACATCAAGGGACACCCTCACCTTGATCGCCTATATTGACTGAGGAAGAGCTACATATTGCTAGCTGTGGTGCCTTCGGTGACTTTTTAAGAGATGTTCTCACTTACATTACACACGTTGGCACTCGCCCTTTTGATCTCGACCACGCAGCTCTGTTAGAGTACAACCCTAATTTCTACACTTGGTTCCTACTCCAGTAACTCCTAGGCCCATTGCAAAATGTCCTCAACCTCCAAAACCTTCAATCCTAGGAAGGATTCTTCTCAAGCTGGGAGGGGAAGGGGAGTGAGATGAATCAAGTGAGGCAAATCAATTAAAACCAATGAAAATCAACTAAAACGTAGAAGCATATAAACAACGAGCAAGGTAGAAAAATGTCAAGAGAACTTTGAAATAAAGGTCAAAAAGTTAAAGCCAGAAGGGAAGACTCCACATTGGATAGGATTTTCATGCTTTCATTCAATAAACATATTGAGTCTTTCTTTTTAGACTATGACTTTTCTTGCAAATTGTTAATGTGGAAGCACTAATGGAGACTTGGGATTATGACATGAACAAAAGATGTTGCAACAAGACCATGTCCACTGACTTTTGTTCACAGAAGAGGAAAGAGCACAGTACAACATCACTCTTGAGAGCCACGCCTACAACCAGCTTAAGTTCCGAACCATTCACGACATAGAGGGTGTGGTGGCCAAGGAGGAAGCAGCCAGGAGAGTCATTAAACAATGCAACTTCACCAAGTACCTTGAAAATTTTACGCAAGAACCTGACCACACAAAGTGTGTGGAGTTTCTCAGGTCTTACGACCCTGACAATGAGTGCGCCACCGTCATGGTAGGAAGGGGAGAAAATGCCAAACAGGTACATGTTCGTTTAACCCCTGCCTTGGTGGAGATGGCATTGGGACTTGAGCCAAATATAGAGAAGAAGTAGAAAAGGGATGTGTACACCATGCCAAAAATGAGAAAGGAGGACGTGCTAACAAACGATGGCATCAGCATCTAGGACATCCCTGATGCAAAAGCTAGATTGCAAGAAAAACTAGTATACACGCTCTTCTTCAGCCAGTGCTAGAACGCCTTAATGCATCGAATCAACATGCTTGTGCTGGAGAACATAGCGGCTCACACCCTGCATGAAGTCGACTGGAATGGTTATGTGCACAAAATTATGGACCACGCGGCTAAAGCATTGGCTTTAGGAAGCACACCCAGGCGTAGAGTCCCCAACTTCCAAGGCCGCGAAAAGAAAGAAGGCATCGTCCAAGGCCTCTTTTATTGCCTATGGAAGCATTTTGACTGCACTCATCAAGGAGGTAGTAAAAGAGACATAGGATGTAGAAGAAGGGGAAGGAGAAATGCCCGACAGGTCACCCCCTCACCAGGACCAAGCGAGGTCCAGCGGACAGAACCCAGATTGATAAGGAAGGGCAGGGACATGAAGAACAATCGAGCAAAAAGCAAGCCAAGGAACCCAAGAAGAAGACATCACAAAAGAAAAAGAAGCCGGATGAAGGCCACAAGAAGGAGAAAGATGATTTGGAAAAGGCAAAAAGACAATCCCTCAAGGAGGTTGAGGAGAGGGAAAAGAAGAAGAAACAGGAAGAAGAAAAAACAAAAGAAGAAGTCAAGAGGGCTAAAAAGGTGTCAAAATAGGAGGCTAAGAAGAGAAAAAGAGAAGAGCAGGAAGAAAAAGAGAAACTGGAGGAAGAGTACAGGAAAGGTGAAGAAGAAAGGAAAAGAAGAGTTGTAGAGGAAGAAGAGGAACTAAGAAGGAAGGAGGAGGAGGACTTGGTCAAAGCCACACAACGGCCCATTGAGCAGCAATGTAGGGCTGATGATCCGAGAGCCTGGAGCCCACTGAGGGAAGAAGGACCTAGCTCTAGCACATAGGTACCAGAAGTCGCGCTGCCCGCCGCTATCTTTGAAGTCAAAGGCAAGGCCCTCCTCCATCCTATCTCCACCCTCATGGTGCCCTCCACTAAACCAACCACCCTCACCCCTAGCATCCACAACAGCATGGAGGTTTCCAACTTCATGGCCTAGATGTAATATTTTATCAATAAAGAAATGGCCCACGAAAAGAGCACGGAAACCACGGCCACGGGGATAAAGAGACCAGCCGCAGATGTTGAGTCGAGACAAGACCAAAAGCGTTTGAGAGTGGAAGCCTAGAGCACCCCAACCCACACAACAATGACACCACCAGCCAGTTACGACGTGTATGTCGCTGAGCTGCTCTCCCAATTGGAGAGGGCGAAGAAGGAAAAGAGGATGGATGTGGCTGAGTTGGTGGCAGAAAAGGAGTCAGTAGGCACTTTTCAACTTGAAAAAACCCGCACAATAGCCATGCAACAATGACCGATCTTTGACCTCAAGCAAAAATTAAAAGCCAAGGAAGACACGGAAGAAAGCTACAAGTAGCGGCTCGAGGATGAGAATCAAGAACTGGTGGAGATGCAGCGGGAATATAAGCTCCTCCTGATGCAACATGGGGAATTGGAGGCAAAAACCGCCAACATTGAGCAAATGATGGAGGAATTAAATGCCAAAGAGAAGGAGAGAAAGCAAGAGAGGGAGCAACAGCAAAAGGAGATCGAGTCTATGATCGATCAACTACACTTGGGAAGGAAAGAGTACGAGAATATGAGTAGAGAACTCAAAGCCCAAGAGCAGAAGCTCGTAACCCTGGCACAGAAGTAGGGGGAAAGCATGGAAGGAATGAACAAAAGAGCAGAGGAATGGGTAGTGCAGAACAAGAAATGGGTGAAGACAATAGCATGCCACCTCGCTTTGGTGGAGAAAGAAAAAATCCTTGCAGAAAGTAAAGCAGACACCGCCCAGACAGCCTTCAGTGCCCAACAATAAGGCTTCCTCAACACATTACTCGACACGACCCGCCCAGTGTCAAGAATCGCGTGGTGGGGGGACTTACTCAAGATGCTGCGAACACACACAGAATGCACAAGGAGAAGCTCACTCAAGAGACAAGAAGAGAGATGGAGGCCAAAACGTTTTCTTGTTGGTTTCTTCTTCTTCTTCCACACACTTTTCAATGTACACAAAGTATAGATAAGATACAACATAAAGGAAAGTGGCCTACTAAGTCAAATAATGCATAACTGACTACACTAGTCGATTGGCGCTATAAATATGCCAGCTGTTGTAAATAGGGGTAACAACTTGAATATAATAAGTAATGTGTCAAAGGTGGCCATGTGAGAGTCATAACGACCACCGACGTGCTAAGTGTAGACGTGTGGACCCATCCAACCAGGCGGTCCATCATTAATGTCTGCATGTGCTGAGCTTGTCATCTCAACACTCCCCCTCAAGCTCAACTACATCTTTGCAACTCCAAGTAAGCTTCGAAACTTTTGAAGTTTCTCTATACCCAATGCCTTCATGAAAATGTCAGCTATTTGATCATGTGTGCTAACATACACCAAGTCAATCTCACCTACTAGTACCTTCTCTCTCATAAAGTGGTAGTGTACCTCAATATGTTTTGTCCTAGCATGGAACACAGGATTCCTAGCCAACTGTATACTGCTCATGTTATCATAATAAATGACAACTAGACCTTCCACCTGCACATCTAAATCAGCCAATAACTTTTGCAGCCATACTACCTCACAAGCTGCAATAGCAGCACCTCTATACTTAGCCTTTATACTCGACAAAGCAACTGCAGATTGCTTTTTGCTGCTCCAAGTAATTGCTGCACTCTCAAGAGAGAACATGTATCCACTGGTAGATATTCTATCAGGCATACTACTAGCCCAATCTGCATCTGTGTATCCAAACACCTGTACATCTATACCTGCCTCATAGAAAAGTCCATAATGTAATGTGGACTTCACATATCTCAATATGCGTCTGACTGCATCCAAATGTGGCTTTCTAGGTACTTGCATAAACTGACTCACCAGACCAACGGCGTAGCTCAAGTCTGGCCTTGTAATGGTCATGTAGATCAAACTCTGCACTATCCTCCTGAACATAGCAGGGTCTTCTATTTCATCCCCAACATCAGCACTCAACTTTACATTCTGCTCCAACGGGACTAAAAGTGATTTGCATGCTGTCATACTATACTTGGACAACATATCCAAGCCGTACTGTCTTTGGGATAGCCATATACCATCATCACATTTGATCACCTCAATACCAAGGAATTACCTTAGCTCACCTAAATCCTTCATCTCAAACTTCTTCAAAAAGTCCTTAACTTCAGCAATCCCACTATCACTATCACCTGTAATAATCAAGTCATCCACATAGATGACTATGATGACCAAACCTACATCTCCCTTTCTCACATAAAGTGAGTGATCAACATTAGAAAAATAAAATCCAATATTGACAAGACACTCTCTGATCTTGTCATACCATGCTCTAGGTGCTTGTTTGTGCCCATAGAGCGCCTTCTTCAACCTACACACATACATGGGATGCTCTAAATCTTCATAACCTGCTGGTTAATCTATATACACTTCTTCTTGTAAATCACCATGCAAGAAGGCATTCTTCACATCCATTTGCTGCAACCTCCAACCTTTAGCTGCTGCTGCCAAAGCAATCACACATCTGACAGTTGCTATCCTAGCAATTGGACTAAAGGTTTCTTCATAATCTATGCCATATGTTTAGGCATAGCCTTTTGCAACCAGCCTAGCTTTGTACCTACTAATAGAATCATCTGCATTGTGCTTAATCTTATAAACCCACTTACATCCAATAGCTTTCTTGCCCTTCGGCAATGATACTATATCCCAAGTTTTATTGGCCTCTAATGCAGCCATCTCCTCATCCATTGCTGCATCCCAATGAGTATGACCAACAACATCCTCAAAACAAGTGAGCTCAACATCCTCAACTAGTTTCACCATATAAGCATAATGTGTGTTGCATAACCTTCAAAACCAAATCTTTTAATAGGGTATCTGACCTTGCTAGATCTGAGTATCATCGGATCACTCAATGGAGCCTTTACATTACTATGAGCTCTCTATACACCTGGTGTCCCAACAGAAGGAATACCAAGCTCACCATCCAAGCTCTCTGAGCCACTGGAGTCTCCATCAAGAACTACATGAATGCCATCTGACACTTTATTCTTTCCTTTGTCTTTACCTATAGTGCTACTAGATGCACCTGAAGAGGTAAAGCTACTCCTTAGTCTCCCAGGCCGAGGATTACCAGATGATGTCTCTAGTCCACTAAGAGTCTGTGATTCTTGCTTTTCAGCCTGCACATGAGTGTCATGATCATCATCATCATCCAATGCATCACCACTAGATGCATACCAACTGCTCATTTCATCAAAGATGACATCCCTGCTCACTCTGAACTTACATGTGACAGGGTTATAACAACGATACCCTTTTTGCTCTAAAGAGTATCCAATAAGGAAACATGTTTCTGCCTTTGGATCAAGTTGCTTGCTAGTAAAGCATTCTTCAGGAGTCATCTCATGAACTGCAACTGTTTGAGTTCTATTCATAATGTAGACAGTAGTATAGACAGCCTCAGACCAAAAATGTTTTGGCATATTCTTTTCAGCCATTAATGCTCGTGCAACTTCTGCAATATGCATGTTTTTTCTTTCTACAACACCATTTTGCTATGGGGTACACCTGCATGTGAACTGTCTCTTTATCCCATGAGACCTCAGAAAATCATTGAACTCATTCAAGAGGTACTCTCCCCCTCTATCTGACCTCAAGCACTTTACTTTCAAGCCTGTTTCTCTTTCAACTGCAGCCTTGAAAGTTCTAAAGTACTCAAACGCTTCACTCTTTTCCTTCATAAAATATACCCACAACTTTTTAGAACAATCATCAATGAATGTGACAAAGTGTGAACTACCTCCAAGAGATACATTTTGTGTAGGCCACAACTTTTTAGAACAATCATCAATGAATGTGACAAAGTATGAACTACCTCCAAGAGATACACTTTGTGTAGGCCCCCAAATATCTGTATGCACAACATCAAGGATATTTTTGCTTACATCTCTGTCATGTGAAAAGGGATGTCTTGCCTGCTTACCAAACTGACATGCTTCGCATACCTTATGATATTCTGCAACTCTAAATGTAGGCAAACCTGTAACCAACCCTTTGGACTGTCAAGATTGTGGGAGAGAAGGAAGGAGTCTCGCTTGAAGCTTTCTTGCTTGCACAATGGGGGAAGACACACAAGGGTGGAGGCTGAAAACAGTTTTCCTCTTCTTAGTTGTGTAAGCCAAAAGAACTCAAGTACAAAGAAATAGAAGAACCCTCTATATGGGTCTCAAACCAAACTCAACTAACTAAGGTGGCATACTAACTGAGCCACAAACTAGAGTAGATAAGGATAGCTATCGTGTAGCTATTATTCAGGGGCGGTGTACCAACCGCGTCTGCAACTAACACGTCGGTGACATAAATGCACAACGGTCACCCTGGCGTATCACGAGTGGAGCTCGATATGTCAACACTACCCCTCGAGCTCAATCCCAATTCCTGCACACCAAGCAGGTCTCTGAACTTGCGCAGCTTCTCTGCGCCCAATGCCTTTGTGAATATGTCAGCTACCTGATCCTCTGTGCTGACATAAACTAGATCAATAAGACCTAGTAAAACCCTCTCTCGCACATAGTGATAATGCACCTCAATGTGCTTTGTTCTAGCATGATAGACTGGGTTATTTGCCAAGTGTATACTACTCATGTTGTCACAATAAATGACAACTGGCCCATCTGTAGACTGATGCATATCATAAAGTAGCTTATGCAACCAAGCTACCTCACATGCAGCCATTGCTGCACCCCTGTACTCAGCCTCTGTGCTCGACAAGGCAACTGTAGGCTGTTTCTTGCTGCTCCAAGTGACTGCAGCACTCCCAAAAGAGAACACATATCCACTGGTAGATCGTCTATCAGAAATACTACCAGCCCAATCAGCATCAGTGTATCCATGCAACTGTATCTGAACCCCAGTCTCATAAAATAGTCCATACTGCAATGTGGACTTCACATACCTGAGTATGCGTCTAGCCGCATCCAAATGTGGTTTCCTTGGAGCCTGCATAAACTGACTTACCAATCCAACAGCATAGCTCAAATCTGGCCTGGTAATAGTCATATAAATCAAACTTCCTACTATGCGTCTGTACATAGTAGGGTCTTCTAGAAGCTCACCTGCATCTGTGCTCAGCTTCACATTTTGCTCCAAAGGAACTGAAATAGGCTTACAGCCTGTCATCCCATATTTGGACAGCATGTCCAATCCATACTGCCTCTGCAAGAGCTGTATCCCACTTGGTGATCTAATCACCTCAATGCCCAAGAAATAACGCAGCTCTCCCAAATCCTTCATCTCAAACTTCTGCTTCAATAGCATTTTCACATGAAGGATATCCTCATCACTGTCACCTGTCATAATCAAATCATCAACATAAATGACAAGCAGCATAATACCTTTCTCTGTTTTTCTCACATAAAGTGAGAAATCTGCCTTGGAAATCTGAAAGCCAATAGTGACAAGATACTGTCCTATCTTGTCAGACCATGCTCTAGGTGCTTGCTTCAAGCCATACAAGGCTTTCTTCAACCTGCAAACAAACTCAGGATGAACAACATGCACATAACCTGGTGGCTGCTCCATATAGACCTCTTCTTGCAAATCACCATGCAAGAAGGCATTCTTTACATCCATCTGATGTAAAGACCATCCCTTTGATGCAGCCATAGCAATGACTGCTCTTACGGTTGCCATCCTTGCAACCGGACTGAATGTTTCTTCATAGTCAATGCCATATGTTTGTGCATACCCCTTGACCACTAATCTTGCCTTGTATCTGTTCACAGAACCATCTGCATTGTGCTTCACCTTATAAACCCACTTACAGCCAATTGCATTCTTACCTTTAGGCAAAGGTACTAACTCCCATGTAGCATTTGCTTCCAAGGCATCCATTTCTTCATCCATGGCTTTCTCCCATTTTTCTTTTCCCATGGCTTGCTCAAAAGAAGTGGGTTCTGGTTCCTGTATCACCTTGACCATATATGCATAGTGAATGGCTGTAAATCCATCATATTTCAGCCTATCCACAGGATACCTAACTCTGGTAGACCTGCGCAAAGTGGGTTCACTCCCAGGTGCCCTCAAAACATCCCTGGTCTTCCTTACTCCAGGTGTAACAATAGAAGGAATACCCAACTCATCATCAATGCTCTGTTCTGAGCCACTGGATTCACCATCCACATAAGAGTGACCTGCATTCACATCAAACATGGGCTGATCAACCTTCTCTTTTCCTTTTCGTGATACCTGCATACCACTATCTGCATTACTTTGAGAAGATTCTCCTGATCTCAATCTGCCTGTCCATGGCGAAGAATGTGAACCACTGCTAGAAGACGCTCCAGGTCCACTAATATTTTGTGATTGCTGCTGTGAATTCTGTGCAGCATTACCATTTTGTGCATCTACATCATCAATCACATTTACTGGTTTATACCAGCTACTCATCTCATCAAAAACAACATCTCTGCTCACTGTAAACTTACGAGTAGAAGGGTTATAGCATCTATACCCTTTTTGCTGCAGAGAGTAACCAATAAAGATGCACTTCTCAGCTTTTGGATCCAACTTGGATCTCAGCTCATCTGGCACATGTACATAGGCAATGCAACCAAAAATTTTCAAATGAGAAATATCTGGTTTCCTACCAGTATACCTCTCCTCTGGAGTCATTCCATGTATTGCTGCAGTGGGAGTCCTGTTCATTATGTAGACTGCTGTAGCAACTGCTTCAGCCCAATAAAAATCTGGCAAGTCTTTTTCATTGAGCATGGCACGAGATACCTCTCCAATATGCCTGTTTTTCCTTTCTGCAATTCCATTTTGTTGTGGGGTATAACTGCATGAATATTGTTGCTTTATGCCATGCTCCTGCAAGAACTTTGCAAACTCATTTGAGAGGTACTCTCCCCCTCCATCTGACCTTAGGCATTTTATTTGCAGACCTGTTTCTTTTTCAGCCATAGCTTTAAGGGTTTTGAAATGCCCAAAAACTTCACTTTTCTTTTTCATAAAATACACCCAAACTTTTCTGCTATAGTCATCAATAAAAGTGACAAAATAATGACAGCCTCCAAGAGATGCAGCTTTAGTAGTCCACACATCAAAGTGGATTAATTCCAATGGCTTCTCACTCTCTTGAACATGTCTAGGAAATGGTTTCCTTGCCTGTTTTCCAAACTGACAGGCTTCACATACCTTATGCATTTCTGCAACCTTGAATTTTGGCAATCCTGCAACAATATTTTGGGCCTACATTGATTTAAGTCGCTGTACATTAACATGACCAATGCGTTTATGCCAGATATCAATATCTGCAACTACACCGGTCCCATGTGCAAACATTGCTGCACTCAATTCAGACATGTCTGCATCCAACGTAAACATTCTGCCCTTCTTCTTTCCTTTTGCTATCAAGCGACCTTTATTTTTCATATCCTCAACAAAGCATCCATGAGGATTAAATCTGACCTGCAAGCCCTGCTCAACCATTTGACCGACAGAAACCAGATTCTTGGTGATATTCGGGACATGAAATACATCGGACAGGTATTTCTTTTTCCCATCCTGCATAGACAAGGGAATTTTTCCAATCTGCACAATAGGATGTGCAGTATCATCACCAGTCTCCACAAATCCTGGTTTTTCCATTTTTCTTGCATCCTCCATCCATTCTGCATGACCTGTCATGTGGTTTGATGCACCTGAGTCAACATACCATACATCATTGCTTTCTTCTGCACTTGTCACAGAATTGTTCATGTGCTGCACCATGAACAAATGCTCATTTCTGTCATCACCCTGTCTACTAGAAGATGCATAATTCCCTTGTTGCAATTTTCCATTCATGATGTCATTCTGCTTTTTATAGCAGTCTTTAGCCATATGACCCATTTTACCACAGTAGTAGCATTCAACATTACTGTTTACATTTTGGCCTCTTTGCCATCCACCACGTCCTCTTTGGCTCCCCCTGCCTCTAGAGTTACCACGTCCTCCTCCATAGGACTGGTTTTCTTAAGTTTGCTGCATATTCTGATTTCTGCCACGGCCTCCAAATCGGCCTCCTCTACCTCTGCCTCTACCTCTTCCAGCATTTGAGTAGAAGACAGCTTCTTTTGAAGTTCCTCCTGAAGAAGATGCACCACCATTTCTCTGTTCCTCAGAAATTAGAAGAGCAATCAACTCCTCAAAATCAGGAAATCTTTCACGAACTGAAATGGATGTCCGAAACTGTGCATAATCCTTTCCTAGACCATTCAAGGTCACGGAAACTAAATCATCATCTTCCACTGGCGACCCAATGGAAGCAAGTGCATCTGCAATCTTCTTCACCTTCATGTGGTAGTCGTTGATGCTCATACTTTCTCTTTGCACATTATGCAACTCTTGCTTGAGCTGCATTTTCCTGGCTTGCGTATTTGTGCTATACATTTTTGACAAAGTATCCCATGCCTCCTTTGGCGTACTTGCATCCTGAATATGCACAATCATGGAGTCTGAAATGCTGATAGACAGCCAGTACATAACTTTCCTGGCTCTCTCATGCCATGCTTTGAATGCCTGCATTTGCTGTTGATTGGGAACATCAGGAAGAACTGGTTCTTCTTCATTTCCTGCAACAAATTCCCAATATCCTTTTCCCATAAGGAAATTCGTCATTCTAAACTTCCATGCCTGGAAGTTATTCTTGTCAAGCTTTTCAGTTACAATCTGTGAAAGAGAATCAGACGCCATTACAGAACACTGCAAAAAATTCTGTCACTGCAAAAACTCAGCTTCACCCTCACAAGGGCAAATCTGCAAAACTGGCGAAAGTGGTATTTGACCACACAGTCACTTCCTAGTGATGATTTTGCATAAACAGGAACCAAGGATGATTCTGAAACTCCCAATGTCTCTGCGCACAAGCATACGATGCAATTTCTACAGTAACTTTTCACCGACCTGTAGAACAGTGGTCGCACAGCATAGAACTGAGCCTTTTCTTGAGTGCGTGCAGAAAACTTCCGTCTGCAAAACAGGCCCCGAAATGGCCTCAAATAAAAAAAACAAGGTCGCCAAGGGCTAAAGCCCTTTCCCGCAGCATATACTGCCCTCTTGCTTCACCGCGAAGGGCGTCTCAACCTGAGACAATGCACTCCTGCAATTTCCGGCTGTGCTACCTGCAGAGATCTGCTCCCAAAACAGGAAATGAAAGCAACACTGCTCCTCTTACCAGACCACCGCGAGCTTGGCTTGCTTTCTTGAGCTCCTTACCACGAACAAGGCTCTGATACCATGTCAAGATTGTGGGAGAGAAGGAAGGAGTCTCGCTTGAAGCTTTCTTGCTTGCACAATGGGGGAAGACACACAAGGGTGGAGGCTGAAAACAGTTTTCCTCTTCTTAGTTGTGTAAGCCAAAAGAACTCAAGTACAAAGAAATAGAAGAACCCTCTATATGGGTCTCAAACCAAACTCAACTAACTAAGGTGGCATACTAACTGAGCCACAAACTAGAGTAGATAAGGATAGCTATCGTGTAGCTATTATTCAGGGGCGGTGTACCAACCGCGTCTGCAACTAACACGTCGGTGACATAAATGCACAACAGTCACCCTGGCGTATCACGAGTGGAGCTCGATATGTCAACATGGACTGCATTAATTTCAGCCTTTGTACATTTTCATGTCCAATGCATTTGTGCCAAATTTCAATATCTGCAACAACACCTTTTCCTTTAGCATGCATAGCAGCATTCATAGTAGGAATCTAGCATCCAGAGTAAACATACATCCAACTCTACTTCCCTTTGCAACCAACCTGCACTTGTCATTGAAGTCTTCTACAAAGTAGCCCTTTGCATTAAATCTGACTTGCAGCCCTTGCTCTAGACTAACACCAAGTTCTTTGTAATAGATGGCAAATGTAATACATTTGAAAGACTCTTTGTCTTACCATCATGCAAGGACAAGGGAAATTTTCCAATGTGTGAAATTGGGTGGAATGAATCATCACCCATCTACACATTATTTGTATTTTTTAAATCTTGCATCTCTCCAAACCATTTTGCATGGCTAGTCATATGATTGGATGCACCTGAATCAACATACCAAACATCATCATGTGTTCCCTTTCCTGTAATAGCATTCAACATATGCTGCATAACAAAGAGACTTTTATTTTTGTCTTCATTCTGTCGTGAAGAAGATGCATAGTTTCCTTACTGCAATGTACCATTGCGAATATCATCTTCTTAGCATAATATTGGGTTGCAATATGACATGTTTTTCCATAATAGTGACACACAATACCAAAGTTGTTAGAACCTCTGTTTTGCCATCCACCTCTTCCTCTAAAGATCCCCCTTCCTCTAAATTTTTCATGTCCTCCTGAAACCTACATATCGCCAAATTGCTGATTCAATCTGTTTTGTTGGTTGTCACTACCACGTCCTGTACCATGGCCTCTTGAAGAGAACCTGCCACGTCCCCTTCTTGAACTAGAATAGAAATCTTGGACCTATTCACCACTTTTTTTAGATGTCTCACTCTACATATTGATCTCTTCAGTGATCATAAGGGAGACCAACTCATCGAAATCTCGAAATGGCTTTCCGACATATACGGAAGTTACAAAATACTTCAAAGCCTTTTCATTGTTAAGTCCACCCAAGGTAGGCAACACCAAATCATCATCATCGGGCATTGCATCAATCACTGCCAAGGCATCTGCAATGCTTCTTACCTTCAGTGCATACTCATTGATAGACATCTTCCCTTTCTTCAATGTATTCAACTCTTGCTTGAGTTGAATCTTTCATGCCTTTGTATTTACGGAAAACATACTTTCAAGTATGGTCCAAGCTGCATATGAATTCTCTGCATTTCTAATATGTCCTAGTATATTATTGTCAATTACTACAGACAGCCAACACATGACCTTTTTGTCTTTTGCATTCCATTCCTTCCATGCCTTTGTCTCTTTTGCAGTCCGGCTCCTTTTCTTCACCTGAAACAAACTCGTAGAGGCCTTTTCCAATAAGGAAGTTCGTGGCATGGAACTTCCATGAAGGGTAGTTGTTCTTGTCGAGCTTCTCAATGATGGGGTTTCCACTGTTCTTTTCCATTATCACAAAACTAATACCAAACAGCAAGCAAATCTTTTGCAACCCTCGACCTGTAGTGCACAGCAATACACCAAACATCCTTTTTCACTATCTACTCAACAATACATACAATCTGCAACCAGTTTGCAGATAAACCTTGTGTTTATTTGCTGGTAAACACCTTCGAACTCACAAATCTGAAATCTGTAACCTGTGCACCTGTATACAGCAGACACAGTTGAAATTGCAGGATACCTTGAACTGTTGTCCGCAGCCTTGCGAGTCTAAAACGGGGCCTGAAATGACCTCGGATGGCCAAAATAGCAACGGGAAGGCCCTAAAGGGCTGATCTACAAAATACATAGTGCTCTTCGCGCACACCAAATCTCATTGCAATCTGAGATTTTTGCTCTGCCTTGCTTCCAATGCCTCCACAGGCACTGCCCAAGAGAAGAAGTAGAGAATGGAAGAGCTTCTTACCCATTGCTTGCTTGCTCGAATCCCTTGGCTCCTCTCCTTTGCTTTAGCCTTCAAAACCAGCCACAATCACTGGTGCAACTCTGATACCATGTCAAGAATTGCGTGGTGGGGGGACTTGCTCAAGATGCTGCACGAACACACACAAAATGCACAAGGAGAAGCTCACTCAAGAGACAAGAAGAGAGATGGAGGACAAAACGTTTTCTTGCTGGTTTCTTATTCTTCTTCCATACACTTTTCAATGTACACAAAGTATAGATAAGATACAATATAAAGGAAAGTGGCCTACTATATCAAACAATGCATAACCGACTACACTAGTCAACTGGCGCTATAACTATGCAAGCTGTAAATAGGTGTAATATTGAATATAATAAGTAATGAGTCAGTGGCCATGTGAGAGTCATAATGACCATCGACGTTCTAAGTGTATACGTGTGGACCCATCTAACCAGGCAGTCCATCATTAATGTCTACATGTATTGAGCTTGTCATCTCAACACCCAGAGGGAAAGGAATCATTGGAGGTGGTGTAGAAAGAACTAAGCATCGCACACAAAGCCCTGCATGCAAGACTATAGATGCCACCCCAACCTGCAGAGGTTAGGCTGAGCTTAGAATAGCAACAGAAGTACTACTACTGCCAGTCTAACCCCCTACTAATTAGACGCACTGGGCTTTGAAGAAGGAGTGCAACTAGAAGACCGGCACGGGGAGGAGGCTGACCTTGAATTTGTTATGGGGAGAATCAGAGAAGAGGTAATCCCAAAACCCCCCTCACCGCATGTCCAAGAACAACCACAAATTGATCCATCCATGGAAAGACAAGCTGCACTAAGGGAGAGATGAAGAAAATTAGTTGAGGAAACCAGGAAGCCGTTAAGAGCCAAACCGATCATGCAGCCGGCACCCCTCCCACCGTGCCTCGATGACCTCCCTGCTGAATTCCACATGAAGCTGGTGATTTCGGAATAGTAAGAAAAAGAAAAAGACCCATTCACCTTCAGCTTCCTCATGCCTAACAGCTTGCAGAACGTCCTATCGATCAAGGTGATGGAGGAGGTGATCGTGACTGGCGGCCGACTACTGGGATAGAAATGGCTAGAAGAAAGGGAGAGGAACCCCACTCTTTGGGGAAGGGAAGAAGGAGAGTTTTGGCAAGACAAGGTGTTTGAAATACCACATACTGTATAGGACTACAACTGCCAACCCCTATGGAGGAGGCGAGTGTGCGATATTAGCATGCTCGCCTGGTTGACTTTTTTGTAACACCCTGCCCTATGAGAGGAATGACCCCACATTCATGGCGTATCCTCATAGGGTAGGTGTGGATTTTGTTGCCACCCTCCATGGGCGTCATGATTTCCCCATCATCTACAACTTTAATGCCGCCTCCTTCAAACATGCCCTCCTTTTTGACTTGGGAAGCCTAAATGATTTCGTGACGTGTTTTCTTGCGGACTTATGCCCCGATCTCCAGCCTTTATAACTACCTGTAATTATCTTAGGCTACTTAAGTTACTACTCAAGCAGGACTCGACCCCATAAGAGCTTGGTTTGCCTCCACTCTTTTTTTACCCTAACGCCATTGATAGCTCTACCATGGAATGTTTAATGATGAGAGCTAGCCTTCTACCCTCCTATTGCCTGGCTCTCCTAGAGGATATAAACGATAGCCAATTCACTAGGTGCAACCATCCCTTCCTCTCCACCACCTCCCACATTCGCATGAACCTCAAAGGGTACATGCAAAGCCATCAATTTTTTAGCAAATCCATCCAACCCCCTTCTCTGCTTAAATCAGACAAGGAAGATTAGGTATAGGCTGTCATTCTACTAGTGTAACACTACTTTTTTTAAAAAAGCATCCAAGGAAGAGCAAGCTAAACATTACACATGGAATGGACAATACAACTCACTTACAACAGCACTTAGCACCACGTAGAGCACGATCACTACACCTAGGGGTCCTCAAGTTAGGCGTGCCCAGTGGCTTCGGTCGGTCGGCTCCGCTGCTAACCCCCTAGCCCCTTTTGCTTCCCCATTTCACGCTTAGGGCCCATCAAGGGTAGGACATACCTAGGGAGGTCACACTGGCCTATGGTTAAACCTATCACCCTAAGCTACTTGCACTGCACCTCTTGCATGAATGGGACCCCCAAGAGTGGGATATCACCCTGCCTTGTCATGATTAGACCAAACTCCCCATTCCACCAGCACAAGCACAAGGCACTACACAATAAGGTAAACACCCCCCCTTAGGTAGAGCACCACACCCTTTCCTTCCAAGCACCATAAAGGCAACCAACCACCAACTTCGAAGGCCCCCATCAACCACCGGCTATCCGTTTGACTTCTCCAACAAACCTTACTACCAAGCTTCCACCAGCACCCAAGTTTACACATGGCCTTGCCTTACACAACTACTCCACCAACTTCCTCTTAAACCCCAACAATCGCCAAAAGTGCCATGGGACTGGCATCTGTCTTAGAGGGGGGTAATGTTAACCCCAAGATAAGAAGGTGGAAGAATGCCCAAGCCAAGAAGGCAGAAGAAGGAATGAAAAAGCGTGAAGAAGATGAAAGAGGAGCAAAGACATGCACTCGGCCTCTAAAGCTAAGCTAGGGCCAAAACTTAATTTTTAAAAAAAGACACCTCAAAAACTCGTGTAAAAGAGCGTTAGGCTCCCTCCTGTGCCACTTGTAAAAGAATAGATGGGTATAGACTTAGGGTGTGAAGCAAGAAGAAGGAATTAGAAAAAGGGACCTTGCCACAATGTTCGATCATGGAAAAAGGGATGGGCGCCCATGGGGTTTTATGGTTTGTATATATAAAGTTCAAAAAGTGAATGGAAGCTCATTCTTTGGTGTGTGGCTAACAAGAGCTCTTCTCTTCTTCTCTTCTTCTCTTCTTCTCCTCTTCTTGCTTTTGTGTACTCTTGAGAGAGGGAGTGTGAGAGTGTGAGGGAGTGAGTGTGTGAGAGTGAGGGATCAAGATGGTGAAGCTCTTCACCATCCCCTCTTCTCTTCTTCTCTTCTCTTCTCTTCCCTTCTCTTGCACGTGCGGCTATGGTGGATGGAGGGAGAAGGCAACTCATATCCGTATCAAGGTAAGCTCACTACACTCGTAGGATCGATGACGCGTCCAGTATGTGAGAGGTAGCCATTAGAGCTCGCTTGGAATGCTTGAAGCAATAAGCGGTCCGTGGGTCTTAGCGGTTGAGCGAAGGCTCCCACACAAGGGACCGTTTTTCTCAACATGGTATTAGAGCCATGGTGAGCTCGATTTAGCTTTGTTCAGTGTTCCTCTAACTTCCCACAATCTTTGGTCATCTTAGCTTCAATAGATTACTTTATCTCTCACTCTAGTTTAATTTTATTTCCTTTGTTTGCCGTTATAGCCAGTAGTACCTACCTATATTGGAGCTCCTAGATCTCTCAATAGAAGCCATATCTTTGCATTAGCTCTTTCAAATACTTCTTCCATTACTTTTTGCACATCTCTCTATTACATTTTAGCTTGACATTAAGCTACATCCACACTAGCATTGTATCTACTTTAGCTTGTTATCAAAACTGTGTTGTCTACTGATTGTATTGCTCCCATTATCTACACACAGTGTGATTTGTCCGCTACTTGGGCCTTTTTAAAGCAATTCCATGGACTCTCTCTTGACAAGCTTTGAGCTCAAATAGTCCACTATGGGAGCTACTATATCAAAAAATCCAATCAAGCCTAGGAAACCCTAAAGGGTAACCATAGCCATTTTCAGCCAAGCTCAAATTTCACTCCATTTTATCACTCCTCTCAACTCATTCAAGTGTTTGACACTTTGGTCAACTATATCACTAAAGTTCTAGCAATATTTTCACATCAAAACAGTGAGAAGGGAAGATTCAACCATCAAATTTCAAGCTCAATAAGCACAATATCTTTTGATACTCATTAGTGCTTCTTGGCACTTGTGTCTCGTGACACAGGCAAGTAACTCATTTGCTAGATTGATGTGATATTTTTGGTGCTATTTCTCTACTACTCCTACTATCTAGTATTGGGAAACATTCATTGTCATGCCACTTCAAAGGAACATGCTTCCACACTTGGCAAATAAGGATCAAGTTGATCCTCATGAAGAAGGGCCTTTGGTTAATAACTAGTGGCCAAGAGAAGAGAAATAGAGATGATAATCTTGAAATAGTATAGCAAAATAATGATCACAAAGCCCAAGCAATCATCAAGCTGCTTGAGCTTGATGATAGTTATATTCACCATGTAGACACATGTGATATATCTCATGCCACTTGGAAACAGTTGGACACACTATTTGATGCCCAATCTAAATCCTGAAAATATGAATTGTTGATTCAATTGTTTAGGTTGGATATTAAGGGTAATACATTCCTTGCAACTCATCTTAATTATATGGAAATTTTGCTAACTCAACTTGTAGGGATTAACTTTAAAATGGAAGAAGATATATGCATTGGATTCCTGCCAATAGTCTTCCTCCAAAATTCCGTAATGTTTCCACCACACTAATTAGTACGCCAAATCCAAACATAATAGACATCAAAGCATCACTCCTAGAAGAAGAGAAAAAGCTCAAATGGTATAGAGGAAGCAAGCACTTTAAAGGAGGAACATGTTCTCTATGTCAATAACAAGTACAAAGGGAAGAAAGACATTATTTGTGACTTCTCCAAAAGAACAAGATCCACTGGAAAATTTTGTAATGCCAAGAAAAGATCATAAAAGGGCTAACTAACAACTGCTAAAGAAGAAGAAGATACTCAAGAGTAGAAGGACAAGCCTCATCAATCCTTCTATTCTCATTATTTAGATTGGAAATTTTAAGCCTTTTATGTACTTGCATTAATCTCCAATCATAAGATTTGTAACCCTCATGTAACTATATACTATAGCCTCTACACACTTAGTGAGGCCTTATGATAGCCTCTAGCTTTATATGGTTGGTTTTTCTATGTCTACACTTAGCAAGGTTCTACTCATGACAACCTCTATATACTCAGTGCTTTTTATGGTTATGATTGAGGATGGGTGTTGACATTTATGCAATCACACTCCTAAGAAAGAATCTTTATACATGGAGTAGTAGAGCAAGGGACATGCAACAACTTAGGAGAAGCTTCCTTTATCCCATAGGCACAATGAGAAAAGTGGTACGATCTTGCAACTATAAAAGAGTGTACTTGACAATCATTTGCATATGAATGCTATTATACTTTGTACCTTTAGTCTTGTCTCTCTCCGTCGGAGCTATATATAGCTCACCCTATCTAGAGTAGGTTTCACCTATATATATATATATAGATTGTGATCCATATGATGTAGTCTTTGAGTTTATATATGGTGTTGGAGCTATATATAGCTCACCCTATCTAGACTAGGTCTCACATATATATATGTAGATTGTGATCAATATGATGTAGTCTTTGGGAATGTATATGGTGTGTCTCTTCTCTCCCTATCGCATCTCTACATATCTTCTATCTCTACATGTGAACACTCTCTACTTAAGATTGTATTTATGAGTCCAAGCTAATCTATCTTTTATAATCAAATTCACTTGAGTAATAGTCATTGTATCTAGTTTCAGTCATCATCATGTCTCTTGTCATTGACTCTCACCCTCCATAACTAAACCTTGCTCAAGGATCCATGTTTCTCAACAACTCTTATAATAGTTGACATACATGGGAAGGTCTATGTATAAGTCTCTACAAAAATAAGATTCAACTTCACTCTCAAAGAATTCTTGTATGCTTACCTCCTCCCCAAAATTGCCCATGCTTCTCTCCTCCATATGCCATAAGTCCTCCTCATCCTCCATCTCTCGCAACAACTCTTATGCCTACATGCTCTCTATATCCACAACAGTGGGAACATTGCTCTCATCATATACTCGAGCTACGAAAGGTGTTGTAGGTACAACATACAACCAACGAGGGTATTGTGAGGGTAGAAAATCAACATATCAAAATCAATTAAAAATTTGTTGCAAAGCAAAAAGGTAATTGTGCATTTTATTTTTCTCAAATAATTTTTTTTAAAAATACATTTCACCTACTCATAATGACCTAGAAAGGCAAAGAGGTCTTGCAAATTTTTCTATCTTTTCTCAAGATCTACCTCCAAGAACCCAAACAACCCTCATCAAATGGTTGCCCCTTGCTGCTTCCAACACCACTTTTAACCATTGTACACATCAAATATGATAATAGAAAAGCTACAATAATATATTGAAATAATACTTTGCAAGTTGCCAAAATACTCCACCTCATCCACTTTAATATTAGGATCTCTAGCCCACTGTTAGCTTTGTTGCTAAAATTTTGCTATGACACCACGGCACAATTAGTTTGCAGAAACTATAGATTTTGTACTATGTATTGAAACTTATAGGTTAGTTGTTGCATGCAATTGCTAGATATAACAATGATGAAAGCACATGTTTACCTTTGGACTAAATCACCTTGAGAAGTCCCACTCCTTCTTAGTGACTTTCTCCCCTTCATATGAAGTTTTTATCAATGCATCATGCAACCACCTTGTAGTCGTACTATAGTCATAAATTGTGGCAACTCCTCTATGTTTTCGCGGTATGAAACATCCCATTGATATGTGCTGTGCTGAAATTTCAATCACACTACCTTTCATTGCCTTTTGGCAAGCTCATACATATTCAACCATGTCTCAAGGAGGATGCATGGTGCAATACACAAAAGTGACTCGCCTTCTCCTCTATGGCTCCATCCATCCTCTTCTCTATCCCATTTCCAACTACCACATCTCAAATTAGTCAATCATCATCCTTTAGCATCCATAGCATCCTACCATCTGAATCCACCATCAGTAGCTACTTACAAATATTTGCTAACACCTTCAACACTACCCAACCTTTAGCTAATAATCAAGTCCAAGTCAAGCTTTTGGTTACGAGGTGCAATCAGATTGCACCAACTCTATGGGACTATAGAGTCCTAACATGCTGAGGTTTTGACAGTATGATAAGCTAACAATCATAACATATCAAGAAGAGCATACCTAAGTAGAAAATCATGGATAATACTTGACTAAAAAGGGAATACTCATATATTCAAATAGGTCACTTGATATAGCTCATATGAGGCATCATGGTCTCGTTGGGAGATGATAATAAGAATAGAGAAGACTTGAACCAATTGATACATTCAAAGGTTTAATCAATCAAAAATACAAGGCATGAGGTAGATGACCATGGCTGCAATCGTAGTGCTACAATGAAGCTAACTATGAGTGTATGGAGTTGTATAAATGGGAGTGAATTATCACTATCCTCATGTTGATAGGTAACCAAGGATGCAACCCTCATCACTTTCTCTTTGCTCTTTATATAGCATTTGCAACCCATGGTTCCTTGAAGTCCTTCTCCTAATATCTTTGGCTAGGCCACTACCTTTCATTATTGCATCAATACCATCAGCAGTAATTGCCACTTTAGTCCTGGCAACTTGCCATTTTTGTCATGTGCTAGTTGATAGATGGTATGTATGGTGGATGCAAACAACTATGATTCATTTGTTTCAAACTTGGAAATGATGATGATGGTCATGATGACTCCTATCATAATTTAAGAAAAATAACAATTTAAGTTATTATTATCTTATTTTATTAAATATTTTTAACTCTTTCCTTCAATCCCCTCCCCTAAGCCTCCACTCACATGTGATTTTTGAGGTTTTCAAGGTTCGGACTATATTACAAATATTACATCATCTCCCGCTTAGATGAATCAAGATGTCCTCATCTTGAATGCTATTAGCATTTATTAATCTCAGTAAATTGTTACCAGATATAGGACTTGTGGGCTAGGAATCATCCCACTTTTATTGCACTACTTTGATAACTTAGCACTAGTCTTAGCCTTATAAGTATTGAAATTCCAAAGCAAAACCACCATGAGGACATCCATCTATGGTTTTTCCATTTAACGATTTTTACTCTGATAACATGTGTAACATGCCTAACTAAAGACCCCTCAATGACACGATTTAGTAGCTCATTGAGAGATTATCCTAAGTAATGCTACTTGATACTCCTTAGAATAACATGGGGTTTGTCACCTAGGCTCTCTCGACTCCACTTTGCAACACAAGATTTTGGTTGTAACCCATGAGAATCGATCTAAATCCAAGTTCCTAACTCCACACTAATGTAACCTAACAACTTTTTTGATGCCAGGAGGCATATTCCACAGTGGATTCCGTGAGACTACTGTGGATTCCATGAGAGACGGTGGATTTTGTGAGGTTTTGTGGTGGATTCCGTAAAACTATATTTATTTTTCACAATGGATTCAGTGAGGTTTTGTAATGGATTCCATAAATGTAATGTGCCTGCCTATCAGTTTTGTCAAGCACGTTTTAGTGGTCTGACAAATGATTATTGATGCCGAGAAGTGCTTAAAAATAGCCAAAAATTTATAAATATCAGGGGAAAAATAGACTTCGTCAAAGGCGACGGTGGCAATCAATATGATTTTAAGCGGAAAGTCCCTAAAGCACTAGTGCTAATCTTCATGGAGAATCAAATGATGGTGGATGGTTGAGCTGGAGTTTACCTAGATGCAAAACCACGTCACGAATCGAGCGCAAGTCTCATATCTCAATTCTGAGGTCGTTTGATCCCCCAATTAATCCCCGCAAGGGTTCAGGGTTGTGAAGTAGCTACTGGATGTGGAAGCCGGAAAGAGCGTGACAAGGCCTAGCTTTGTAGATTTTGATGCCACAGAACCACCCGTCTAGACGGATCTCGAATTCGATGTTGTTTGCCCCTCCAAAAACGAAAAATCCACTTGCTGGAAGTGTGAAAGCAAAAGGGCATGAACTAGATAATTTGATTAAGAGCTTAAAATATCTTAACAAAGAGCTTAATGCTCATGTAATGAAATGTTGGGGGGGGGGGGGGGGGTTGGTCAATTTTTTGCGCCCCATTTTTCCCCCATTCTTCATCATTTTCTGATTGGTAGAGGCAGGAGGAATTCTCCTAGCCCTGAGATGCTTCCATCCTTCGCCCTCCATCGCCACAAACGGATCAAGGAATGATGCACTGAGCAAAGAGATTTAAAAAAAAATATTTCTCTCTCCTTCCTCTCTCTCCTGCGCATAGAGGCAATTCCTGTGCAAGAAATCAAGAAGAAGAGGGGTTGAAGAATGCTTGTCCGGTTGTGATTAGATTGCTTCAAGATGAAGAGAAGGCTGAGGAAAGAGGCTCAGCACTGAAAAATGGTTCCTGGTTGGTCCGTGGCTGCCTAGAATAATTATTAAAAAGGCCGCAACACGCAAGACACACCGTATGCTTCAATTTTACAAAGAAATAGGCTTGTTTTTGTTGTTTCATGGTCCAAATATTGTTCATATGCAATGAATTTTTGTTTGAACCTTGTTTACATCATCTTTGAGGGCTATAACTACAGAAATGTAGAACCTGTAATGATTTAGAGTCGTTATTAATTCTTTAAAACCTGTAAAATGTCATTTTTAATAGAAATTAGTGGTTTTTTTCCGATTTTGAGTTAGGAGAAAGGAGTGGAAATGGGATAAGCTCAGAGAAAATGTTAAGTTTCAATCAAAGTAATATGCCAATACAAATAAATTAGAAAATACCTATTTTCCATGAATAATGAATAGGAAAAAATAGTGAAAATAGAGGAAATTAGGGTTTTCGCGCTCAAAAAATGTGGAAAAATAAGATTTATGTGTGTGAATGTTTGGCGAGGTTAAAGCATGAGGTCAAGCCTTAGTTTGGCCTTGTCCTTTGTGTTATATTACATGTTTTTTTTTACATACAAAAATGATACAAAACAACCATTTACACCTATGCACCACAACAACACCTAAACGATAAGGGAGAGAGGAAGTTTGTGCGACGATCTAATTGCTAAAAAGATACAAATTCTAATTTCCCTCTTTGTGCATAGAATTTAGGGATCATTCCATAATTAAATATAGGTGACTAGTAGCACGAAAGTTTCGGTGCTAGTCCCTAAAGCAGCATAGCACGTAACGCTTAGTTAAAATTCATGAAAGGGTTGTTTTCTTCACCTCACATGGTTGGTTTTTTAATCATAAAATGGTTGTGCACAATCATCATACACCTTGCATCAAGCATACCATGTGGTATCTCCTGGAATGCATTGCAATTGATTGATAAACTTTGACCAACGCTAAGAGGATAGGAAACCTAAGTCGTAGATTAGACGGGTGATTCCGTTGGGGAAAGTTTTGTGAGGCAAATCAAAACTTCCTAGAATGCTGAATTATGAAAGAGTGGAGTTTGTGTGTTACGTTTTATATGTTGGAGCGATGCATCTTGGGGCCAATCCCCGAGGTGTAGGAGAGTCACAGTAGTGGGCCGAAGAAATTAGCCGAGATGTGCTTCCCTATGTGTGTATTATGAGGCATTATGCCTATATGTTATGGGATCTCCCTCTGAGGAGAAGGGAATGTGAATGTTGGACTACATATTGGATACAAACGCAAAATCATCATAAGCATTTAGTGCAAAGTGAGTTTTACACACTCCTGGCCCGTGAGGCGGTGTGGTGGGGTTTTCTGTTGTATGCATGAGGTTTGACTAGTGGCATAGCCAGTGCTGGTCCATTTTAGGTCCCGTCTCAGTGGTGCATCTTCCATAGCCAGTGTCGGCCCATTTTAGTTCCGGTCAATGGTGCATCTGCCGAGAGCTACCTATAAGTGTTGGTTTCCAAATCTTGGTCTTATAAGGGACATGTTAGCTTTATTATATAGTTGATAGCCGCCTTGAAGTGGTGGATGCTAAAATAGGTGGATTGAAGTTTCTGAGCATGATGATGAAACCAAGGAATTATCGTAACCCTAAAGATACCTTGTCCATTCTAAATGGTTTAGTGGGATCTTTGTCTAGAAATGTAGCCGATTACTTTACCCTTTGCTCTGAAAGTGACACCGTGCTGGAGTTTGGGTCACTATGGGGAAATACCCATGGAGTAATCATGAGAGATAGTCCATGGGAGCTAGAGGAAAGATTAGGGGGTAAAAGTGATGTTACGATGGCACAATCTTTTGTGATCCTCAAAAGCGATAAGTTTTTGAAGGAAAAGAACGTGATGCCATTAGTCAAAGTAATATATGCCTATGAGCAGGAGATACCTCCGATACTAGGGCCTGATGCAATTCGGTTCCAAAGTGCAATTTGGCAGATCCATAAAGCATTGGATGATATCTACATATGTGAAAAACCCTTTTCAGAAAGGAAGGTTCTATTAGGATCTACCTCCAATTCTAGGGAAACAATAGAAAATGAGGATAGAATTACTAAAACACCAGCATCAAGCGATGGAGTAGACTCCTTAGTGCATAGCATAGGACTCCCTAAACCACTCTGTGAGTTGGCAAAAAGGGATAGCAAGGATGATATTAACCTTCCTACACTAGTAAAGGTGGAAATGAAAGAGGTTGGAGACCCCAAGACACTAGAGTTAGGTCATGAATATGAGGATTTTAATGGCCCAGTGCTGATCCTGAAGGAAAGGACTAAATGCCCTCCTCCTTATAGGGATCTCCCACTGTTTCATGGGCTGGTTAATGAGGATCTGATGGTGCAATTAGGAGAATACAACCTAACTTGCCTATGATATTCATCGGATGCTCATATTCTCAAGTACCCTCAAGGGAGAGGCTAGAAAATGGTACTAGAGCCTCCCAAGGGGGTCTATTAAATCCTTTGGGGAGTTGAGTGATCGCGTTTTAGATGAATATGAGAAGAAGGTGCCTATGACCCAAGTTTTAGAGCAACTGATGCAGATTAGGCAAGAGTCCTACCCCTCTCTTAAAGAATACATTAGATCCTTTGATGATATTTTGAGGCTTTGGCCAAGAAGAGCTACTGCATTGCCAGGTGATGTGCTATGTGAGCTCTTTTTGAGTGTCTTAGAGATTAACATCCAAATCCAAGTGGGAATGCGGAATCCTAAGTCGTTAAGGGAAGCAAAGATGCATGCCATTGATTATGAGGGACATATTCAAAGATGTTGGGAAAAATTTTGGAGTTTTTCCCGCTCAGTAAAAGTGCATCCTAGCTTCCAACCATTTCTACAAGGAGATAACTCACTTGTTGATACCAAGGCAGCCTATGAGAGGAACCTTGGTAGCCAAAATCTCCAAGCAGAAAATGGCAATAGTAGGGATAATATAATCTTTGGGGATAAAAAGACTCCAATCCCAATAAGTCCCATCAAGGCTTGCAACACTTCCATGAGAGGTAGTTGTGACGGTGGAATTGATAGAACTATTAGGTCTACAAGCTTAGATGAGCATTCTATGAGTGGTTCTAGTTGTGCTCCTAGTAAGGCTCTTGAGAGACCTTTCCAATTTATAGATGAATCATGCTTTCGAGTAGATGCTATTCCTTTTAGTAAAAGCATGGTTCCTATGGCTAAGCAGTTGTTGCAGAGTGGATAAAGGCAAGTAAAGACATCTTGTGTAGAGAAGATGCGGCATGCCAAAGGTCACCTGTACTAAATAGAAGCCATAAGGCTGTGAGGCCATCTAGTAATGGTGATAAATCCACTGTGAGTCCATTGAACCAATGTGGGCAGATGAGGCAGTCCAAGAATATGAAAAGGAATATGAGATGGGTTTGGAGGCCCAAAATCCCTAAAAATACTGTTGGTGTGTCAAATGAAGGTCCAGGAATTGCATGTGGACATGTTTTGATGGATTCCCAGGAGGATGCGACTAAAGGCCATAATGCGACATCTGAGAATAGGGACTGCCGCCTTGAGATGCATCTATGTGATGGGTCTAGGCTTGAAGTTCTGTCTAGTTTGGATCGTATCATTGACATATGGAATGGTCCAACTAGAGAAGAGTTGAATGATCATAAATCCATGATTCTCCCTATAAACACCATATTAGGGAATATGGGAATTTTCCATAAGTTTAAGACACGTGGTCAAATCTTTGGATTTGTCATAACTTGAACACTATAACTCCAAATCAAGCACTCTATAGCTCAATAGATTCCATTTTTCAAGTGCTTTCCAATGATAGGTCACATCATATAGTTTTGAGAAACTTATGGGCATGTTATCCGGGTGCCACATTTTTAGTATTCAAAAAATGGGAATTGGAAGATTCCCAAACTCATTAATATTGTGTTTATAGGAGGAGTTACTGGAAAGTTGGGACAAGCGATCCGTTTGAATGACGACCAAGGGAATGAGATATATCAACCTAATGATGTCATTCATTTAGCTCATAGTACCCAAGAAGAGATGGCCATTATTACTGAGATATCAGTAGAAAGGCTTGGGCTAGTGAATCTACAAAGAGCATAGATCAAGATTTTATCTGACTCGCATGAGTAGCATGAAGCTAGTCCTCCTATTTTATGCTATCCTGATTAGTTTGATAGGATGTGTTCTATATGCCAAGGAGATCATATATTGCATGGATTAGAATGAACTATCCATTTTAGGCCAAGAGGGCCATTTAGTTTGCAGTGAAATGCTTTATTTATTTAGGCCAAGAGGGCGAGTTGTCTATTTAGTACGGGTGTAGTTAATGGTTTCTTGTTTTATTCCTGTGCTAGACAGGTTCAAAGAAGAGCGTGGACGGCGGAGCCTTTGTCGCATGGAAGCTTCTCATGGCCCTACCCAGGTGATATCTATC
Organism: Lygodium microphyllum; assembly: GCF_053477565.2. NCBI lineage: Eukaryota > Viridiplantae > Streptophyta > Polypodiopsida > Schizaeales > Lygodiaceae > Lygodium > Lygodium microphyllum. The sequence goes on from NC_141137.1 coordinate 180,791,879, forward strand.
CTTTACGAGTGCGTGTTCTTTCATGTTATATGTATCTGTGTACTTGAAGGGGGCTTTCCTTCTTGTTGGGGACCGGAAATCAAGGCATGAAGTCCCAGGTTTAGGCTTTGTATGTTTGAGGGAGGTCTGAGTAGTCCTTGCCTCCTGCAAGGCATTGTCAAGCATTGAAAGATCTGCTTTAGATGGGAGTTCTAGTGACCCTGTTCTACTGACCTGCTAGGCAACCATTCTAGGAGTTCTTGTTAGTAGTGAGGCAGTTAGAGAAGCCTACTAAAATAATGATGGAAAGAGACAAAACCCTAAAGATGTGAAAGACAATATATGAATATACGGAGGTGTGTAAAAAGGGGTTTTGACCCCTATAAAAATAGACAAGGAAAGATAGAAAAATCCTTGAGCTGTTGTTTATCGCCTTGCAAAGGCCTGATAAGTTCGTGGGGACGAGTACGACCCGGGGCCGATACCTTGCCCTTCCTTGGGGTGACATCTTGTCATAAAATAAAGAAAATGAAAGAAGATTGGAGCAAAAATAAAAGTGAGCAGCATTAGAAAAGGATTAAGTGTCACCTAGCAAGGACTTGGTAGGTTCTTGGGTACCGAGACAGGACCCAAGGCCGATGCCCTGTTCTCCTTGGGTCACTACGCTTAGCTCCCTCCTTTTTACACCCCCGAGCATGGAAAAATAAAAGCCTAAAATAAGAAAACTATACCAAAAGAAAATATTTTTTGATCAGGCTATAGGAGTTCTCGCCTAGGGGGAGCTTATGGTTGAGTTGCCCTTAGTTAGGAAGGTAGTTCAGACTACCACTTAGGGCGACCTCTTTGATAGTTCTTTTTAGCTTGCCTGTGTTGCAGCAGTTGGTTAGTGACTAGCTTCGGGCCTTCTATAAGATTATGCTAGGCCTACTCCTTGTGGATTTTATGCCTTCGTTGTGACAGGGGATAGGGTGAGTGTTGTGATGTGTTTTGTTGTGTATTTTTTCTATCAGCTTGATGCTCCTTTTTGTTGTTTATGTGCAAATCTATTCATGGGATTCAACGGGCTAAGTCGCCCTATCCTGTGGTCGGCAATGATAGATGATTTTTTATGCCGAGAAGTGCTTAAAAATAGTTTAAAATTACAAATATCAAGGAAAAAATAGACTTAGTCGAAGGCAACGGTGGCAATTAGTATGATTTTAAGCGGCAAGTCCCTAAAGCACTAGTGCTAATCTTCATGGAGAATCAAATGATGGCAGAGTTTACCCAGATGCAAAACGACATCAGGAATCCAACGCAAGTCTCCAATCTCAATTTTGAGGTCGTTTGATCCCCCAATTAATTCCTGTAAGGTTCGTGGTTGTGAAGTAGCTACTAGATCTGGAAGCGAGAAAGAGCGTGACATGGCCTAGCTTTGTAGATTTCGATTCCACAGAACCACCCATCTAGACGGATCTCAAATTCGATGTCGTTTGCCCCTCCAAAAGCGAAAAATCCACTTGTTGGAAGTGTGAAAGCAAAAGGGCATGAACTAGATAATTTGATTAAGAGCTTAAAATCTCTTAACAAATAGCTTAATGCTCATGTAATGAAACGTTGGGCGGGGGAGTGGGGGGGAGGGTTGGCGGCGTCAATTTTTTGCGTTCCATTTTTCCCCCATTCTTCATCTTTTTTTTTCTGATCGGTACAGGCAGGAGGAATCCTCCTAGCCCTAAGATGCTTCTATCCTTCGCCCTCCATCGCCACAAACAAATCAAGGAATGATGCACTGAGCAAAGAGATAGAAAACAAATATTTCTCTCTCCTACCTCTTTCTCCTATGCATAGAGGCAATTCCTGTGCAAGAAATCAAGAGGAAGAGGGGCTGAAGAATGCTTGTCCGACTGTGATCAGATTGCTACAAGATGAAGAGGGGGATGAGGAAAGAGGTTCAGCACTGAATAATGGTTACTTGTTGGTCTGTGGGCTGCCCATAATAATTATTTAAAAACCTGCAACACGCAAGACATGCGGCATGCTTCAATTTTACAAAGAAATATGCTTGTTTTTGTTATTTCATGGTTCAAATGTTGTTCTTATGCAATGAATTCTTGTTTGAACCTTGTTTGCATCATGTTTGAGGGCTGTAACTATAGAAATACAGAACTTGTAATGATTTAGAGCTGTTGTTAATTCTTTAAAACCCGTAAAATGTCATTTTTAATGAAAATTAGTAGTCCGATTTTGAGTTGAGAGAAAGGAGTGAAAATGGGATAAACTCAGAGAAAATATTAATTTTCAGTCAAAATAATAAGCCAATACAAATAAATAAGAAAATACCTATTTTCCATGAATAATGAATAGGAAAAAATAGTGAAAAATAGAGAAAATTGGAGTTTTGGCGCTCAAAAAATGTGGAAAAATAAGATTTATGTGTGTGAATGTTTGGTGATGTTAAAGCATGAGGTCAAGCCTCAGTTTGGCCTTGTCCTTTTTGTTATAGTACATGTTTATTATTTTTTACATACAAAAATGATAGAAAACAACCATTTACACCTATGCACCGCAGCAACACCTAAACAATAAGGGGGGAGGAAGTTTGTGTGACGATCTAATTGCTGAAAAGATACAAATTCTAATTTCCCTCTTTGTGCATAGAATTTAGGGATCATTCCATAATTAAATATAGGCGACTAGTAGCACGGAAGTTCCGGTGCTAGTCCCTAAAGCAACGCAGCACGTAACACTTAGTTAAAATTCATGAAAGGGTTGTTTTCCACACCTCACATGGCTAGTTTTTTAATCATAAAATGGTTGTGCACAATCGTCATACACCTTGCATCAAGCATATCACGTGGTATCTCTTGGAATGCATTGCAATTGATTGATAAACTTTGACCAACGCTGAGAGGACAGGAAACCTAAGTCATAGGTTAGATGGATGCTTCCGTTGGGGAAAGTTTTATGAGGCAAATCAAAAGCTCCTAGAACACTGAATTATGAAAGAGTGGAGTTTGTGCATTATGTTTTATATATTGAAGCGATGCATCTTGGGGTCAATCCCCGAGGTGTAGAAGAGTCACAGTGGAGCCGCGGCAATTAGCTGAGAGATGCTTTCCTATGTGTGTATTACGAGGCATTATGCCTATATGTTATGGGATCTCCCTCTAAGGAGAAGGGAAGGTGAATGTTGGACTACATATTGGATACAAACACAAAATCTTCATAAGCATTTAGTGCAAAGTGATTTTTAGACGCTCCTGGCCCGTGAGGCCGTGTGGTGGGGTTGTCTATCATATGCATGAGGTCTGGCTAGTGCCATAGGCAGTGCCGGCCCATTTTAGGTCCCGTCATGGTCCATCGAGAAACGAATCTAAGCGTCGCGCTCGACAGTCCCAAGGAAAAGTTTTGGGGTTTTTCGCCTAGGGTTTCCCGAGTCCGCCTCGCAATGGAACTTTCAGTACCAAACCCACTAGGATCAACCTAAAATCTGGGTTCCTAGTTGTGAAGGTCTCTTGATAGCATTCTAATGCTGGGTTTTGGACATCCTACTTTATGCAGAGATGCCTAATCTAAAGCAGGCCCATGCGGCACTTAGTTCAAGGAGAATGGAAAATGAGAGGGATATGTGCTCAACCTCTCTACCCGTAGGGCATAGTCCCATTCTAGCCCCCTAAAACAACATGAATCGGGTTCTAACTTAACAATACCTAAAGGTCAAACAATGGTAAAACCTTGTGAGAATCCTCCTAGTTCTCTAGGACCACCCTACTATAGGACACACTGTCTGGGTTCTACCCACCCGCTTCCCTTGATAGCTTTAGTTTTCTAATTAGGTCCTATCACATTTATGTATGGCATTCAAAATCATCTTCCTTAATTAGGCCATTTAAGGAACAAGATTCGTTTGCGTAATTTACAGCATAGACACGAAAACAAAACAAGCAGTCCTTTTGACAAAAAAGTTTCTTAACTTATCTTCAAGTTAATATTTGTCTGCTGCGCATACAGGAGAATTATGTATCCCTTTTGTCCAACAGAGGTACTTGGTCCAAATCATATGGCACCAAATTTTTGATCCTTTATCTAGAATAGGATCTTCCAATGCCCTAGACGTTGGGCTCATGGCACTCTACAACTCCATGCTGCACTTGGTAGGGGTGTCTAGAGCTCCATTGACCTCGAGTGACCTAGGAGTGAGACACACTTTCTGTGGTTGGCCTTTTCATCACTCGACCTTCGGCCCGTGAATCGAGCAATGCTCTCTTAGGGTAATCCATGGTGCCTTCTTGGAGATGATTCACCCATGCAAAATATCATTCCTTAATTAATCCAATTAAGAATCAAGCACGATCAAGGCAATTAACCTAATATTATTTTCCAGTGAAACATTCCTTTATTTTCCATGATTACTTGTCATTATTGACCCGTGCCATGCTTTTACCATCAAACACAATCACTTGGAATATTTATCCAAATCACAAATGCAACAATCAATTGATTGAAAAAAAAACATTTAGGGTTTTGTTCAATCAACCAACAAAACTAATTGTATTTTTCCCAAACAATACAAGAATAGACGCGATACTAATTCCATCGCATATTCGCTCTCCCCCTTGTGATCAAAGAGCAATATTATGCAAAATTTACTTAATACTTGTATGCACAATTCTTAATGTTATTCTTTTTATGATTATGCTATTCATAACCCCTGACCAATTGCTCTATCAACAAATAATCCATACACAACTAAGTGCAATTAACTTCCCTTAATACATGCACTTTGCAAACTCCTTCTTTCAAATATGTGAGAAGAGGACTATCCCTTCACATGACCTATTCTCATACATCATAGTATGGAGCCTAATGTATCTCATACGAGAATCAAAGAAAGTATCTATTAATTTAGAAATACATTACTTATGAGACCAGAACCGCAGTTGGATTGACAGAGTGATGCCTTCGCCCGAAGCTTCATTGCTAGTTGTAGAATTGCTATCCGCACGTGACATTCTTCGCTTGGAGGTCACCGTCTGCAAGTTGACTCAAGAGATTAAGAAGGCCAAATAGATTCAAGATGGGAGAGCATAAGAGAAGATGGCTAAGTCGAGGATTGAGATAGAAGGAATTGAGCTAACTCTCTCCCTTCTTGCAGCCTCTCGAGGTAACTCTTCTCTCTCTCTCTCTCTCTCTCTCTCTCTCTCTCTGTGTGTGTGTGTGTGTCTCTCTCTCTCTCAAGCTCTCTCTCACAATCTCTTGGAGGGGTATCCTTGTCTTTTACCTCTCTCTTGCAGCCTCTCGGGGTCTCCTTATGCTCCCTTGTACCTCTCCATGCCTCATATTTATAATGAATTAGAGAAGAGGGGATGAGGCTGAGAACAAGAGTTCTTGGTGGAGGGACTCTTGGAAAACTCAATGATGTGATGCTTAACTCATAAATCTGATGGTTCCATTGGCTCCAAAAGGGAGGCAAAACCCCAAGACACTTGATTGAAAAGCTTCCAAATCACTCCTTCTTTCTCTCCCTATTCAAAGTGATGTCTATTGCCTATAGATTGTGATTGCGGCGTGCACGATTTTGCTAATCACTCTTTATCTTCTTTTTTTCTTTTTATAAAATCTTCAAAACTAACTAAAAATCACTTTTTTTCTTTTAAATGACATCATTTTTTATCTTTTTAAGATAATATCTAAAATATGCTAGTTGTTTTTGCCCAAAAATCTAATAATTGTTTTGACCATCCATATTATACATATTAACACTAGTGATTAATATGGCTCATAACTCTCGTTCACGTAGTAACTTCTATGAAGGGTAGCTATGGTCCTTTTTAATCCAAGGAAAATATCAGATTTACGACTCTGGATATTTTTAATAAAATATTTTTAATTAAATAAAAATTGTTAGCTATTAACATTAGTTAGTTTTTACCTTAGTTAATCTTTAGTTAGTAATCTTACTAACTTATTAATTGACTAACTAACTTTCAAACTAGTCAACTAACTTTTATTGCATGGAAATATTATATCCTCCTTCCCTTAGAGAAATTGAGATGTCCTCATCTCGAGAGAAACTGGGGGTATCATTTTGGAACCTGTGGGTTATGGAGCCACCACACTTTCGTTTCACTATTCTGACCACTCATGGGCATGCGATCTTTTGAAACAACAACCTATTGTATTTGATATATCCGAGTCTTGATTACAAGAGAAAATTTATTAAAGTTACATCTCATGAATATCTTCTAGGTTTTTCCTAAGTATATGGTATATTCTAGATCCTTAGAGCTTGTACAATCTCATTCTTTCTAAGTTCAAGTTTTCCTCGAGTCTTGTAGGGACAATTGACATGGATATGTCCAATGTTGTGGCACTTAGAGCATCGGTGTTTAGGGTGCTTTGGACATTCCATTTTGAAATGACCTAACTCCTTGCAATAGAAACATCATGGAACTTTATCACTTTTGGTCACAAGATTCTTGGTTGTCCTTGATAGGATTTTATTCTTTAGACCAAATTGTCCTAGGATCCTTTTAGCAGATTGGAGTGGTCCTTTATCTCGGAAACTATGTTCTGAGATGGTCCTCTCCTTAGTTCGGGACTGAGCTCCATGGACAATCGTTTTTGCTTGTAATACTAAAGAATACTTCCAAGCTTCAACATTCTGGTAAGACCCAATCTATATTAGTTGAGAAAAAATGACTTCAGAAGAATTCATTGCAAGTTATAACTGTCATTTCTTGCCAGAGTATCTCTAATCATTTACAAGTTCTAGGCTCAAAATAGATGGAACTCATATTACTCAGGTTAACCATAGTTACAAGAGTAAAGTTTATTCCAATACAATTTATATTCCATGTCGATAAAATTTTTAGGATTTCTAATCATCCTGAAGAAGTGTTGTAGGTTCTAGGTCTTTGTCTTCATCTGATTCCTCTATATATCCATAGAATGCACCTATGCAGCTTCATTTTTTTTGGAGGCTCAATGTCTTCTAGACTTAGATCAAGGCAATCTACTTAGATGTGTCCTAGCTCATTATAACAGAAGCATTGATGGTAGGGACATCTCCTACGGATGTTCCCTATCTCTCCGCACAAGTAGCATCTCTTGTCCTGATCTCGAGAATCATCTTTACTACAATTGCTTGATTTAAGTTCTTGGATGATTGGATTTGCTCGAAGTAATGCATATTGCAAGTTTGTTGTATGCATTTCTTCAAGACGGTGGTTCAGAGGAGTGTTTAAGCCATGGCAAAACTTAGATACTTGTTGTGCAATATCCATAGGTGGCACATATTTTAGTAGGGTTGCAAACTTTGAGTAGTAAGCTTCTAGGGTTAATTCCAGCTACTTGAGCTTGAAGAATTCATTTATCTTCAAATTTTGGTAGGTTGGTGGAAGGTATCATCCGCATACAACATCTTTCAGTTGAGCCCAAGTAACAGTGGCTTCAGAAATACCTTGATCTTTGCACCATTGCTTACCAAGCCTAACTAACTAGCTTAAGTTTGGCTATCATTGCTTGATTCATGGAGGCAAATCCCGAAGCAAAGTAATAGTCATCCATCAACTCAATCCATGTGTCCACCTCTGCTACAACGTCTAACCCTTAACCATCAAACTTTGGTGCCTTAATTTTCTTGAGAATGAATTTCTTCTCTTGCATGTCAGCATTCGTGGGTGCACAAGGTGCCTGACAATCAAGCCATACCACTCAGCTTATTTCTGCTTAGGATATGTCTATGAACCAAACATTAATCAATCACGCATCATCATGAAGTTTCACTCTGATACCAATTGTAATGTGCCCGCCTATCGATTGTCAAAGCATGTTTTAGTGGTCCATCGAGAAACAAATCTAAGCGCCGCCGCTTGGCACTCCCAAGGAATGTTCTACGGTTTATCGCCTAAGGTTTCTCGAGTCCGCCTCGCAACGGAACATCCATGGCCAAACCCACTAGGATCAACCTGAAATCTGAGTTCCTAATTGTCAAGGTCTCCTAACAACATTCTAACTTTGGATTTCAGAGATCCTACTTTACGCAAAGATGCCCAATCCAAAGTAGACCCATGTCGTACTTGGTTCAAGGAGAATGGGAAATGAGAGGGATGTGTTGCTCAACCTCTCTGCTCGTAGGACATAGTCCCATTCCAGCCCCCTAGAATAGTATGAATCGTGTTCTAACTTAACAATACCTAAAGGTCAAACAATGGTAAAACCTTGTGAGAAGCCTCCTAGTTCTCAGGGACCACCCTACCATAGGACAGACCGTCGAGGTTCTGCCCACTCGCTTCCCTTGATAACTTTAGTTTTCTAATTAGGTCCTATCACATTTATATATGACATTCACAATCATCTTCCTTAATTAGGCCTTTTAGGGAATAGGATTCATTTGCGTAATTTATAGCACAAACACGAAAACAAAACAAGCAATCCTTTTAACAAACAAGTTTCTTAATGTATCTTCAAATTAAGATCTGTCTCCTGCCCGTATAGGAGAATTATGTATCCCTTCTGTCCAACAGAAGTACCCACCCAGTCCAAATCACATGGCACCAAAATTTCCATCCTTTATCTAGAATAGGATCTTCCAATGCCCAAGACGTTGGGCTCACGGCAGTCTACAACTCCATTTTGGACTCGGCAAGGGCTGTCCAGAGCCCCACTAACCCCAAGTGACCTAGGAGTGAAACACTTTCCATGGTTGGCCTTTTCACCAGTCGACCTTCGGCCCATTAATTGAGCAATGTCCTCTCAAGGTAATCCGCGATGCGATCTTGGAGATGATCCACCCATGCAAAATATCATTCCTTAATTAATCCAATTAATAATCAAGCACGATCAAGGCACTCAGCCTAATATCATCTTCCATTGAAACATTCCTTTATTTCCCATGGTTACTTGTCATTATTGACCCTTGCAATGCTTTTACCATCAAACACAATCACTTTGAATATTTATCCAAATCACAAATGCAACAATTAGTTGTTTGAAAAAAAAAAATTAGGCTATTGTTCAATCAACTAATAAAACTAATTGTATTTTTTCCAAATAATACAAGAATAGACATGATACTAATTCCATCGCATGTTCGCTCTCCCCCTTAGGATCAAAGAGCGATTTTACGCAAAATTTACTTAATACTTGTATGCACAATTCCTAATGTTATTATTTTTATGATTATGCTATTCATAACCCCTGACCGATTGCTCTATCAACGAATAAGCCATATGCAACTAAGTGCAATTAACTTCCCTTAATACATGCACTTTGCAAACTCCATCTTTCAAATATGTGAGAAGAGGCCTATCCCTTTCCATGACTTATTCTCGTACATCATAGTATGGAGCCTAATGTATCTCATACAAGAATCAAAGAAAGCATCTATCAATTTAGAAATACATTACTTACGACCGGAACTGCAGTTGGATTGATAGAGTGATGCCTTCGTTCGAAGCTTTGTGCTGGTTGTAGGATTGCCATCCGCATGCAACATTCTTCTCTTGGAGGCCAAGGTCCGCCGCAAAGTAGACTCAAGAGATTAAGAAGGTCAAATAGATTTGAGATGGGAGAGTGTAAGTGAAGATGGATAAGTCGAGGATGGAGATAGAAGGAATTGAGCTAACTCTCTCCTTTGCAGCCTCTCGGCGTATCTCTCTCTCTCTCTCTCTCTCTCTCTCTCTCTCTCTCTCAAGCTCTCTCTCACAATCTCTTGGAGGGGTATCCTTCTCTCTACCTCTCTGTTGCAGCCTCTCGGGGTCTCCTTATGCTTCATTGTGCCTCCCCATGCCTCATATCTATAATGAATTAGAGAAGAGGGGATGAGGTTGAGAACAAGAGTTCTTGGTGGAGGGACTCTTGGAGAACTTAGTGATCTGATGCTTAACTCATAAATCTGATAGTTCCATTTGCTCCAAAAGGGGAGTAAAACTCCAAGACACTTGTTTGGAAATCTTTCAACAGATCGCTCCTTCTTTCTCTCCATGTTCAAAGTGTTGTCTACTACCTATAGACTGCGATCGCGGCACACACAATTTTGCCAATCACTCTCTTTATCTTTTTTTTTTGTTTTAAAAAATCTTCAAAAATAACTAAAATATCACTTATCTTTTCTTTTAAATGACATCCAGTTTTATCTTTTTAGGATAATATCTAAAATATGCTAGTTGTTTTTGCCCAAAAATCTAATAATTTTTTTGACCATCCATACTTTACATATTAACACTAGTGATTAATATGGCTCATAACTCTCATTCTTGTTGTAACTTCTGTGAAAGGTGGCTATGGTCCTTGTTAATCCAAGGAAAATATCATATTTATGACTCTTAATTTTTTAAATAAAATATTTTTAATTAAATAAAAATTGTTAGCTATTAACGTTAGTTAGCTTTTATCTTAGTTAGTCTTTAGTTAGTAATCTTACTAACTTCTTAATTGATTAACTAACTTTTGAACTAATCAACTAACTTTTATTGCATAGAAATATTACAGTAAAACTTTATTTATTTGACGGGGCTCGTACACAAGGTGGATTCCTTGTGTGAGAAGTTGACGGGGATGCCTGTCCTTTTCAGTGTCATATTAATTTAATGTACACATGGGTGATTCCACAATGGGTGATTCTGTAAAATACATATTTAAATTAATGGATATTTATGAGTTTAGAGTGCACTCGTATTAAATTAAGATTAGGGCAAAGTTTCAACCTATTTTATTATTTTGTAGTTGAAGACTACTAGATATTCACTTTTGTCGGTTTAATTTTATTACTTTCTAACAATTGTGAATGGTTTAGTTGATGTGTTGAGCAGGTAGTGATGGCGTTGGGAAGCACCAGGCGATGGCGTGTATCCAGAGTGTATTCAAATTACCTAGAAGAAATTATCATTTTTGATGAGTGCAGCTCTTTTCATTAAGATCATGGTGCTAATATTTATTTAGGCGGACTTATTTATTGAAGTGCTTGATAGACATTTATTATTTTGTATGCACAGAGGGGTCGGTTTCAATATTTCATTATTGGACATTGTATTTGGGCATAGCCCAACTTTTGGAGCACCCAACCGCTTTATTCTTTATTTGGGCAAAGGCATACACAAAAGTCAAATCATGCTAATTGTAAATTGGGCTATTTTTTAGCTTTGAGATGAATAAATTTATAAATACATGCATTGTGAAGTGCTCACACAAGGCATGGGGGGATCCTGATTGTACCCAATTTATCTATTTTCTTCATGTCATGCAAATATTCCTTCTTGTTTTATGAGCTTTAGTAGAGTTCTTTTGTTCTTGGAGACGTTTTGGCGCTCCCTATGTACGCATCCAACATCCGATTTGCACACCATTTTTCTTAATCCAGTTCATTCACAAGTCAACTCAAATAGATGCAAATCAATATTACACTTGCTTCATAGTGAGTGAGAAACAAGGGGGAGTGATATGTGTTGACCCCTCTCTCTTAAACATACCCAAATCTAATTAGCTTAGAAAGGGTAGTTTTCGGTAGTCTCTAAGTATCAATCCTAGTCACCACCATTCATGCTAAGTTGATTATTTGGGACTTAGATGGCTAGGTATTCCCTAGGTCTACCTTGGATACAACCTTGTATACAAAGCGTTTGTCCTCATCCTATGAGCATTGATATGTAGGTTTCTAAATACATAGCTATAATATCTAACAATAATCTAATGTGGAACTCAAAATAAAATCATTTCATGAATCACTCAAGATCAAGGTAGGCAAGTACCACACTAGGTTTAATGAGAGTGAGAAATGATGGAAAGTTGATGAGCTTCAACCCCTCTATAGATAAGGCGTAGTTTCATACTAGCTTCCTAAAATGGTGCTTATCAAGACTCATAATAGGAAGGTCTCGCTTTAATGATGCTTATTCTAAATTTGGAAAATTTCTTATGGTTAATTGGGTCCATGAAAAAGGACGATTTTATCATAAAATGGTCCATCGACTTCCCAACAAGGCATATTTTAGTGTTCCAAACACGGCATGCTACCACACTATTATAATAAATGAAAAGAGCTTCCTTAATTAACGTCCGCACTAGATTCTTTGTCACACCCGTAGTTTATGAACACAAATTTATCTGTTTAAAATCAAATGTTCTTGATTTTTATTCTCATATATACAATCACTCTAAGAGCTAACCAACCCAAAATCGGATTACCATCCTTGCTCCATCCTTGTCTTGTTTATCTCGAATCTTCTAATGCTAAACCACATTGGGTTCATATACATTTCCAACCCTATCTTAGATCCAGGGCAAAGATTATAACTCAAACGAGAGCCCCCTAGTCCCTACCTATCGCCATAGATGTCGATTTTCCTATATGGAAGACCAAAACATATTTAGTAGTGGTGGTCAACCGCATTAGGAAGTGTACAATACTCTAGGTGAAGGATAAATGAAGTGGCACCTTATTTCTAGTTTTTTTTTCTCATGGAAATGAACAAAGTATTTTATTGTATATGAATGTACTCTATTGAACATAAATTTATCTCTTTGTGTGTGAATACACCTTACTTCCTATTCTTCTATTCATGAAAATAAACCAAGTATTCTCAATGCATCTGATCATACTCTAATGAACATATTTTTAGTCTCTATGTGTGAACATACCTTTTTTGAATATCAAGATCTAGATAAATTTTTTCTTTGCAAAATGAAATACAATTTTTAGTCATTTGAGTTATATCTTAAATTATGTGAGCAATAATAAAAACTATATTTTCTAGGGAATATATGATTTTACCAAAGTTAACTTTTTTCTTTATGAAAAGAACTAAATTTGTGATTTAATAATTTGATAAACCACCTACCTTAGGTATTAAACAAGTTTTTTTTAAAATCCGTAATGATTTTAAGTATTTATGAGAAATTTTGACTATTTTTGTTTTAAAAATCTCAAAGCCAATAGTTTTATCATACCTACTTAAATTTAGTTTTTATTACACTTTATTTATTTATTTTATTTTAGTATATATATATATATAAAGTCTATTATTTTTATTTTTAAAAGATAAAGATACACAAGAGTAAGATAAGGATTATTAGATTAAAATTTTAAAGAGTTTCTACTAGTAAATTTATAGAGGAAATTTTTGTAAGAAAAAATATGAATATTCTTAAATTTTAAGCTAGTTTTCTAGACAATTTGGTATTATTTCAACTATTTATAAGCAAATAAAGAATTAAATATTATAGCTCAGTCATATTTAAGGAAGGGGGAAGTGTTCAAAGAATAGGGGGAGGGGAGAAGGGGGGGGGGGGGGGGAGAGATGCGATGCAACACAAAATAGGGCTATTGATCCTAATTAAGTATATTTTCCTCGAGAGTTCACTATATGTGTATGTTGTATATCAGATAGTTCAATGCTTATTCATAAGTATCCTTATCTCTGAATTTTTCCTAAATAAAATACAATCCTTTTTTATTCAATATATAACTGGTTACATGGCATCCTTTTATATGTTTAAAAATATATAAAAATAGTATTTTAAAAATCCCTTATTTTGAACCCACATCATACATACATATATCCATGAGTGATCCCTCCTTCTCCCTTCCCTCCCCCCGAGATATTTCCTTCTAAGATTTTTAGGTATATTATATTCTCTTCCCCTTAGAAAAAGCAAGATGGGCTCATCTTGAGAGAAACTCATGAAAGTATTTTTTAAGAATAGATTCCTTAATCCAAGTTGCATCTTCTTGTGGGAAGTCCTAAAATTGAACTAGATATTCTTTTAGGATACAATTCCTCAAGGGTTTTTCCCTAATTTCTATGATCCTCTTGGGTTGAACTTCAAGGATTCCTTAAGTTGGAATTACAACTTGTTCATCACATCAAGGATGTGTTTGGGATTAGGAACATAGAATTTGAGTAAGTTGATATGGAATACATTGTGGATATTAAGATTGGGTTGGGCGGGGGGGGGGGGGGGGGGGTAAGGCAAGTTTATATGCATAAATTTCAAGGAATTTTAGGATATTATAAGGCCCATCGTATCTAGGACTTAAATTTATGAATGTTCCAAGAGATAGGGAGCTTTTATTTGATTAGATCCCTAGGAAAACCATATTGTCTTTCTTAAAGGTTTAGTCAATCTTTTTTGGATCCATGAAGGCCTTTTTTCAAGCTTGCGCTATTTTTATGTCCTTTCAAATTGCCTTGAACTACTGTTGCATGTCATCTAACATCCTTTTTTAATGCTTCCATCTTTATGGATGGATCAAATAAGTGAAGAGATTATAAGTACTCTTGCCTACATAATGCTTAGAAGGAGTGAATTCCAATGCTTTGTTGGAAAGAAGCAATACATATGTATTTTACCAAAAATAAGCGTTCAATCCACTTCTTTGGCTCTTTGGTTGCAATAGGCTCTCTAAATATCCTCAAAGACTTAATTTACTCTTTCAATTTTCCTATTAGTTTGCAAGAGGTTTGCTATGCTGAAACATAACTCACTTCTAATAGCTTGAAAGAGAGTACACTGGAATTTGGAGGTAAAGAGAGTGTCAAGATCAGTGATGATCCTTTTTGGGAGCCCATGTAGATTAAATATATCTTTGATGAATATTCTAGTGATGTTGAAGGCTTTATGGGTTGACTTTACTAGAATAACATGAACTATTTTACTAGGATCATAACCTCCTTGAACAAAATGGGTAAACCATCTATTAAAGATGCGGGATCTAGAGCATGGCAAATTGCGAAAGCTATGGAGGATGGAAGATGAAGAGAGAACTCATGATGACATTGACAAAGAAGACAACTGTTATTAGACAAGTGAATTAGGTTCCAAGATTGAGACTTGGACTCATAAATACATTCTTGTGTAGTACTGACAATGACATAGACACTTGATAGTAGAAAGAGACAAGTACTATTGCATTATCATCATATTAAAGTGATAGTGAAGTACATCATTTTATAGGATTGCTTGGTAGCACACTACATCCACTATGCCTATGGGATCTTTCTCTCTTCCTAGACTGAAATGCATCTCCCTAGCCTGGCTGTTCCATACAAAGGGGCATACATAGGGTGTGATTGGCAGATTCTCAACACCATCTATTGATGTATTCCCATTTTAGTAGGGCAGATATCAAGAGGGTAATCCTTTGTTAGCTTTGACATTTTGTTACATATCTAAGGATGTCTACTTTCATTCCTGATGAGTAGAAGCTTGTTCTAACTGCACTTAGGGTTTTTGCATGCCCCAAATGTCCAACTATTGGGTTGTCATGAGCTTCCCATACAAATGTTCTTTTTTTAGTTTCAAGCTTTTTGGCACATAAAGCCTCTGTTGATAATAGAGTACCCCATTTTGTAGGATGTAAACCCTGAATTTGGTTTTTTCCTTTGGGATTTTCCTTTTTAAGCACACAATACTCATTATTTCTAGAAAATTTGGATCTGGAGACCCTTCCATAGCCACTCTAGAATAGGGTTATTGGGTATTGAGATCAGGCTTGCAATACTTCCTCATCTTGTAGAGTCTTCAATAATTAGAAAGTGTAGGAATGCCTTGTGTGAAAGAGAGCATCATGACAAAATTTTCCTTGCCAGGAAGATATTGCATCTTGAAGTCAAATTCTTGTAGGACTTCTATTCACCTTCTTTACCTCATATTAAGTTTTGGTTAGATGAAGATCCATTTTAGGCTTTTGTGATTAGTAATGAGGTGAAACTTTGACCAAATAGATAATGGTCCCACAATTTAAGGGTATGAATGAAAAGCTCTAGGTCATGTGACCATAATTCTTCTCATAAGGTTTGAGCTTTTGGAGAGAATAGGCTATGGATCTATCTTCTCAATGGGAAATATGCATCCTATTGCAATGATAAATGTATTAGTGATGATGAAGACCTCATATTCTTGGGAGATTCTTGAAACTTTTCAAAGCTTTTTTTCTCTATAGGAGTCCATACTATCTTTATATTATGTTTTTTAAGAATTCAGTTAAGAGAGTGAAAACAAGGCCATAATCCTTGATAAAAATGCGATACAACCTTGTGAGTCCTAGGAATCCTCAGATTTCTTTGATAGTTTAGAAAGGTAGCCATTCTTGGACATCCTTCACCTTAACAAAATCAACCAAGATTCTTTTGACTGAAGCTATGAATCGTGGGTACTTGATCTACTTCTTAAAGAAGGCGCATTTGCTCTACTTTGCATAGAGTTTGTTTCTCCTTAGGCTATTAAGGATGATTTTGTGGTGGTTTGGACGATGTTTCTCTTCCTTGGAATAAATCAAGATAACATCAAATAATACAAGGATGAATTCATCAATGGATGGTTTGAAATGTCTTAGACTAATTTGTTAAACATAGTCAATGCATTAGTTAATTCTAAGGACATTACAATCAATTTGAAATGGCCATACCTTGTATTAAAAGAAATTTTTGGAATATCCTCATCCTTAAACTGGATTTTGTGGTATCCTTTGACCATAGGTCACTTTTTTGAGAATAGCCTTTCTCCTTGAAGCCTATCAAATAACTTGTCAATTTGTGAGATCTTATATTTATGTTTAATGGTTACCTGATTTGGCTTGTGATAATTGATGTAAGGAATTAAAAGTACATATTTTTTATTTTGAAAATTTAAAGGAGAATCCATGGTAAATTGCTCAATTGGATAAATCCTTATTCAAGGAGCTATTTAAATTGTATCTTTAATTCAATGGCCTCAAGAGTAGACATTTTGTAAGCTCTCTTTTTGCTACTCATTTGGTCCTTCGAGTTAATTTAATTCCATGGTCTATATTACGATTGGACCGTATTTTGATTAGATATTTGAGAAACACATTTGCATACTCACTAAGCCATGATGATCTTGAGGGTGCATAGGTGGATTTGCTAAATTTAATTTGATTAAAAATGTGGATAATCCCTCCCTTAGACCCTTTATTTGTTGACTTTCTTTTTCCAATTGAAGCCTAGGTTTCCTTGTTTCATGCTAGAAAGAGGTTCCAAAAGGCCTATCTAGTTGCAGTCAAAGAAGAAGACAAAAATGGAGCAATGGAAGAAGAAGAAGACGATGACCACCAAGAGAAGGACAAAAACATCATCACTCCTTCTATTCAGATATAATTTTTTAGCTTTTTAGTTCCTATCCCTAGTGCTTCAATCATAAACTTATTAACTCCTCAAATAAGCCTTGCACTATAGCCTTTCTACACTTTGTGAGGCCCCTGCTACAGCCTCTAGATGTCCATCATGTTTGTGGTACCCACACTTAGACTTTTTTGTAATACCCTCTGGAGTTTTGCCACACTTTGCAAGTGTTTCTTTCATTAAAAGCTCTACACACTTTGTACTTCTAGTTGTGATTGAGGAGGGGTGTTGAGATATTTACGATTGTACCTACTTCAGTTCCTTTGTAAGGAGTAGTGAGGGCTCAGGACCAAAATCCCATATGCACAGTAGGAGAAAGAATCACCACTCAATTCCTATAAAGCATTGTACTTGCACTCTTTTTCAAATGCAGTAATAGTACTCTTTTCTTTCCAGTAAAATGTCATGTCACTGTCAATACACAAGATTGTGTTTATGAGTCCAAGTATCAATCTTGGAACCTAATTCACTTGTGTGACAATTTGTCTTTATCAGGGTCAATGTCTTCATGAGTTGCTTTTTCCTCTTTCAACCTCCACAACTTCAATAATGGACAACACTCTTTTGGTCCAAACTTTAATGGACAACAACACAATAATGGTCAGTCTCATCAATTTGAGCATGAATACAAGCACAAAATAACCATTTCTAATTTCAAGGGTGAAAATCCATCCCCAATTGAATTAGAAGAATGGTTTGACAAGCTTGAGATGTATTTTTCTTTGTATCCTAGACCGGAGAATGCCAAGATTAAATTTGCAGCCCTACATTTGGAGGGATATGCACACACATGGTGGCGGTACATGTCAAGGATTGGTAATGAATTCTTGACATGACATGCATTAAAGAGAGCAATGATTTAAGTTTTCGTCTCTCCTACTGAGAAAGAGAAGTTAGAGAAGAAGTGGTATGCTCTTGAGCATAGGGGATTAATGGTTAGAGATTATTCTAACCAATTCCTTAACCTCTCCATGTATGTGGATGGAGTATCCGACAATACCAAGCTAAACAAGTATATATTTGGGCTTGAATCTTCTCTATCTTCAGAAGTGGAAGCAATGAAACCATCCTCTTTACAAGTTGCCATACAATTGGCTAAAAGGTATGGTCAAACATATTTAAAGAGTTTTCAGCAAAGAACAGGGCAATATTTTTAGCCAAACCAGTCCACTAGAATAGTTGCAAATTCTAGGCCAACAAAGACTGAATTTTAGTAAGGAGGAAAGCAAACAAATGGCTACAGCAAGATTCCTACGCTTCCTTTTGTATATGGATCAAAATAGAGTAGTAATTTCACACTTAATGCTAAAAATAGATCATATGGAAAGAGGACTGAAATAGGTGGTAAAAACTCAACTCCTATGGTGCAAGGAAAGCATGTGTCTAATAATAAGCTGAAGGACTTGTATGAAAAAGGTCTATGATTCAAATGTGGGGAGAAATGGTCTCATGACCACAAGACAAAATGTAAATCCAAGAATGTCAAAGTGACCATGATCTTTGAAGAGGAATTGAATGTTAAGACAAATGGAAGCAGTCTATCTCAGCTTGAGTGCTTACCTACTCTTGAGGAGACGCATGACCATGATGATGATTACCATGAAGAATTTTATGACCCTATGGATGGTTTTCCATTTGACCCGGGTGGTTACTACATGAATGATCCTTGGATAAATTTGGATTCATTTTTTATCTCTCGTGATGCATGGAATGGTTCCAAAGGGGACAATGCATTATGCCTTAAAGGCTATATTAATGGAAGAATGGCTCATATTCTTATTGATATCAAGAGTACACATAATTTCATTAATACACGATATCTTGATGGACTAAATTTGTATACACAAGAAATGTCTTCATCAATAAGAATCCAAGTGGAAAATGGAGCTTATGAGAGTAGTAATCAGATTTGTTCCAATGTTCCCATCACCTTATCATCATCTTGTACCAATTCGATGAATCTTATTGCCTTGGAGATGGGTCCCATTGATGTCATAATTGGTTGCAATTAGCTGAAAAGTATTGGCAAGTTTACCATGGATTTGAATAGGTTGCAAATAGAATTTCAATGGCATGGACATCAAGTTACTCTTCAAGGGATTGAGAAGAATAAGCTAGAGATGATCAGCACCAAGAAGATTAAGAGAGAGACCAATGCAAAGACATGTATGTTTACCCTTCTCTTGTTAAAGCTTGATGAGGATCAGCCCTCTTCAAATCAGCCCTCTACTCCTTCAAAAGATATGGATCCTTGTCTTTGCAAATTGTTGGAAGAGTATGATGATTTATTTCAGCCACCTACCTCTCTTCCTCCAAAGTGTGAAGTGGATCACCCCATAGACTTGCTTCCAAATACCAAGCCTATCAATAAACCTCCATATCGCCTTTCAAAGGTGGAAAGATTAGAAGAAGTTGAGTGCCAAGTAAAGGAGCTACTTGAAATGGGTCTTATACAACTAAATCAATCTCCCTTTACTTCTCCCATTCTCTTAGTCAAGAAGAAGGATGGTTCATTCTTCATGTGCATAGTTTATCGAGACTTGAACAAGGCCTCTATCAAAAATAGGTATCCAATACCAAGGATTGATGATCTCTTGGATGAATTGAAGGAGGCCAAGGTCTTTTCAAAGATGGATTTGCGATCGGGATACCACCAAATATGCTTGGAAGGGGATGAATACAAGACTGCATTTAGAACCAAGAGGGGATTGTATCATTTCATGGTATTCCCTTAAGTCTTTCAAACGCTCCAGCCACATTCCAAGCTCTAATGAACAAGATACTTCAGCCACTTTTGTTCAAGACAATTTTGGTGTTCGTGATATATTGATATATAGCAAGGACAAAAAAAAGAATTTGTAGCATGTTAGAGAAGTTTTTGACATATTGAGGAGTCACAAGTTGTTTGCTAAAGCAACCAAATGTGCATTCATGGCCAAAGAAGTAGAATACTTGGGACATATTGTTGGAGAAAATGGCATCAAGGTTGACCCAAAAAAGATTCAATGTGTGAAAGATTGGCCTATTCCAACAAATACCACTTCAT